>NC_140348.1:23557761-23584761 GCF_963514085.1 Chelon labrosus
GCAAAGTGGGATATAATTGGCTATAATCAGCTCCAACCCTCCTGTAGTTATCTTAATCATGTTCGCCCACCACATTTGGAACCTATATAAATGCTAATTGCTCTTTTGTAATTGTACACAATGCCAGATGTTCCCTGCTCACGCTAATCATATGCTACAGTCCCGTGAAGCGGTAGCAACCTTTGCGATCGCACAGATAAACGACTCTGGTCTTAACCATTCGTTCGTTGGTAACCTTTTAGCACCGTGCTGAATCAGCGAGCGCGCATTATGCTGTTCATTTGGTGTAATGTGACACTCGCGCTAGTGGGCCTCCACTGGTGTTGCAGTGGCTTGACCTTTTCCAGACAACTCTCCGGGGGTACGCCTGTAAATGTCGGATCACTTCCTATTATGAGGGAAAAGTTATTCATGTCTTACACCTTGTTAGGCTGCTTTTGAATAGAGCAGGTACAGTAGCATGCTACAGCGCCTAGCAACAATATTAACCATCTGATATGTTTTCCCCTTTGCATTGCTTTAATAAATGGAAAGATGATCAATCGACACCGATCAGCCACAACATTAAAACCACTGACAGGAGAAGTAAATAAAATTGGTCATCTTGTGACAATTCAGTGTTCTGCTGGGAAACATTTGGACCTGGCATTCATTTGATGTTACTTAGACATGTAGCACCCACCTTGACCAGACCAGGCACCCCCACCCCATAGCAATGACACTCCTTGATGGCAGCAGCCATCCCCAGCAGGATGCAGCCATAAAAACGCTTTAGGAACAACTCAAGAAACATGAAGAACAGCACAAGGTTGCTGACCTGGCCTCCAAATTCAATAGATCCCAAACTGATCAAGTATCTGTGGGATGATCCACAGAGGCCCCTCCACTCAAAGACCCCCCCCCCCCCCCCCCCCCCCCCCCCCCCCCCCGCCACTAACAGCATTCTGTTGCCAGACACCACAGGACACCCTCAGAAGGCCCATGTCCGTTCTCTGATGAGTCACAACTGTTTTGGAGGCACAAGGGAGACCTACACAATATTAGGAAGGTGGTCATAATGTTTTGTCTGATCAGTGTATGCAGTCTCTTTTGACAAGGCTTGTAAAGTTAAATCTGCAAGAGATCTACGAGTATACACCGAAAGATAAGGATTCCTTTCATTGTCATTGCACGGTGCATACTATGAAATTCAAGTAAACTACTTAAAATGGTGCATAACTGCAAAAGAACAAAGAAAATACACATTAAGCACAAACTCACACATTCACAAAACAAGTATCAAGAAAAACTTTAAAGCAAGTGAGTCACGCATGTTAAGTAATCAATATTGCACAGGCTGAGGTGATATGACTCGGGTAAAACACTGTGGTACTGCACAGGTTAAATAATAAATAGCCAGAGCTAATGATATAAAGCCCAGGTCTGTCTGTAATGTGATGGATTTCAGTGCAGAGTTCGGTGGTTTGATGGCTCGGGGGTAAAAACTGTTCAGTGAAGTCTCGTGGTCCGTGTCCTAATGGACCTGTACACAGACATTGTTTAAAGACGGCCTGGCGAATGTTGGTCGAGTCAAAGCCCAGACCTCAAGCCGACGGGAGAATTTGCGGCTTGACTTGAAAGGGGCTGTTCACACCTGATCCCTGTGCAACCTGACAGCTTTGCAAAGAAGAATGGAGTGAAATTGCGGTGTCAGGAGACGGGAGTCTGACTGAGACCTATCCACATTACATAGACTCGGCGCTGTGATCGCAGCCAAAGGTGCATCAGCAAAGAACTGATTCAAAGGGGGTTAAAAGACATATGCAGCCACTTATCTATATTATACGTTTTTAATCAACTGATATTATAGAAATGTCTTTTCAAGACGTTTTTATGTAAAAAAAAAAAAAAAAAAGACAAATATTGCACAATTCCATTTATAAAAATACAAAAAAAAGGTGAAAAACATCCAAGAGGATGAAAACATGTGGCCAAATTACATGCACAAATGAAATAAATCTTTTAGTGGCCGAACTGTGCTACTTATTCAGGTGAGGCCAATACAGGGTTTTTGGAAAGAAGACAGGGCGGCACAGTGGTTAACACTGATGCCTCACAGCAAGAAGGTTCTGGGTTCCAATCCAGTCCATCTGCATGTTTGCATGTTCTTGTGTCTGCGTGGGTTCTCTCCGGGTACTACGGCTTCCTCCCACTTCCTCATTAGGTTCATTGGCGATTCCAAATTGGCCGTAGGCGTGAGTGTGAATGGTTGTCTGTCTCTCCGTGTCCAGTGTGTACCCTGCCTCTTGCCCATTGACAGCTGGGATAGGCTCCAGTCCGCCTGGGACCCTCCAGAGGACAAGTGGTTACAGAAAATGAATGAATGAACCATTCACAGAAATACTGGATCTATTCCCGTAGACCTCACAATGCAGAGGTATTTATTATTAGCTGCAGAGTTCACCATTCCTGGTTGCATGCTAGATTCAAGAAAAGTTCTATGCTCATTCTATTATCAATGAATGAAAGGGGAAGTACTCAGTTCTCCATGATTTTAGCAGATTCCCCTTAAATACCTGCACATTTGAATGCAAGTTTTCCCGAGAAGTTTACAATTCTTTTCCTTTACCATCATTTTTACGTAATATTTCTTTTGACAAAGACGTTTAAGAGCTCAGGAAGGAGTTGAGCTGCTCTTAGCCGTTGGAGCAGCTGTGTTAAACCTCAGGCTTGGAAGAAAGAAAGAAAAAAAAAATGAAACTAATCCAAATTACACAAGCCTTTACTTCATGAGGGGTGCCCCTGTTTGTGACGGTACAGTACATTAGCTGGAGTGCCTGAGAGAACAGAGGAGCGAGATGTTCTGTCACGGTTTAACCGAGGAGGGAAGCAGACGAAGGCAGGACGCAGGAATGAGGCAGGATGAGGAAACGAAAAAGAAAAAAAAAAACTTGTGCTGCTCTGGTAAAACAGGTCAAAGTCCACAAGCATAACAGGACAAATCCAAAAAGCCAGAGCACAAGGATTCAGGAAGGAAACACAGGGAGCAAAACAGGATCACTAGAAACAGGAACAGAGAAAACAGAAGTAGAGAAAGCTGATAAAGGGAGGGGCAGGACTATTTATGCACATGCAGGACTAATTAGGAAACAAGGCACAGGTGAAACAAGTGAGAGAGGAGCAAGCAATCACACAGGTGTGAGAAAAACTGAAGGGCGTTGATAAGATTGATTCTGAAGTATGGACTCTGGAGGATGTGAGGAGTGGAACAGCAGCATATTTGATTCTGGGATTACTGGCTGTACCAGATGCACACAAAATGGGCTGAGCAAGTACTTGGGTACATAGATGCATACTTTAAATAAACGCGATGGGGCGAAGAAACGGAAAGGGCAAGGGAAGTAAAGGTAATTTCAAAATAAAACAGGAAGCAGGAAGTAAAACCAAACTGGAAAACACTGTGTTCTGCAGAAGTGGAATATTAAAAGAAACCATTTACTTCCCAGTAATAATATTAATACATTTCTATTCATTACTCAAATTACTATCATGCAGCTGCCTGGTGAAACAGTTAGCGTCGGCTAACTTCAACACTCTAGGGGCTTGTGTTCAGTAGGAGTGGTTTTACTCATGCAGACAATCTTATTGTTTATTTGATGCCAATTAGTAGAACAAGAAAATTATTTATTGATCCCCAGGGAGGATTTATCGACGACCCAGCAGAAAATGAAGTGATTAAAATCATTTTTTACCTTCTGCAACATTAAAGTCATGAACACGTTAATGCATCAGAAATTTTAATCCAATAATATAGCATATCATTCTGAGAAGGCCCATTCTGTATAATGAGTAACGATTAAATGCAACTCTAATTGATTATGCTGCCTGGCTTGTGCAATAACATGAGCGTAGTACTTAGCAAAGGTGGCCCATTCTCATTCTCCACTGTCTATTAAGGGTTACTTCGGTTGAGACAAATATCTTTTTAATTTGTAAAATTTCTACAAACATTCACTTCGCTGATGTATCAGTAACATGAGACACCTGCCTGACCCGGTGAATGCAGCTACCCTGCCATACTGCTGTGACTGTCGGCATTGCCACAGCATTAATGAGGCAGCACGCATTTCACATTTTCATTCAAGCTAAAGGTTTACAGTGAGCAAAATACTCAAATCCACCATTGCATTTCTAAACACTCCCTCAGAATACAAGCTGACACATTTGATGTCTTAGGAAACTTCAGGATCTCTGCTGAAATTCAAATAAAACATCTACGGCTTTGGACAAAGACTGACTGTCCTGCATGGCTTTCTAATTATTGACCCAAACGTGGATAATTGTAAAGTTTAAGTTAATATCTGAACTTTCTTTCCCAAATAATTTTAATAACACATGACGACTTAACACTGTGGTCAGGTCGGAGCCTGACAGCAAAGGTGAAAACACTGATTAGACGAATGTTAGCCCCCCATGTGGTTGCGTGGGGCATTTCAGTGCTGCTATATGAGCGTGGCCCGAGGTGAAGGGAGTGATGGAGCAGCTGGCTGTCTGCTGGGACCTTCAGCGCCGCTGGAAATCCACACTGGATGCCCCTTATGCACGTCTCATGCTGCACGTCTCATGCTGAAGACACTTCCAAGAAAAGTCGTCGATCCTCAGAACCCCCCCCCTGCATGTTTGTGTGTACTTGTTCATGCTTATATGCATATAAAAAAGTACACTGACGTCTGCTTCTTGCGTAAGCATATGGTGTACTTTACTGACATTTCTAGGTCTGGAAGCGGGGTGAAACGTGCAGAGGATTTATTCTTAACTTTTACAGGGAAGCTGAAAAAACCTTCTCCTTATGTCTGTATATGCATCATGTGATTGCATTTTAAATTCTGGCCTGTATCACAATTCAATGTACATGATGCACATACATTTAAAGTTTAAATAAATACAAATATTGCACATAATGAAAACAAAACAAAACGTTCCCTTTAGGGTTAGGGTTAGGGAGCATTGCAATTTGAAGGTCAGAAGTTTCTCCTTTGCTCTTGTGAGGTGTGCTGCAAGTTTCCTACTCCTGAATGTGGACAAGACCAAGGAGCTGGTCATTGACTTCAGGAGGAAGAGGACACCAGAGGAGCCCACCACCATTCTGGGCCTGGAGGTGGAAGTAGTGGACCAATATAAGTATCTGAGAGTCCACATGAACAGCAGACTGGACTGGAGGGACAACAGTGATGCTGTGGACAAGAAGGACCAGAGTAGACTCTACTTCCTGAGGACGCTCAGGTCTTTCAATGTAAGCAGCAAGTTGCTGGAGAGTTTCTACCAGTCTGTTGTTGTGAGCGTCCTTTACTTTGCTGTGGTTTGTTGGGGGAGCAGCACCAGCAAAAAGGACACAAGTAGGATCGACAAATTGATCCGAAAGGCTGGTCATGTTATTGGCAGTGAGTTGGAGGCGTTTGTCTCAGTGAGGGACAGGAGGACACTGGACAAAGTGCTCTCCATCATGGACAATCCGTCACATCCACTACACCAGACAATAGAGGGACAACAGACTGATCCAGCTCCACTCCCACTGTGAACACTACAGGACATCATTCATACTGAACTCTACCCGCTGTTCAACAACTCACCTTTCTGTAACAGATAACTCCATGTTATTAATGTTAATGGACATTTTAAACCTTACTATCATTCCCATGTATATAATGTATATTCTTCCATCTCTATTTCTTATACATTTGTTCATATGCTAAATCTCTAACTCTTTCTTTTTACTTGTGGTTCTTAAGAGTGTTTTATTTATGTGCAACTAAGCTACTGTGTCCAAGCAGTTTCCCTTGTGGATCATTAAAGTCTATCCAAGTCTAAGTCTGCGTTTAATATCAAACGCGGAGCACACGGAGGGGGCAGTGAGAAGGGCGAGGCAGGCAAAGACGGAGCTCCTGAAACGAGGCCAGTCTCAGCTGTTCGCCTGGAGACTCGTGAGGGGAAAGAAGTTGTTGATCTGTCTGTGCTGAGAAAAACCATGTGTCACCTCAAAAACATCGCCCTACTCCCCCCTCATGCCACGGCGGCCACATGGGGACAGGACAGATCTGATGGCCTCGACTTCCTTCTTCCTCAGCATTACGCAACCGTGACCCACTTTAGTACAGTCGTCCAAACGGGAGAAGGTCATTGACAGCAACGGGTTATGTGCCGGGTGGAGGGTGAATGTGAAGCATCAAGTGGACGGAATGAGCCTGAATGAGCTCATGAAAAACTGTGAAATTTATTTCATATTGTAACTGAAAACATTTGATCAGTCCCAAACTTATGAAGCAGAACTGCCACCTCAAACATTTAGCCAGTCACAAAGACCTACCTTAATCTACAAGAGGAACAAGGTCTGCTACAGCAGGTGTGCTACAGCAGATCTGCACCCCACAGAACATATAGGTTTTTTTTCTATATTTCCAAAAATGAAATTCATTGTCATCTTTCTTAAGACCTCCTATCATCACCAGGGATGATGTCAGGGGGATGAGGGTGCAGGTGTAATGTTATGGATACGTCCAGACCTTGCATTAACATCCGTCCTGGGCAATCAGATCACACACCGAGGATGCATTCAGGATGCATGAGTGATCAGAATCAGAATACTTAATTAATCCTTCAAGGAAACTGATTGGTTGCAGCTGCTCCCATAACAAATGGAATAAAATAACAATATAAAACTAAATGATAATGTGAATGCAAACAGCAAGAAGGTTCTAGGTTCAAATCCACCAGCCAGCTGGGGCCTTTCTCATCCAAAGACATGCTGGTTAGGTTCATTGGTGATTCTAAATTGGCCATAGGTGTGAGTGTGAATGGTTGTCTGTCTCTCTGTGTTAGCCCTGTGATAGACTGGAGACCTGTCCAGGGTGTACCCTGTACCCTAACCCTGGGATAGGCTCCAGCCCCCTCCGTGACCCTCTAGAGGACAAGCGGTTGCAGAAAATGAATGAATGATTGAATGAAAATGCATACGAACTAAATATTGCACAAAGTATTACAGTTCGATCCGATCTCAGACCACATTTGGAGGTTTCCTAGGACGCCTTTGGCCACATTCCTTTGGTAGTGTGAGCACGCAATGTATCCTGGGGAACATTAAAGACAGACTACTTAACTCATGCGGAAACACAGCCACTTTTATAAAAGGAAACCATACTGTAAGTGTAATATCTTTATTAGTTATGAGAGACCAGCTATCATTGGGGCGAGAGGTGGGGTACACCCTGGACAGGTCTCCAGTCTATCTCAGGGCTAACACAGAGAGACAGACAAACATTCACACTGACACCTACGGCCAATTTAGAATCACCAATGAACCTAACCAGCATGTCTTTGGACGGTGGGAGGAAGCTGGAGTACCTGGAGAGAACCCATGCAGACGCAGGGAGAACATGCAAACTCCACACAGAAAGGCACCAGTCGCCCATGGATTAGAACCCAGAACCTTCTTGCTGTGAGACATCAGTGCTAACCACCACACCACTCTGCCGCCCTAGCTAAATAATAAATGAATCAAAAAATGAAAGAATTACCAGATGAAATTATTCAATATGGGTACACTGGGAGTGATTCTGTCTTTAAAAGACATGTCGGCATCAATAATCACTACTGGTGTCTTTATCTACTTTTCTAGAGTTTTCTCTCACTGCTGCAAATAGCGCAGCTGTGAGAATACGATGTGTTCTAATTGGAGCTTTCGTGCAGGTCTCAAAAATAACTAAGGACAGGGCAGAGATCAATACATCAATAATAACTTGAGGAGTGTGATTTCAGAGAATGAGACAAGCTCGTCCCATGACAAAATCTGCACATGACTCTGTCAAAGCCACATGTATCTGTTAAAGACAGGCTGTCAGCGTTTACTTGCCATGACTTGACCGCAGTACTTAGAGCCGGTCACCTAGGTTGGATGTTAATGTCTTTACAGTAAACGCTTTATCCTGCAAAGGCAATATCAGCTTACGTTCTTCAAGTTGACTCCAGTGTTCCTCCCTATAATAAAAAGAAAAAAGAGTGAGGTCATCAAGTTATCAAGCTCTAGAAATATGGTTGCAACAGAGGAGAACACAATATCCCGAATCTCACTCAAAGCTTGCAGCTTTTAGCAAATAGTGAAATATGTTGAACCAGTTTCCTGTGCCACATAAAGTAAGCATCACTATTCTCCTTTCCTCTAAAGTGCTCCTCATTCCCCCAAACCTTGCTTTCTTTCTCTGATCTACAGCACATTTATGTACCAGCAGGAACTGGTCCAGTTCTTTTTTGGCGTCCTGAATCATTCAAGGAAATGACGCTGTAATTCACAGGCTGTTTTCTAAAGTGTCACACGCCAAGAGAGATTTTTCTGATACTGATGTGGTTCTGAAAACCATACTGTCACATGTGGATATAACTACATACAGTCTGCAAAAGAACCTTGGACCATTCCCAAATAAAAACAAGATTGTTCCAAAGAAAGGTGCATCAGAAATACAAAAATAAAAAGCCATGACCTGTTTCCAGTCTTCTGTAAAGCCACTGTAGGAGAACACACATCAGCAGTCAGCAGCCTGACAGATTGGTAGGATGGGCAAAAGTCCAAGTTTGGAGCTGCTGAAGAGAACAGCTTGAAGGCTAATGAGCCAGTCAAGTGGATATCCTCTAGAAAAGTATGTCATGAGCCGCTCTCGTCTCGGCGGCGATGTGTCGACCGAACTGTGGCTCAATTCCTCTTTAGACACACGGGCGCTACTCGGGATCAAATGAAGCAAACTAAACCTATTAACCTGTTGGACAACATGCAGAAAAATACCACATCGGTGCGTTCATCGTCCGTCAATCTGCATCAGTCAAACTGTGGTAAATCCTTAAAAATGCGGGGGCAGTCAGCTGTGAAAGACTTCATATAAAAAATAATAATAATCCACTTGATGTTTGATGTCAGCAAACAGAATCAGAAGACACCATGGCTTTTTTAATCCAATCTGTTCTGATCAGCATGCAGAATTTAACAATATATAAAATGTTCGGTCATTCATTACTCAATTGCATGATCAGTTTAAACTAGGGGTGGGATTTTTGACAGTGCACGATTTCCTGGTACACCGATTACACTGATGCACACGTCAGAGCTCGGCTAACGGCTACCAAAATGGAGGAATCGGATGAAAGCACGTTGCCAGGACTGATGGAAGACAAATTTTATTAAAAAAAAAACTATCTGATGGAAGTCCCGGTCCGAATTAAAGTCAGTACTGTTCTGAAAAAGTACATAAAGTACTTAAATGACACTTTAACTTTAGGTCTGTTCAGTTTTGGCCAGGGATATATTCTTTCTTTTTCCTACTGTTTTGAATTGAAATGCAATTAAATGCACTTTTCCAGACCTTAAAAGAGCTTGAGTTTACAATATTCATGTCTGCATCTATTATTTGACTCAGTCGTCCACTAAAATCCATTTAAATTAAAAACAAATTTGCTTTTTGGGACAAATATTGTTATGCGATTAAAATGTGATTAAAGAGGAACCACTGTTTTTTTACAACCTGGACCTTATTTCTGGCATAAAATACGATCGTTTACCCACCCATATAACTTTGGTGTCATTTGGAGTCGTTCAGACGATATTTAGATTTGCATATATCCTTATAGTGGGAGTGAATGGGGCACCGAAACGCAGCCTCTAAATCTGCCATGAAACTCAGCTCGGAATAGCACTAGCGTATCATAACAAAATATTGGTGAAATGAACGAATTTCGTGGCAGATAATGTGTTATTTAGAGGCTGCATTTCGGTGCCCCATTCACTCCCACTATATGTGTATATGCGAATCGAAATATCTTCCGAATGACTTCAAATGACACCAAAGTTATACGGGTGAGTAAACGATCGTATTTTATGCCAGAAATAAGTTCCAGGTTGTAAATAGTAGTTCCCCTTTAATCGAGATTAATTAATTACAAAGACTCTAATTAATTCAATTTATTTTTTTAATCGAGGCCCACCCCTAGTTTAAACGTTACACCGACATAAAATGACAACAAAGAGCCCCTTTTTGTCATTGCCATGGCGATAAATGAACAGGGAAGATGTAAATTACCCATAGTTCCTTCTGTCTGTCATCTGTGCACTCAGCAGAGGTTACAACCTGCTCTGGAGAAGACAACAGGAAGTCTAGCAATTTAACTGGCAGGCAGCTCTACAATCTCTGATGCTTTAAGCCATTAATGCACTGCATGTATATATGTATGTGCATGCATGCATCCTTTTATAGGCGCAGGCACAGTTAGAGATGAGCTCAGCCACAGTGAAAGCTGGACTTTCATCAGGTGGGACTCTGAATGAATAATGTTGCAGTGGTGCGTACCCTTTCCTAATAAGGCCTCACGATATCAAAAAATGTGTTCAAGTTATTTTCCCCAAACCGGCCAAAAAAAAATAATGTTTTGCAGAAAAGGTCATGTTCCTGCTCAAATATTAATACAACACAGGTCATGTATTATTTGTTCAGTATTACAACCTGAAAAATCAGTCATGCTTTTATAGCTGTACAGGTTGATATTAATTGCATGGCTTTACAAGAGTGGATATACACCGATCAGCCACAACAGTAAAACCACTGACAGGAGAAGTAGATAACATTGACCATCTTGTGACAACACAAGAAAAACTTTTGGACCTGGTCTTTTATTGGTGTGGATATTACTTAGACATGTAGCACCCACCTAGACCCGACCAGGCACCCCCACCCATAGCAATGACACTCCTTGATGGCAGTAGCCATCCCCAGATGGATGCAGCCTGACACAGGAACACAAACAAATACGGTTTAGGAAAAGAACAAGGTGTTGACATGGCCTCCAAATTCACTAGATCCCAAACTGATCAAGTATCTATGGATCCCCTTGACCCATAGGACCCAAAGGCCCCCACTAAGGACACCACAGGACACCCTCAGAAGGCCCATGTCCATTCTCTGATGAGTCACAACTGTTCTGGAGGCACAAGGGAGACCTGTTTCTGACTGACTGACTGACTGACTCAGTGATCTTCTGTCTCTGGTAGAAGCTTAGCTCCATTTAGAGCTGTTTAGGGTCCAACTGGACTTAGATGCACAACATATGGCCCTGCTGAGCCAACACCACAGACGCCCCTACCCTCTCTCTTCAAAATCCACATCAGCCTCTGTAGTCTGCAGGCACAGTGATTGACTTATTTATCCCATGTAGAGTGTCGAGGGATGGATATTGATACGTTTTTATTGATGCCACAACCATCATCGATTCTACTTAACAATCTGATTATCTTTTAATGAATTCCAGTCGGTGAGTCGAGCTGCCTCGAGCTGTTTTCACTTTCCACGTTTTTGTCAATAAATTGCTTTTGCGGCTCAGTTTCCTTGATTTTTCTTTACCCGCGTTCAATTTCTTCTTATCTGGAGGCTAACACTACGCAACTTTCAAAGTATTTATGGATTCTGAAAAGACTAGGAGTACACACTAACAGACTGGCTTCAGCAGATTGTTGTATGACGACTGAAAGACTGGGGAGCACACGATTAACAGCTGTTGAGGGATTACAGACGACATGAATTGTCAAACCAACTAAAGCCAACTGAACGCATCAAACTCTCGCGAGGGCAACAGGTTTGCTCTGCAACCAACTTGATGAATCTCTCCTCCATTTCTGTGGTCCAGGTTCGTTTTGTCGCCAATCTCCCTCTCTCGCTGTTCGACATAGTTGTTTTGCTGCTTCCCATCATCTTCTGATGCTATTTCCTGTGTCCCACCCTCCTAGCTTTTTCATGTTTGTGGTTGGGTAATCAGTAATCAGTTCTCTCTACCTGATTGACTGCGTCCAGAATCGGCTCAAAAAGTTGAAACATGTTTCATTGACAGTGCGGTACAGTGGTGTGGTGGCAAGAAGGTTCTAGGTTCGAATCAATCGGCTGACTGGTTCCTTTCTGTGTGGAGTTTGCATGTTCTCCATGTGTCTCTGGCTTCCTCCCACTGTCCAAAGACATGCTGGTTAGGTTAACTGGTGATTCCAATGACAACTGAGATAGGCTCCGAGGACAGGTCTGGTCTGTTACCCTCACACACTAACAGATTTTTGTGCCAACTACCCATGCAGGCTGTCCCCAACTATAATGCAGACTGGTGCAGAATCTGCCCATCTGAGAATCGTGGGTAATATCTAGTGTGTCCTGTTTAAAGATTGATATTTAGAACGACCTGCTAAACTTTTAGCATCACTCTTGTGGATAAGGCCTCATTTTTATCTTTTTATCGCTTGCACGGTCGCCTCTTTGCTCTCCATATCAACAAGCCACTCGCCCCCATTCCAAGTTGCAACTGCGCCCCACATGGGAGCTCTTTAGTGCATGAATGGAAATTTAAAACCACACACTATATTTCTTCCACACAGGATAAAGAACATTATGGTCTGGAGTGTATTATCCTTTAATCCTTTATCCACCCTTAAAATCTAGTTTTCATAAAAGATGCCAGACAATGTTAACTCGACCATAACTTGAATTGCGTGTTTCATGATGAAAGATGTTTACCGTTCATTGTTTAACAAAGGGGTCAGTCTCCTGCCGAGTCAGTGAAACCTGGAGCTCGGCAGTCCTCAAACCGGTGTCTCTCTGCAGACTACAGGTTTCTTGAGCGGTGGCAGACACAGCGGGCTCATGTGAATTCATGAGTGTGGAGGAGTGGGAGTGACTCCCTCTAACCCTCGTGGTGACAGCTCTCCTGGAGTGAATCATTAAATGGGCTGTGAGCAGCAGCCCCCTGGGGGGGGAGTGCCTGCAGTTGAGTCACTGAAACACATCCACAGCTCCCATCAGAGGTTCACCTGGATGAGGAAATTCAATCTAAATCCTGACGTTGTTTAACAGAAAAGCAGGGACAACAGGCAGGCGGTACAACTCTGCATCTCAGTCTCAAACTGGATACAAAAAAAACAAAACATGTGGGAGCCATGGAAAGTGAAAACGTCAGCGATTAATAGAGGTTCTTTGTGGATACTTGTTAGACTGAGGGTTTCTGCCGTGGACTGTTACCTGATCTTCACCGTTTCCGCACGCAAATATCAAATATTGACAGAGCGGCGTGTAATAAGTCAAAGATACAACCTCGGTTTATCTCTCTGTTTCTTCTTTCATGCCTCATTTCATTCGGATTCAGAGGCAGGGCAATTCATTTGCTGCTTTTCCACATGCAATCCATACACAGTCAATCAATCAAATAAATCAACAAACAAGACAAGGAAACAAAAAGTGCATGGGCACATAATAATCAATCACAAAATCAGTGCTCGTTTACATCAACAAAATCAGTAGTAGAAATCCAATAAATAAATAAACCCTGTGGATAAGTAAATCCAATAAATAAATAGATTAAACCTTAAAAAAGTTCATCTAAAATGAGTGGGTACTGTGTTTAAAAGCTTAATAACAGAAGGAATAAAAGACTTTACGTAACTTGGTGTCAGTAATTCTTGAAACTGAATCTGTTGATTAATAAACACTGAAAAGAAGAATTTAAATTATTAAAAGATAAAATAAAACCACCCCCCTCCCCATTCCAGCGCTAGTGACACAGTTATGATAAAAGTGGCATAATGTGTTTCGTGCACATCATGGACCGACCATGTGCACTGGTGCAGCACTTAAAGCTGCAGTAATTGACATTTTGGCGGACAGCGTGGACAAACTAAAAATACAGTATCTCACATATTATCACCATCTAAAGGTTATAAGTGTTAGCGCGCGGCTCCGCATTTGCATATCCAGACGACGCCGAGATATTCGCATTCATTTGTTTGAGCGACATAATGAATGCCAGTCCGGTATTGACTCTCTCTTAGGATCCTTCAGAGCGAATAAAATAGGAAAAAATAAAGAACGAAGAACACAAAGGAAAATGTCAGCAAATGAAAAAGGCTTTAAAAAACTGAATAATTCAAAAACTATATCTGAAACCGATGATCTCTGATTGGCTGGAGCACTATTTAATTGCGTGCAAAGGTATTTTTTGCTCTGCATGGGTTGAAACGTGCAGAAATCCAAGACCAGACTCATATTCTGATTAGATTCGAGTCCAGCTACACCAGGCTATTGTCTCGGCTAATCTCCAACAACCTGTCGGCAGGTTTAAAAACGTTAAACCTGTCACCTGTCTGCAGGAGTGTGGCCTTCCATCTTCCCTCCCCTCCATCCAGGTACATACTCAAGCTAACTCTGACCAACATGTAGTTACCTTATAGGTGTTAAGAGACATATTTCCTGGGTATCCTTCTAAAACTTCCCTTCTCTTTCTCCACAAGGTTGAAATACATTATTTCAAGGCACCGTTCCACCTCTACTATCACTTTATTGCTTCTGTGCTTTCCAGGCAGGAAGCACCGACAGGTTAACACAAAATACAGCACAAAAAATACAAGAGTAAAACCATAAATCAACAACTTTAAGGGCATGTAAATTCAACAAACTAAATAAAACCAGAGCAAATATTCGTCACAGTAAAGCTGGATTTATGTTTCTGTGTCTTCTTCTTGTCTACATGGCCTATGCCATTCTAAGCATTTATGTACTCGTATAAATACTGGTGTGTCTGCATCTTTCTCAGCTGTGAGCTGCTTCAACTGAAGTCACTGCAGTGCAAAAAAACAGAGAAGACATCTGAGTGGATGGTGTGTATGAGGCAGTGAGTCCGGTCACTGAGAGATGAGGACAGAGAAATGCATTTCACATCAGTCACAGTCTGGGTCGCTGCAACGTGTAGTTATGTTTCTGGGGAGGTGCGTGTCCAGCTAAGGGATAGGGTAGCCGTAGCTACAGCAGCAGCAGCAGCGCAGAGCATACGCAGACCCTAACGCTGTAGCTGACGAGCACCTGCCCAAAAACGGCTTCATCAAACCACTGTGAATCCAGACACTGTGAGCATTTGACTGACCTGACTGGATCGCCGCTGCCTTATAGGCGGTTTAGTTGACGTGCACCTCCCCAGAAATGTAACTACAAGCAGCAACGCAGATTGGTCCGCTTGGTAGGAGTGCGTTTCCTCTTTAGTATTTCCGGCTGTTTCTTCACCTCTGCAATTTCCGAATTGATTGTTTTGGATCAATAAAGATGGAACACATCGAGGAAAGGTTAACTGTTGAGGTTTGGAGATACAAACATTTGTGCTAAATTGTTGAAAGGGAAGATTAACCCGACTGGGAAAAAAGACACAACGCCAACTGTTGTTTGGGTGGTGTTGTTACAGACGAGACAGACTGACGAGCGCACAAGTATAAATGGCTCGCACCGGCGTAGGCTATGTACGTAGGTTACGGCGTCTAGTCCCGCAGTACCTTAAATGAGCCTTTACTCGCTACCAAGAGTGTTAGTGGCTGTGTTTCAGTGCCCCAGTCACTCCCACTATATGGATATACGCAGCGCTCCACTGGATCTAAATATCGTCCAAACGACTCCAAATGACACCAAAGTTATATGGGTGAGTAAACGATCGTATTTTATTCCAGACATAAGGTCCAGGTTGTAAAAAACGGTATATTCCCTTTAATAAATTGTGCTGTGTGTCGGCACAGATGGACTTTACCCCCAGCCATTGCAACAGTTCTTTTAGCTGACACTAAATCATAACAGTGTAGGCTCCATCACACTTGCCAGTTTCTGAAATGTAAACTGTACAACAAAGCGGATTTTCTTTTAATCAAACGAATACCAACGAACTGTAGGAGTCACAGAGCCATCGTCTATTGCTTATTGCTTTGATTTATAGCATTTCAACTGCTGATTAACAGAGTCACATAGTAACGGTGAGTCATGTACTCAGTGGACCTCGCTGTATATGAATGCCCTGCGCTTGCACTGCCTGGCTCGGGCTTATTGCAAATTCCACTTTATTAGAGAGATAATCTAAATCAAAACGCATTTTTCTGCCCTGCTTTATTGGCAGAATTCCCATGAAGCTCTGTATTAGTCTTTGGTTTACAGGGGTGAATGGAGATACTGCGTACCGACGGCTTGCATATCAGTCACATGTTCTGCCTCGGTTTACTTTACTTTACAAGTATTCTGTTGTAATTGTCTCCTGCCACAAGTTTCACATTTATAATTCAGTGGTATTGATCTTTCAAAGAAATCCAAGGCCAGATTCAAAGAAATGTTTACAAGTAATCACAACAATATATTGTCGTACAGGGGAAGAGGGCTGTTGTGGAGTTATGTAACTTTATGAAGCGCTTTTATTGAAAGATTATGGGAGGAATCTTTTCCTATAGGGCCTCTGCATCTGTCAGGGAAGAACTCCTCCGCTAACCAAAGCTCCAGTGCTCATTAAAAGGTTGACCTCACCAAGCACACATGTTCCTGATGGTGCAGCACTGAGCCGAGGCAATTTATGGATCGGCTGTCATTGGTATCACACACCCTCCTGTGGTCATTAAAGCCATTGCTTAATTAAGCCACGGGAGGACAGAAAAAAAACACACACACACACACACACACACACAAAGAGACAGTTTGCAGTGGTGTGTGTGTCTGGATTGTTTCCACGGCTGTGAGAACCTTTAACAAACAAGTTATTTCAGACACAGATCACTCAGGTTGGAGCCTGAAATGGACGCACGTGGTAATTCGTTCATTTTATGTAGGCTGGAGCCTGGAGCCTATCCCAGCTGTCATTGGGCGAGAATCTATCGCAGACTGGAGTACCCGGAGAAAACTCATGCAGACACGGGGAGACCCAGAACCTTCTTGCTGTGAGGCATCATTGGATACTGGATCTATGTTTACACCATAGACTCATGTTTTTTTGTACATATGTTCTATCTGCATGCAACTCACTTAAGATAAGATTTTATTTGTCACATGCACAGTTATACTTAGCACAATGCACAATGAAATGTATTTTAGTAAACAAAGTGCACTGTTTTAGTGATACTTGAAAGTCTACTTAAGGCTCAGTTGAGCAGATGGATGGCACAGGGATTAAAAACTCTTCTTCAGCCTCTCAGTTTTTGTCCTGGTGCAGTTTCCCATCCAGGTGGTGATGCTCCCACACAAGGTGCTCTGGATGGTGCAGGTGTAAAAGTTTCTGAGCACCTTGAGAGGGAGCTCTGAGGTCTCTGAGGCATCTGAGGAGGTAGAGACGTTGTCTGGCCTTCTTCACGACGATGCTCCGGCGACAGGTCCTGCAAGATGGTCACTCCCAAGTATCTGAAAGTGTCCACACTTTCCACCTCAAAGCCACTGATAATACAGTTCCTTTGTTTTGCTGATGTTCATCTGGACGTGGTTCTCCTGGCATGGCATGGGTCTTGCAGGCATGGGCAGATGACAAAATAAAAAAATAAATAATAACTTATGACGCTAGAAATCGATGTTTAATGAAGTTAGCAAGTGTGCCTCGAGCTGAACCTACGATACCTTCTGGCCACTTGGGGGCGATGAAAACAAGCTGTAAATATTTGAGTTGATCTGGCTGGTATGTTGTTGTTGTTGGTAGCAAATAGTTACCGGTTTAAGCTTAAAGTTAGAGCTGGCTCAGGTGACACTGAACCATCCTTTAGTGATGCTGCTATAGGCCTAGGCTGCTGGGGCGAGTTCCTTGGTGCACTGAGCACCTGGTCCTGGCCTCATCAACCTACGTGTGTTCATGGCTTATTCTTATCCATTCCTACCTGAATGAATAAAACCTGCATATGATACCTCTTGTATTACACCAGCTAACTCACCTGTAATAGAATTACTGTTGTCGCTAACAGTTTTATGCCGCCCTGCTCTTGTCTCTTGCTATTGCTCTCATGTAACATGGATCATCTGCATCTTGTACTCTTGTTTGTATCATGTTGATATCATGCATATGTCATCTTGTTCCTCCTCTCCTCTTTCTCTTTCTGTCTCTCTACCCGGCCGGCCTCAAGCAGATGGCATGTGAGATGAGTTCTGCTCAAGGTTCCTTCATGTGATTCATTGCTGCTGTCAAATGACTGATCTTTAAGCATCTAAAAGTCCAAACTGTCGGGTTATTCAAACATTAAAACCTACTGGCCCTTAAAAAACACGATCCTGCAGGTCAGAGCTGCAGGTTCCCAAGATGCACATGCCTAAATACAGCAGAGTAAGTATAAGTAAATGGAGGTAATGGAGGTTTGGACTCGCTGTTCACTAGTTAACACCGCCCTGAATTTATATGCTGAGTCTGATTTGTGTTTTCAGTTACATCACAACACAATGATAACCAGATCTCGGAAAGGTGACGGTGTGTAGTGTCGAGCGGGAGCCTGTTGAAGCTGATGGGATTCAGCCTGTGGACGGCTTACAGACAATGCTAGTCATTCACGGCAAAGCACAATGAAAAATAATGGCCTCACTGCTGCATAAGAGGCTGAAAGGAAGCCAGGTCACTGAGTGGTTACTGTCTAATCCTCATTTAGCCCCTGAATCAATTTTGGATGTGAGGGCCGAGGCCAGTAATGGGTCTGAATGGATGTACAGCCAGTGTGCGCGGACAATACCTTAATTTGTTCCTGCCTCTGCGCTCGGATGTTTACCTGTCTGGCATGACGGACTCGCTCGCGGTCTAATTACGGTCCCCCATTTATGCACAATACAGCCAATCACTACTGAGGTATCAGCCGGAGATCAATGGGAATGAGAGCGCAAGGAAAAAAAATAATAACCCTCTTGTAACAGGTTGCCATCATCTATTGGCCATTGCTACGCGCCACACAGAAGTCCTGAATAATCAGCCAACCTTATTAACGAGTGAAAGCTCATCATATTACAAAAAAAAAACTATTAACATGACCTGCAATGTTATACAATCTTAATTTCTACACCGATCAGGCATAACATTATGACCATTCATTCATTCATTCATTCATTCATCTTCTATACCCGTTTAGTCCTGTTAAGGGTCACGGGGGTCTGCTGGAGCCTATCCCAGCTGTCATCGGGCGAGAGGCAGGGGTACACCCTGGACAGGTCGCCAGTCCATCGCAGGGCCACATTATGACCACCTTCTTAATATTTTGTAGGTCTCCCTTGTTGCCTCCAAAACAGTTGTGACTCACCAGTCAGAATGTTGTTTCATGGGGGGTCTTTGGGTCCTATGGGTTGAGGGGAGGGGCCTCTGTGGATCATCCAACAGATACTTGATCAGTTTGGGATCTAGTGAATTTGGAGGCCAGGTCAACACCTTGCGGCGTTCTTCGTTTTTTGTGTGTGTGTCTGTCAGGCTGCATCCTGCTGGGGATCAAGGAGTGTCATTGCTATGGGGTGGGGGTGCCTGGTCTGGTCTAGGTGGGTGCTACATGTCTAAGGAACATCCACACCAATGAATGCCGGGTCCAAAAGTTTCCCAGCAGAACACTGAATTGTCACAAGACGGTCGATGTTATTCACTTCTCCTGTCAGTGGTTTTAATGTTACGGCTGATTGGTGTATGTATTATTGACAACAAGGCGGAATGGCCTTTAACCGCAGATTGCCAACATGGATGAAAATGATAGAGTTGGACTTTTTTTTTATCCTACCAGCTAATATGTCTTCATTTGAAGACTGACGCGTCCATGCTACCCAGCAGCAGTTTTCTCCTGTACTGTAAGGTGTGGTGACAGGTTGTGATCAATATAATTAATTACGGTGGCGATGGTAGGCAGCCTGAGGCCATATTCTTCCTTCTTGCTCTCCTCTCCTTCCCGGAGAAACCGCCATCTCGCTTTCTCTCTTTCTCTCTCTCCGACTGGCCCCACCAGTTCATCTCTATTAGGGAGCAAATGAGCTGTCGAGCTGCCCCAACAAGCGAAGAATGGGACTGGGTCCTCCTCTCACCCCCAGCATGGGTATCTACCTTCCAGTCTGCGCGCAGAGACTACTGATCGATCAAAAATCTGGACACTAATTGCTTTTAAAAGAAAAAGTACGGCGTGTACTTAAAAACATTGATTAAAAATTTCGTTCTGCTAACTTGCTCATTAGGGATGACTCCGGTAATAGCGGTGGGCATTTCACGTGAATTATCCCCGTCGTCTGACCCAGAAACAAAAGCTTTAAAGAACAGACAATGCTCCCAGGCCCGAGAACTCATTTGTCTTAATCCGGATAAACTCTTTATCCTTCATATGCCTTTAATTCTCTCACTTCTTATTCGCTTTGTCATCAATACAACGGCCGAGGCGGGCCGGCCGGCTGCCAAGGAGAGCAGACATCGACACTCCGTCCCTGACAAATGTCCCCGAGAACAAAAAGTGCCTAATGTTTTCAGAAAAGTAGAGAAAATCTAAACAGCAGTGGATGCCGAGACCTTCGGGCTGCTTCAGAGGCAGAGGAATCCTAGCGGTGCTGACCTCTGGGAGCTGGAGCTATCAATCAGCCTGCTCCAGCTCTGCTAACAAAAAAACAAACTAGTCTGTATCCTTGATATCTGCCTAATAAGAGGCATCACATTAATCTCACTCCTGGCAGTGGTTACGACACTGCATGGAACTTCCTGGATGCTCCAGCTTCACCCTTTGGCGTCTTATCTTCAAATAATACCTCCGTTCATCATCTTAATAACAAACCGCCGTGAGCTCGTCCTCTGAATATCAATACAATGTGAAGCCGTTCACATTGACCAGACCGTTTCTTTACGATCGATTATAATTATCATGTTTTCCTTCCCAGCTGGGCTCGTGGAAACACCGTGACTCACCAAAAGGACACAGACATCATTTGTTGAGAATCACTGACAAATGAACTTTCAGAATTCTCCAAACCGTGTTTTTTTTTTTTTTTTTTTCAAGGCATTAACATTTCAGGAAAAGGTTAATGTTTCGTGATGGACAGATATTTCATTTTGTAGTGCTACAACAGTCAAAAACGGCTTCATCAAACCACCGTGAATCCAGACGCTGTGAGCATCTGACTGACCTGACTGGATCGCCGCTGCCTTAGAGGCGGTTTAGTCGACGTGCACCTCCCCAGAAATGTAACTGCGACGTAGACCGCAAGAGCTGTGATTGGTCCGCTTGGTAGTAGCGTGTTTCCGTTTTAGTATTTCCGGCTGCTTCTCCGTCTCTGCAATTTTCGAATCGATTGTTTTGGATTAATAAAGATGGAACACATTGAGGAGGAGGTTGACTGAGAACATTCGGTGATACAAACATTTGTGACTCGTCTTCGGCAACATTTTTTTTCTGTCGCCTCTTAGGTCTCATGTTTGTGGACCAGAAATTTGCACTAAAACCTTCAGCAACTGCCAGCTAGCACATCTGTTCTGCACCTGCACGAAAGCGAATAACTCTTCATGCCAGCAAGTGGCACTGGTCCGTATCACTACCAGTATATCTAAAAGGTCTAGCTACTAGCAAGGAAGAACTACGAACTGTCTGATCAGTTGGAAAAGGGCAGTCTGTGTGTCTTTTGCTCCTTTTGTCACATCAGTTTCCTAAGCTGGCCGGCCACTCAAAGAGGTCGCTCTCATTGATTCACAAGTTGAATCAACTGAAAGGCTGCTGACTGGGGTGCAATGAGTGGCATGCAGGAGGCACACCCAAACCAGAAGTGTTGCCAGGTGCAGCTGCTGGTTAAAAAATCACCAGAACCTGCACAAAACCGTCCAGAATATTAGATCAGTACTTTGACGACTCAGATTTCTTGAACTGTAGAAGCCAACCGCTACAACTATTCACAGCTGGCTACTACTCCTGACCCATTTGATGACGTTATGTAGCCCACTGAAAGGCATATGGAGCTTCTCTGCTCTTTAGAAAAGCAGGTGCACACACACCAAACCTGAAATTGGTAATTAGAAAAATCCAACCACTGGTCCAACTCTAGATTTACCCCTAAAACAACATTCAAAACTGCCCAGCTGGGTTTAAAACCGCCCTATCTTGCAACACTACAGCCAAAATTAGGGTCATCAACCCGCCTGGTTATACTAGTAAATAACTCAAATGTTTGTGTGGATCATGTGCTTGCCGGAGGCCACCATGCTGTACGCTGTAAATTGCACGTCGGCTGACAGCTGCCGTAAAACTTTTTTCTCTTTTTGTTCCTGAACGGGGGTGAATGTCGCTATTTCCCTCCAGATTGAGCGAAACTCACGTGTACATTCACATTTGGAAAAATGATGCGTTCAGTTCACAGTTCACAAAAATATGAAGGTGTTCAATGAACGCCATTCATGCACAACACTGGATTTATCCTTTAGCCTGATAAATACTAAACTGTGTTCTCAGGTGAACGTCACCCTGTAGTAAACGTAGTAATTGTCACAGTTGCTTGTTAGATTCTCAGCCATCCTTGTACAGAATCTCTCCAGCAGTCTGCATGTGGCTTCAAGTCTGGCTGAAGCTGGTTGAAACTAATAATTACATTTAACAAGTGCAACACAACAGGTGTTACACTTGTTAAATGTGCAAGGCTGTCAATCCGGCACATCGTGTACACAAGAGTCCAGCCCAGAGTAGAGGTTTAATCAGGCAGCGTAAGTGAACGGACCTCTGAGTGAACTGTAGGTGTGAAAGCGCTCTACGTTCTTGCTTCAAATCAAATCAGTTCTTTCCTTCGAGATTCGCTGGCCTCTGGCACCTGAGGCGCACATGCTCGTAGATTTCAGTGTTTTCTCAATGCAGACGTCCAGAGAGGACGTGCAGGTGCACGTGCACACTGTGGAAATCTAACAGTAGAAAATGGAATTGATCAAATAAAATAGGCTGCTGGCTTCAGACGCATTTCATAGCACGCTTCTCAGTATGTATGCTCAGGTTCATCTTGGTGGTTGCAGAAAGGTCAAAACAAGCTTGAATCAGCTTGAAACAAGAGTTAATGTGAAGTCAGACTCTGCAGTTTATCTGAAGGCAGAGCTCATCCAGAGGAAACAATTACACTTTCGCAGAGTCAATGTGACTGTGCTCTAAGAGCCTTCAGGTTAATGTTAGATTCCTCACGTGCACCGTATCAGTTGACGAAACAATGCAATTCTGAGTAAGCTGCTGCCAATCGACTGTCAATCTCATCAACAATAGATTATAATTGAAGCTGGACGGCTGCATTTTCATTTCGTCCGACTGCATTCGTAGACTGACAGCAGCCTGATGAGATCTCTGCGCTCATGGCTGGGGCAGCTGGGATGCACCAGGCTGCAGGCAGCATATGTGTGCATGCGTGTGCGTGTGTGTGTTATCTCAGTTCCTCAAGGTGGCTGGCTTTCTTTTCATCTCACAGAGGAACTGATTCAAACACAGATCTGTAAGGTCAGCCACTATGTTGCCATCAGTTATGTGAAATGCAGCCGGCAGCCAGTTTAAAGTTGTGAAGCAGCGACGAGTCCGATGCTCTTTCGCGCGGTCTGCAACACCGTGCAGTCACTTCAGCTGGACGTTTACATTCGGACAAATAGAAAATAATGAATGGATCTCCGTCCATCACAATCTACGACCTGCTGTTCTCTTTTAAGGTGTTTGTTGCTCATGCTGCAGACACAAGGCAATAAACTGACCGTGCAGCCTCTGCTAAACCAGCGTTCACTGAGGCATTCGTGGGGAAATTTAAGAGGATGGTCGTTCAAAATCCCCAAGTATCCTTTAAGGTACGGTCCTCCGACGCTCTGCCCCCACCTGCGCCGAGCCGAGAGGCTGCCTGAGAATGCGGCCCAAAAACAATGTTTATCCAAGCCACGGCCAATCAAAGCTGAGCTGCACCACCCAGGCTTTTCATTTCCCTCAAGTCCTCCAAGTTATTGCTCCCTGATCTGTGCTGTAATGCGGCTTTCCAAAACGGCTACATAGCACGGGAAAAGCACCGGGGCTGACGAGAAACTTCTACCTTGAGAGGAATGATAATACAGCGGGAGATGCGCCCTGAGATGAATGCCACTCACCCTGGCTCTAAGTTGTCTCTGTTTGTACCGAAGCCAACATCATAAAAATGCATCTGGAATAGACAGGTAGCAAGGAGACATGAAAACACCATGCAATTGACCTCACTACACTTCAGAGAGGAAACTGGAGCACCTGAAGGAAGGAGGAAGGAACGCGCTGACCTTTTTTTGCGGCAGACTCTGAGCTGACATGGCATGTAGGCAAACTAAAAATAAGCTTCTGCATACAAATGACGTTAAACGCAGCGGAGGTGTTACAAATTAGGTGTCAGACACAAAGAGTTCATGATCCTGGGTTTAAGTCGCACCGAGATCAAGAATGAGACACCGGCTGGTGGAATAATTGTTTTAGCATTATATTTACATATAAACAGAAAGGGCGTCAATAAGTCACCCAAGGAAAATACAAATGATGTGTGAGAGTGAACGCTGCTTTGTGGACAAGATTTAAGTTTTTTTTTTTAAATCCACATAATCCGTACATTAAGTTGATATACACCGATCAGCCACAACATTAAAACCACTGACAAGAGAAGCATCTTGTGACAGTTCATTGTTCTGCTGGGAAACTTCTGGACCTGGCATTTATTGGTGTGGATGTTACTTAGACATGTAGCACCCACCTAGACCAGACCAGGCACCCCCACCCCATAGCAATGACACTCCTTGATGGCAGCAGCCATCCCCAGCAGGATGCAGCCTGACACAGACACACACACAAAAACACTTTAGGAACAACTAAAAAAAAACATGAAGAACAGCACAAGGTGTTGACCTGGCCTCCAAATTCACTAGATCCCAAACTGATCCAGTATCTGTGGGATGATCCACAGAGGCCCCTCCCCTCAAAGGCCCCCAAATAACATCATTGTGTTGGCAGACACCACAGGACACCCTCAGAAGGCCCATGTATATTCTCTGATATGTCACAACTGTTTAGGAGACACAAGGGAGACCTACACAATATTAGGAAGGTGGTCATAATGTTATGCCTGAGTACAGTTAGTTTCAGGTATTTTGAAGCTATTCATTCACAGCCTGTAGGTGTGAATGCCTGATGTCAGCTTGCTATTCATACCATGATCAGAAGTGCGTCAACATATCACCCAAGTAAAACACAAATATAGTCTGAAAGTCGCTTTGTGTAGAGTATTAAAGTGGCATATTTCAAATTAGTTTGTAAAAAAGAAGACAAGGTCTGTGTAAGTTTGTTTCTTTTAATCCTAGATCCTTTTATTTCTACTAGGACCTAAAAATAAAAAAAAAGTCAGCTTTTTAGCATGGATCCACATTAATTTGAAGCTATTCATTCTCAGCCTGGAGGTGTGAATGCCTGACCTCAGCTTGCTGTTCAAAGCAGCGCGCTGTGGCATCTCTTTTGTCCTTCTTCTTGACGCAGGTCGCCATCTAGTGGCATTAACGCAACATAGTTGATATTTAGCATCATACCATACACACTCAAAGATCAAACACAGTAAATACCCATTCTATAGCTCCCAAAAGCCACGTCATGGTGGCCATGCATGAAACTAAAGCTGAATAGACTTCTGTTTAACATCAGTAACCAAAATTGAGAGCACTGAGGCAACAGTTGCAAGAAAACCTCCTTTTTAACGGGAAGAAACCTGTAACAGAACCCAGCTCATATGGGGGGACCCATCAGTTTGTATCATAAGATTCCACATGTACACTTTAGTCAGATATGTGTATCTATGACAGATGTATGTTTATCTTGCTGTTCTCTTCTCTTCTCTCTTTGCTGTTCTCTTCTCTCTTTCTTCTGTCTGTACCCGGCTGGCCTTAGGCAGATGGGTCCCTCCATATGAGCTGGGTTCTGCTCGAGGTTTCTTCCTGTTAAAAGGGAGTTTTTCCTTGCCACCGTTGCCTTCAGGCTTGCTCTGGGGGTTTCAGGCCGGGTTTTTGTAAAGCGTCTTGAGACGATTTGTATTGTTATTGACGCTATATAAATAAAATTGAATTGAATTGAATTGAATCCTCTTGAGGCTGGCCGGGTTAGGGTTAGGTGGAGAAGAGGTAATCGTAAAAAAGCAGATAAATTCATGCATGCATCAAGTATATACAGTTTACATGATACTGTATTAACAAGATGATGTGACACTATGGGGCATCAATACAGCTAAAACCAAGGAGATGGTAGCAGATCTCCGGAGGTCCAGGCCCCACCTGCAGCCCGTAACCATCAACGGTCGAGTGCAGAGGTAGTTCAGACCTATATATACCTGGGTCTACATCTGGATCACAAATTGGACTGGTGGGGTAACATAGACTCAGTAGGACTCAGGAGGCTAAGGTTGTTTAACTTTCTGCAGGAAGCTGCTGGACATGTTCTACCAGACTATCGTTGGCCTCTTCTACGCTGTGGTGTGCTGGGGAGGCACCACTAAGAAGATGGACACCTCGCGGCTGGACAAGCTGATCCAGAAGGAGGGCTCTGTGGTAGGGGGGCAGAGCTGGAGTCCCTGACATCGGTGGTAGATGCAAGGACCTTGAACAAAATCCGGTCCATCATGAACAATGTCCACCACCCTCTACAGGACATCATAGTCAGGCAGAGAAGCTCGTTCAGTGACAGGCTGCTGTCTCTGTCCTGCTCCACGGACAGGTTGAGGAGGTCGTTTGTCCCTCAGGACATAAAGTCAGCAAGATCGAGAAGCCGTCTCTCTCCGTAGTTCAGTGAAGAAGGAACGAAACAGTTTGGATAAGCTTGATTTGCATTTTTTCCAAGACGCAGCTCGTGTTGTTTCAGTAACTTTCAGCTGAATTTACCTTTAGTTTCTCTCTGCTGGAGGTTGCTCATAAAACCACAATCAATATACTTAATAGTGTCAATATATTTATTTTCCTCAGAGCAGTGGTCTGTTGATGATTTGCAGCATCCGCTCACTTTTCACTTGTTTATTCAAACTACAACTATGCACCGTTACGTCTTTAGGTGGGTCTACGGGGATTTAGGGACGAACACATGAAAACCAAGTAAGCTGAGTCTGGATGTAAGGCAAACTTAATAAGTTTACCTTACAATACCAGAATAAAAATGAAGGAAAGTTGCTTGAAGCATACACAGCGGGGGGAGGACTGGACCGCGTGGTCGTGCCA
>NC_140348.1:23584961-23620528 GCF_963514085.1 Chelon labrosus
AAGCTGAAAGCAGCAAACAAAAGGCCTGACTATCTTATCTACAAAAGAAGGTGTAATCAAAAATACATAGGTGGCAACAACTATTAATCCTAATGTGTAAAAACAAAGGGTGAGGACGCGTAGAAGCCAGCCCAGTGTCACCTATAGTCTGCACCTTCCACCACAACTAACAGAAACAGAAACAGCTCAGTGTCAAATAAGACAGGTAGCAGAACCCAAAGTGAGCAGCAGAGAGCAGAGCAAGAAGAGAATGGATTCTGCAGCTGAGTCCCTTTTTTATGTGGGCCCTGGGTTGTGATTGGACAAGCTGGGGCAGAATCAACCAATCAGCAGGCAGTAACAGGCTTCCCCAGGTGGAAACTATTGTGAAATTAACACCTGTGTGGAGTTTGCATGTTCTCCCTGTGTCTGTGTGGGTTCTCTCCAGGTACTCCAGCTTCCTCCCACCGTCCAAAGACATGCTGGTTAGGTTCATTGGTGATTCTAAATTGGTTTAATGGGTGTGAGTGTGAACCCTCT
Source organism: Chelon labrosus (assembly GCF_963514085.1). NCBI lineage: Eukaryota > Metazoa > Chordata > Actinopteri > Mugiliformes > Mugilidae > Chelon > Chelon labrosus. Next base: position 23,585,481 of record NC_140348.1, read on the forward strand.
GCTCCTATTTATTCCTATAACAGTAACTTGAGGGTTGAGGGTCTGGGTTCTGTAAAGCATCTTAGATGTAAAATACACTGCCTGGCCCCCCCAAAAGTTGCCCACCTTTAGCTTTGATTACAGCACACATTCTCTGTGGCATTGTTTCAATAAGCTTCTGTAATGTCACCAGGTTTACTTCCATCCAGTGTTGCATTATTTTTTCACCAAGATCTTGCACAAAGCCTTCTCCAGCACATCCCAAAGATTCTCAATGGGGTTAAGGTCTGGACTCTGTGGTGGCCAATCCATGTGTGAAAATGATGCCTCATGCTCCCTGAACCACTCTTTCACAATCTGAGCCCCATGAATCCTGGCATTGTCATCTTGGAATATGCCCGTGAACATCAGGGAAGAAAAAATCCATTGATGGAATAACCTGGTCATTCAGTATATTCAGGTAGTCAGCTGACCTCATTCTTTGGGCAACATAATGTTGCTGAACCTAGACCTGAGCAACTGCAGCAACCCCAGATCATAGCACTGCCCCCACACGCTTGTACAGTAGACACTAGGCATGATGGGTGCATCACTTCATCGGCCTCTCTTCTTACCCTGATGCCCCCATCACTCTGGGACAGGGTAAATCTGGACTCATCAGACCACATGACCTTCTTCCATTGCTCCAGAGTCCAATCTTTATGCTCCCTAGCAAACTGAAGCCTTTTTTCCCCAGTTAGCCTCACTGATTAGTGGTTTTCTTAAGGCTACACATATGTTCAGTCCCAATCTCTTGAGTTCCCTTCTCATTGTACGTGTGGAAATGTTCTTACTTTCACTATTAAACATAGCCCTGAGTTCTACTGTTGGTTTTCTTTGATTTGATTCAGGATTTTTTTCTGACCACATTTCTTCCTCAAAGACAATGGTTCTCCACTATCCTTCCAGTTATTAATAATGCGTTGGACAGTTCTTAACCCAATTTTAGTAGTCATTCAGATTGTTGGACTTCAGTTTACAGCTTTATTGAGTAGTCTTCTCTTTTTTTGTTGAAGAGGTGGTAGTTTTACTTTAAAACAATTTTTATTCTTGCTGAAGAACAAAATGTTTGGATGTGAAAATGTGTCATATTTTGACTTTATCTGACTTTTATCAGACTTTATTCTGGGGGGATTCATCGTATCTTTTTTTATGAGCCTTTCGTGAAGTTGTGCAACATTTCCTAACTGATGCTGATGCTAAGTATCAAGGTAAATTGGGAGGAGAGGCCTTAGCAGCATGGAGGTGGTGGAAGCTGGTTTGAATGTGAGCCACTAGAGGGCGCTGCTGGCCAAATGATGCAGGCTTTCATGCTGATCTCATGTGTCCTGACTTTGCATGAAATCAGGAATTGTAAGGAGCTCTTAGTGCTTTTCCTTCCATTTGACTTTCCAGTGGGTGTTAGGAGTCAACAACATAGCATAGGGGCATTTGTCTCTTGAAAGGTTTCAATGTGCTGGTGATCAGCTTGGGAAATAAAATAAAAAATGAAAACAAGTGGAATCAAATATGTGCATTTTGTTTTTGTTTTTTTGCACAAATGTGTGAATGTTCGAGTTTATTCAAACAGTTTTTAAGTGCAGCCAGACTCTGAAGCTGAAGCAGCCCCAATGCACCAGCGACCGAGCACATCCACCGACTCCCAACAAGCGTCTTTTTGTCCAAACGTCTGCTTATCTTCCCCCTCCGTCACCCTGCTCGGTCAATTCCCATTTGTGTCGAGGTTGCTCCCAGATAAGATTATCTTTGCGCCGTTTATGAACCCGTTTCCTGTCGGCGGTAGGACAAAGGCCTGCGGTAGGCTGCGCGCCATGAGCGGCCCAACAAGCCATTATTAAAAAAAGATCACAATAGAATGGACTCAATAAATCAGGATCATGTTCATCTGCACCGAGCAACAGGTTCACATTACTACAGATAGAATGAGAAATAATTACGAGTCAAATATTTATTTATTTTAAAGCAAAATGTAAAATTATAATTGAAATAATGAAATCAGTGCATTATTATTATTATTATTATTGGTTTGATGAATTATCAGTAGCCTAAAGATAAAGGCCACGACTATCTGTGACAAATGTGAGTTTAAGAGTTAAAATTTAAAATTACCTGTCATTGTAGGAGATAAAAAAATTCAAATCTGTCTTTATGTTAAATTGTGATTATGGTTTTAAGGTGTCAGGCTGTTTGGCAGCTCTCTTCTTTGGCTCCTGATGAGCTGGAAAAATTGCCAATCTTTCAGTCATTGATCTCCCTCAGGGTCCGGCAGTCACTGCTTTATTTAACTATTTAACTTGGCTGACATTCTGGGAAAATAAAATGATTTTTTTTTTTTTAAAAAAAGGGAGAGTTTTGCTTCTTTAAATAAAAATAAATAAGGGATTTTATTTTATTTTTTTATCCAGTGTTCCATAGTGATGGTTTTTGAAGGATCTTAAAACATGATAATAAAATAAATGCACACAATCAGAGGAGAATACGCGGATATAAATTAGAAATAGAGGGCCATTTGCAGAATTAGAAAACGCGTGCAGCGCGTCCCTTCAACCTGAAGAAATACAGTCAAAATTGTGAATCACCTCGCGTTGAAAACCTTTTAAAATCCACAATCTTTCCCCCCACCCCACACACCCAACCCCCCGGTGAGCAAATGGGCAGCAAGGTGCATTTGCTGAAGCCTTTCAAACGCTAACGTGGTCCATATTTCACTCTTACAACCTGCTCACATCTCCATAAAATATTACAGCACTCAGAGTGATGACTGGAGCCTGGCGATTATTTTTTCTTCCTCTCTGTCTCTCTCGCACATTTTCGCTATAATAACAGCAGTTTGTCTCGAAAAAAAAAAAAAAAACACACCAGCTCGTATAAAACACAGCTCCGTCCTTTAAGGAGTTCCTGCTCTTTAATGATCCACTTCAGCTGCATCTCCGAGGCCACGACTGCTCCTTTCGCCAAATTCCACTTCAGATACTTGGGATAAACGCATTAAACGGGTTAAAGTGTGAAATCGCAATCTTTTACAACAAGGAATAACTTCGTTTATAAGAGATTAGTATCTGAAATATAAGGAAAACAGCCTATTGTGCAGAGGACATAATGAATACGCTGACTAGTGAGGAAAAAAATAGTAAAAAGTATTCCTGTTTTTTGTTTGTTTTTTAAAAAAATAAAAATAAAATTGAAGTTGAATCGAATATATTTTTCTGAGCAGTCAAACCACATGAGTTGAAAATTAAAATCCAATCTTTTTAGTTAATTTCACTAAAAAACAATCAAAATAAATACTAGGCTTTGTTCTCCACTCGAGTCCCGTTTCTGCTTTAATATACTCGCATTGTGTGGCGACAGCTTTTAATGTAAATGCATATACTTTGTGAGATGTGGAAACAATGATTTCCACAGTGTGAGACGCGTCATTAACAGCACCGCTAAAGACCTTAATAGAGTGTGCCTGCTGATGCGTTCACGGACTCCTCCGAGACTTCCACACTGTTAAAAGTCTTTATTTCAGCCTCAAGTAGCGTTCAGGGGATTCACCTTCTGCGCAGAAAAAACTGAGAAAATTCAGGATTACTAAAAATATATTTTGGGGTTATAACTTCTATCTACAACTTGCAGTCCTCGCTGGCTAGTAGTAATACCACAGCAGCTGTTGTGTTAGTCTATTTTTTTTAGTTGTTGACTCGCTCTCTTATCAGCAACACGGGTCACCATCTATCATAAATAAACCCAGTCAGTCCTAATACACTGAGCGGCGTCGTTCATCTGCAGCTTTCTTGAAAAGTCCTATTTCCGACAGCACGTCAAGGCAGCATCCGCTCGGCACAGACGCGCCCGCGGAGCAGCGAAGTTTCTTGTCTCCTCCAATCAGGACGCCGTCTCACTCAGCCCCGTCCAATGGGAATAGCGCGCGTGCAGGTGGCTGCGCTGTTATCAGCGAGTCCCTCTTCGGTCCCAGCGTAGAGCGAGTCAATTTATGGAAAGACGAGCCGACCTCTTAATGGTTCCCATCAAAACCACTAAAAACATCAGCGGAGCGGACGGACTTCCGTGAGGATTCCTGCGGCGGACGCACGCGGCTTCCTCCCAGCTGACAGAACAAACACGAGGAGAGACATTTTTTGGGGGGCTTTTCATCAAGCTCTTCACTTCCCGAGACAAGAAGAAGAAGTTCGGTTTGGCTGCAAGTTTTCCTGCATCTCCAGAGTCTTCACCCGGGATACTTTTGGAACAGGCGGCAGAAGTGGCCTGGCTCCTGAACACCTCCTCCTCCTTCTCCTCCTCTCCTCTGTGCTTTTATTTACTCTGACTAGTTTATGTGCCGTTTTTAACCCCACGCGACTTTGGTGGTTCATGTTCACAAATGTTAGCGGTCGGGCAGATGGAGGCTAACCGGCAGAGTGCTTTCGTCCTGGGCAGCACCCCGCTGGCGGCGTTGCACAACATGACCGAGATGAAGACGTCCCTGTTCCCGTACGCGCTGCAGCAGAGCCCGGGGGGATTCAAGACGCCTTCGCTGTCCAGCCTCAACTCCCACCTCTCTGGGGGGACCCCGCACGGAATAAGTGACATCCTGGGTAGACCCATCACCTCTGCCGGACAGCTGCTGTCCGGGTTTCCACGAATAAACGGCCTGGCCACTACTGCGGCCGCAGCAGCGGCGGGAATGTACTTCAGCCCGGCGGTGTCGCGGTATCCGAAGCCCCTGGCCGAGCTGCCGGGGAGGGCGCCCATCTTCTGGCCCGGAGTGATGCAGGGTTCTCCGTGGAGGGACCCGCGGGTTCCTTGTCCTAGTAAGTAGTCCTGTCTGCATGCATCTGCAAATTTAGGGTTATTTTATGAATAGTTTACGTTTCAAAGAGTCATGGTTTATCTGTTAGTTTGCAGCATGTTGCCGTAGAACCAAGTAGTCGTGTTATTAGACATTGTTTATTCCACGAAGAGGCCTGTCACTACTATCAGTACCTCCATCTGTACTGCAGTGTATCACTACTATAAATCTGAGTGTCACTGCTGTGCCAAAGTGGTAAAAAAATATATTATTAAGAGTGGTGACATAAAAGTATCTGAGTAGGCTGTGGATATTTCTCGCAGAACATTACATTTTAAGGTGATACAGGACGTTTAAAATAGTTTAGTGATGGTATTACAAATTACAATACCAAATAGATGGTCAGTAAACGTCTCATGTATCTCATGCATGTCAGATAAATGAAGCTCGGTTTGACTTTTAACTTGTGGAGTTGAATAAATGTACACTAATAATAATAATAATGCATTTAAAATAATGTTTATTTATAACAACAATTGTAGTGTCATTGTCTAAATCTCCAAGTTTTTACATCTTCGTGTAACCAGGCTTCCTTATGCTGCTTTCCCCAGCCCAGGCTAGCTTAATGATGGACAAGGACGGCAAGAAGAAACACTCCAGACCCACGTTTTCAGGACAGCAAATTTTTGCACTGGAGAAAACTTTCGAGCAGACGAAATACCTGGCCGGCCCAGAGAGAGCCCGGCTGGCCTACTCCTTAGGAATGACCGAGAGCCAAGTCAAGGTAAAGACCACTATTAGAGAGGGAATTAAGAGTGGATGAGTGAAACGTTATTTGGTCGACCTGTGCTTACATTTTAGCAGGTTTGGATGATTCAGTACAAGCCTAAAAATACAGGCCTATATTAATCATTATGACTGAATTATAATAATTATTATTAATATTATTATGATAGTTTAAAACGTCTTTGGTTCACCACTGGACCTGTTGAGCATCTCCTCTCTTGTCCCTCCTCAACAGGTTTGGTTTCAGAACAGAAGGACCAAGTGGCGAAAGAGACACGCAGCCGAAATGGCCACGGCCAAGAAGAAGCACGACTCGGAGACGGAGAAAATGAAGGAGAGCTCGGACAACGAGGACGACGACGAGTACAACAAACCCCTGGACCCAAACTCAGACGACGAGAAAATCACGAGACTGTTGAAAAAGCACAAGGCCACCAACCTGGCGCTGATCAGCCCCTGCAGTAACAGCTCGGACACCTTGTGATGCCCGAGTGTCCACCGGGTAGGGGTGGGGGACTTCGTCGCACTCTTTCTTGAACCCCGTTCCCACCTGAACAGTCGCCAACATGCGTGTGAAGTGGTCGCGTTTTTATTTTTTATTTTTTTTCTCCCAAGAAAGTGCGTAAAAAAAACAAAAACGCACGGACGTTTACCAAAACGTGGGCCGCGTCCGAACCCCACACCTGCAGCAGACACTTGTACCCACGGAGCTGTAACTCGTGACAGAACTGGACTGCAAGAAGACTGATAAAGACATGCTCGGTGTCACTTTAAAGGACAATAACGCCGGGGAAGGACGCGAATAATCCGTTTTTTTACGCAATACCGGTGGAGTTTTAACAACAGGTGTAAATGTAAACAAAATATTCTAGACACACACAATCCGGATCAGTGTTGGGATCATTAGTCATCACTGTTATGCCTCGAATAATGTTGAGTTAGTCATCCATTGTAGTTCATAACACATGTTACATTATTATCCGTTAAAGCTCTTTATAATATGACACCTTCAGAAGTAAAGAAGGTCACTAGGCTGAGATCCTTATTAATAATTAAGGTCGTCTTATTTTCACTATTAATAATATTTCCATCTCCTTTTTTTTTCCTTGCTGAGCATAAAGTGTACACATGTTTGATATCATCCAGCTTTAACGCCATTTTTTCTGGGGTTTAACAGAAGCAGCTTTTTGTCTGGAAGCTATTTTTTTTGTAATTTTTTTTTTAGCAGCCGACACTGATCCGGATCCCAGACGCATGTTTAAAAACGGCAGGTGTGAACGGGGGGCCTGTGACGCTTCTAAAGCTCAGTTTAACCAGGGTATCCGCTGTCCTAAAGAGGCAAGAGAGGAAAAATAAAATAAAAAAAAACGTCCGGAGAGGACGCAGGTCCGAGACGAGCGAGTGATTTGTGCCGCAGATGAAAATGTATGAGATTGTATATATTTTTTACTGAATAAGTTATGTTTGTTTCAAGCAGTGGAAACGTGGCAGCCTTGTTTTTGTTCTTTTTTTTTGTTTCTCCTCCGCAGCACTGACGCGCTTATCCCTCCTCCTCCTCGCCTCCTCTTCAGATTTACCTGCTGCTTCCTTTTTAATTCCTCTACAGCAAAACCGTCTCTCTCTCTTTTTTTCTTCCTTCCACGTTTTTTGTTGAAGTCTCAATTCAGTACCGACACACAAATGTATAGACGCAAAATGCTGTAAATAATCACTGTAAAAAAAAAAAAAAGAGAAAAAGTAAGAAAAAAAAAAGCAGCTTGTTTTAACAGCATCAGGACAGTTCGCTTTCATTTCATTCGGTTTTTACCTCATCATGCAGCGGGACAAGAAGCACCGTTTATGTTGGATTTAAAGAGAGTATTATTGCTTCCGGGGAGGTTATAGGAAGAAAAAAAACTTTGTATTATGAATAAATTATTTAACAAGCATTTTTGTTCTGTTATGGGTTTTATTTGAATGTATGGGCTTAATATAAATTAAAGATAAATTCCTGACTATCGATAATTGAATTTCATCATTGGCAGCAGTGATTCTTTCAGTGCATTCATTCTGTATGTACCAACTCTACATTAAAATATATACAAACAGTTTGTATATATTTATCAAACGGAATATTATTATTATTAGCAATTCATTATTTGTAAAAATAAGGTCATTAAAAAAAAAATGCAAAAGCTTTGCTATTTAATAATGACCTCCATGCAGGAATTAAGATTATATATTTATTTTTATTATTGCAAAAGTTGAAATGTTAGATATTTATTAGAAATGTGTCATTAACTTTAGAGACAGTTTGTTTAATCTACTGGTGGGTAATTTATTCTATTTAACTCATTTTTTAAATCTTTTTTTTCCCCTTGTGTAATTTTCCAGTAATATCTCCCAATAGCTCAATTCATTATTAAATGATTTAATATCTTTATTAACTGAGGGCTTATAATGTTGTTTGGCCTAAAATCGTAAAATATCTTGAATGTTTCACTCTGGAGAAGAAGTGCGCCCCCCTGTCTCTAATCGGTACTGCACCCGAGTTACAGCTTCCAGCCAATCAGAAATTAGCAGTCATTAAACTCGAATCCCACTATGGAGTTTATCATAATCCGTGCATTAATTGAACACCTGCTGTTGTAAACACTGATCTGGAGTGAGGGGGGAGCAGAAAAAAAGACAAAATACTAGAAGTCCAATTCATGAAAATGCAGTATGCCCACAAGCTGACATTAACAAGACTAAAAAAGAAAAAGAAAAGCACAGTCTGTTGTATTTTATAATATATTTAAAGTGATTTCGTTGTAATTCATTTTTGCTTTTAGGATAACAAAATGTGCATTTAAAATTTGATAATAAGAGACCGGTTAAGCTGTCTGCATTTTTAGAAACATTTATATCATTTAAAATAAATAGATCTAAAAGTGGCTAACACTGTCCACTTATTTTTATTTTGAAAACTAGGACAAGTTAAATATGGATTTACGCTCATTTGCTATAGTGGGAACGAATGCGTTCTAATGTAACAGTCCTGCACTAAATCTTAGCTCTAAGCTGAAGGCTGGATAACACAAACACTGTGGTGTTTAATTCAATCCAGTTTAACAGCAACACAAACTACATCCTCCACAATGAGCATCCAGTTGTATCGCCACCATTCGGACGCTGGTTCAGTATAAATGGAACATTAGAACTGTGTCGAAGGAGGATTTAGTGCGGTGCAATTACATTAGGATGCATTAGTTTTTACTAGTGTCTAGTTTCTACTTATGTTTTGGCAAGTGAGTGTATATGACCCATTTCTGGCCTCAAATTGCACATTTGACAAGCAGAAGTGGAGCTATTTTTTCTTAACTGTGCAAAATGACAGTGTGCACAACAATTAAAGAAGCGGACACAATAATGTGATTATTTTTCTGAGGCCTGTGCTGAGGCCTAACTCTAAACCGGTGTCACAGTGCAGCCTCCGAAAGAAAACAGACCTGGGGAAATGTGTTTTGTGAGACGTGAAGGAGTTTAAAAATGAGACACAATGAGGACAGGACAGCCGCTGAGCTCTAACGGTTTTTATTGCTTGAGAACTGCATCACCTACAGTAGAGGCCAGGCCATCCAGAAGGGGCTAGAATAAAATCTCTATCTGCGTTTTATAAGATGGAGTGAAGAAAAAAACAAACAAACTGCGGCTTAAACTCCTACAGTATACTCAACAATGACCAGCAGGAACAAAAACAAGCAGGGCTTTTTTTTTTTTTTTCTTTTTACAAACTTTCTGCCTACGAACCAAAATCGCACAAGACAACATAAATCCCGGAGCAGGCGCAAAATCATTCCCACTTGGTGATTTAGATGGAAAACAAAATCGCAGAGGGCTTCGCACGCCCTGAAACCTGTAGTGTAGTAAATGTAATCAATTTAAAAAAAAAAAAAAAAAAGAAACCCTGCTGCCGTCTCCGATCGGCCCATTAATGCTCCGATTCTTCGCGATGAAGGCTGCTGAAGGCTACAACACAGAACGGACAAAAGCAAGTCTCCCCGCTCGTTCCACGCGCTTAGAGTTTCTCTCGTATATTTTTTACATTTCATAATCTACATTTTACCATCCGACTGAAGTATTTTAGAACTCTTACACTTCATTTCTGTGTAGGATTACTTGGCACCATAATGCAGTAACAAAAAAAAAATAAAAACAAAATAAACAGTTTACATTTTAAGGATACCCAAGCCTATCTAAAATATCACATTCAGAACCATAATATTATAGAAATAAGTTAGAGTAAGAATAATAATGACATTATGTGAGAGTGCTATATATGAAACATTATCTTATATACTTGCATGGTCTATGGCACTGCTTAATAAAACATTCTTGGATAGGCAATAAATCACTTGAACAGTTCCTCTGCTTCCTCTCCTCTTATTCAAAGGTCACTGTGGCTGCAGGAACACCTAACCAGTACCCCCCCAAACCCTTCCACCCACCCACCCCCCTTTCCACCCCCCATCCCCCCACTGCGTCTGCACACGCTTCAGCATAAACATTTTGGTAAGAATTATAAATTATCTCTTTAAAAAGTTACAGTATATAAAACGAGACTCAACCGATGTGTCAGGCGTGGCCGTGTGTTTGTGCACACAACAACTCAAAAGAAAAAAAAAAATGAAAAATGAAACGAACAAACAACAAAAAAACAAAAAACAACAAAAAAAAAAAAACAAGAAATCATTAATATATAAATTGTTGAAATAAACCGAAGAGTTCTATCTATTCCAACGAAGGGACCACAAAGTTTGGTCGGAAAAGAGAACGGCACTAAAACCATCAACGACTCTATGTTATACTGTCCAATGTACAAATAAACCTAACAATATAGATATACGACTTTTTTTTGCATTGCACTTTTCTTTTGTTTAAAACACCTTACATACTGTATGGAAAGGAGCTTCTATACATAGAGGCATACCTAAAAAAACAAAAAAAATCGGTGTCTAAAAGTATGTAGTACGACTGATTTCAATTAGAGTTTTGGCAATGAGGCTGCGACATGGAGAAGAGTTGTCCGTGCGTCTGTTTGTCCGCTTTTTTTTTTGTTGTTTTTTTATCCTCTCTTTCCTGCGGTGAATGGGGTTGCATGGCAACGGTGAGGTCAGCGATGTGTGTCTTGTCGGGAGCCGGGCCCTCGGGTGCTCGTCCACGTCTCAACAAGTGTTTTATGGAGAGAGAAAATGGCTGGGGGGGTGGGGGAGGGAGGAGGGGGAGGAGGGGGGTGGTGGGTTCATACGGATGAGGCGTCCGGACAACTGCAACTGGTCAGCGCTGCTGCAAAAGTTTGTCTTCAGTGTACGATTGTGCAAAGTGTGTGTGTGTGTGTGTGTGTGTGTGTGTTTGTGCGTGATATGTGTGTGAGTGCGTGTGTTTTCGGTTTCTCTGGTGTTCTCACAGAGGCGCTTCGCGGAATATGTTCTCCCCCCTTTGGCAACACTTCCCTGCGGGAGGAAAAAACAGGAAGAGTCTCACTGCTTCAGTCCCAAAGAGGTTTTTTTTTTTTTTAAATCAAAGAAACCAGATGTTATTTCTGAGATACATAATGCAGGTCAAGTGTGTAAGTTAACGTCTTAAAATGACTAAAGCATTTTAAGCAGTCTGCAGTCATGTGGTATTTCTCTTTCTGATGAGGTTTTATTTTAGAATAAAACACTTCAAGCGGGCTCATTTACCAAGTAATGAAAAAAATAAAGCAACTCAAAGCAAACAACAGCAACAATGGGAAGAGTTATATGAAAGAAAAAATAATATTTACCACGACATCACTGCACCACACAACACTTGCGCTTATTTTCATTAGGTTTACCTGCCCCCGGTGCTATTCGGAAGGACAGGAAGACGGGCTGGCAAAGAGGGGGGACAGAGACAAACCACAGTTAGAACACTCCAGTGGGAGACTTTCCTCCCCAAACGCCCCTCCCCAATCGGCTCGGCGCCCACGGCACGCAGGTTAAACCAACATACCAGCGCCGTGCATTTTTGTCCCCACGTGCTAACTACCCTGGACATTTTTTTAAACATAGGCGGCCGTGATTTTAGCGGTGGTGTGCGGCTTGGAGGCGAGGGCCGCCGCGGTATCCGTCGGTGCGGCCCGGGTCACCTCACACCCACACACCACCGGCTTATGTCACGCCGTGTAATGATGGAAGACATGACTTAAGGCGCCTCTCTTTCAGCGGAAGACCTTCTGTCTGACACCGCCGAGACTGAAGACACAGTGTTAAACGCTTTCAATACAGTCGGCTCTGCGGAAAAAAAAAACACCTCGGCTGCATTGACCTCCACTGATTTTTAAAGAAACTGTGGAAAAGTTTGTTTTTTAGCAGCTGGAACATTTCACATCTTAACTTTACACCTAAACTCAGATATTTAGAGTCACACACTGAACACCAAGCTACATGTTCTGACCTATAAAACATATTTATAAGCTAAAATTCACATATTATTCAGTTAAGTCACAGCACACAGTCAAACACAGTGAGGATGCGGGCAGAGGCCCTGCTGTTACGTTACCTTGTGGTCCCCCATGCAGACATTGGCCCCGATATTATCATATTTTAAATGCTTCTCTTCATGTTCAGGCTGCAGAGACAGAAAAATCAAAAGTTGCGTGATATAAAATGTGAAAATGTGTGTGAACAGCATTTATTTATTTATTTTTTAAAGTTGCACGACCCCCGCTACGCCGCCCAACGCTCGCGGGATGCAGAGTCAGCAGCGGGGCGTTCATAGCAGCTTCATTAAACACAATTAGCTGCGTCACGTAGCGGGTTTCTAAATAACTCACCTAGAGACGTCTGTTCGACCAGCTGAGGGAGAAGCTTTACTTTTTTTTAAAAATTCTTTTTGCGGTTGTGAAATGAACAATCAGGTCAATAATAATCTAAGTGTCAATAACGTTCCTAGTTATTTGACTAGAGATGTCAGCGCATAATCATCTGGTCAATAAATAAACACCGTGACCTCTCAGTGGTTCAGTCTGGGACGCGCACGACTGGTATGAGACTTTAATATCCAACAGAGCCAAAAATAAAACAAAAAGTGCAAAAATACACGTTAGATAAAAAAATATAGAATAAGGTAAGAGAATAAAATGTATAAGAGTTTACAAAAATTTGAGTTTTTGCATTAAAACGACAAAAACTAAAGTTTGGTGAGAAGCCAACCAAAGTTAAAAGAGCAGAGTTCAGTGGAAATAAATGGTTGCAGCTGAATATGCACTTTGACGTTTATGAATATCGTGAATAATGACAAACTCTAAAAGGAGCACCGCTCCAAAAAAAACAAATATTGCACAGAAATGACACGAGTAAGAGAAATACCTGAGACATGTGTGTACTCTTGAGAAAAGACCAAAATTACACAAAATTGAATGATAAAATGATTCAATAAGTACATTTTGTACAAAGGATGTCTGTATAACTTCTAAATAACCAATTTACGAAGTACTTTTTGCTTCTGCTTACTTCTAAGAGAGCCATTAGTAAAATTGATCCGATTTAAAGGCTCCAAAAACAAAAAGCATTATGCAACGGGTTGAGCGAACTTTTTTTACGACGGCTGACTTCTCATTCGTAGCTAACGTCGCAGATTCCAGCATTAGTTTTTTGCTGAAAGTGACGGTTCCTCCAGAGCTTTTAACCGCCCGTGAACGCACCTTGAGGAACTCTGCACGTTTTTTTATTTTTTTTTAAACTTTGTGCACGGCGCAGTGAAAGAGAAATGAAAAGCTGGAGTAATTTACAAAGTGGACATTTGCCTCCCGACCCGGTCCGCTCCCTGTGTAATCTAAGTGCCCATCTGAGAGAATCGTGTTTCAATATCACTGTCTGCACACAAAGACAAAAAAAAAAAAAAAAAGCTGTTACCCACTCGAACATGAATCTGCAGACTGGGGAATAAATCACACTTGTCTGGTTGAACTAAAGACTTTTTAAACAGGCACCCAACCCCCAACCCACTCCCCCCCCACACATAGACACACACACACCCAGAAAGAGAGAGGTGGTGGGTGCTACCAGTTGTGACTTGGTGAGCTGCACTGGTGCTTCAGAAGAAAGAGACAGAGAGCTTGAGAATGAACCATAAAGCGAAATCCAAATTAACTTCAGACCAATCCTGCGGCGGAGCGGGGTCAGCACACGGCGTGCCTCCACCTCACTACCTTTCCCGGCGGGCCCACGCTCTGCCACCTCTCTATTTGTCTGCCTCGCGCGGCCCGAGATACATTCATCAAACACACACTAGATAATTTACAAAGGCAGCATAAAATTGTGGATTTTCGGCCTGCGTAATCTTTAGACAGATAAACAAATTACCCGGGGCCCTCCGGCAGAGAGGGAGCGCTCGCTCGGCTAAACATTCATTACCGGCGCTCCCGGAGCTGGTGCCGCGCCGCGCAGCCAGCGGGCAACCTTTGGCGTGTTAGGGCTCGGCAAGCAGAAAATAACATGATGGCGAGTTAACCGACCGTGCCATGATAGATGACGCCACACGCCGGGCTGTTTACGGGCCCATGTCTCAACAATCTGTAACGCTCAGAGCCGGGGAGTGTGTGTGCTCAGTGAATCATCGGCCAATCTGCGAACACACTAACCGTCCGACTCTGTCTCTGCATTACAGGCAATTAGCCGGTGCTTGAGGGGGAGTAAAGCAAACAACAAACCAGCTGTGTATATGTGTGTGTATGTGTGTGTATGTGTGTGTGAATCACCTTTTACATAATTCTGACACATTAAGTGGGTGAAACAAACTGCTTGTTTTCCATTCTAAAAATGCCTTACAGTCACCACTTTCTAACGCAGTGATCAGAGCTGTCGTCAGGCTCCTGGTGATGCTCCGGTCAGTAAAAAGAAGAAAGATCAGGAAGGAATTTCTCATTTTGTGGCGGACAAAAGAAAGCCAAACTTCCTGAGCAGCCACCTCCCCCCTGCCGTGCACTGGTACTGTACAATACACTGCTGCATCTCTTTCACACACATTAACATGATGAAAGAAAGTCTGTCTGGTGCAGCACTGAAAAGACTTCTGGAGGCAAAGTTAAAGACTTTAGGGGTGTAAAATGCTTTTGCAGGAATGCTTTTTGCAGCCCTCCAACTCATCTCAGGTAATAATTAAAGAAAACGAGGGTAAAATCAGTCTAGAAAACACTGCTTGGCTGCTTGGTACCGGCTGCAGGAGAGGAGAAGGTAGAGGTGGCAGATTGTCTGGCGTTTATTATACTGGCACGGATGTGAGGGGCCTGCAGGGTCCGACTCTCTGAGGAACGAGACCGATCTGCGGCTTTATGAAGACGACGGGGCCCACCGGAACTCTATAAGTGCCGGGATATATACACTGTCTGGGTGGACCCATGGCTTAGCGCTGCAAATTAATATTCACAGACACCTCATCCTTCCATCTGTGAAGTGGAGTGGAGTGACGGAGGAGGGGAGGGTGATGCAGAACGGGGTTGATGGAGTCGTAGAGACAAGCAGAGGCATTAATGAAGACCTTTAGTTGAGGGAAGAGCGCCGACGTTGGGTCTAAATGCGAGGGAATCTGACGGAAGCGTCTGGATCGGATGCGGCGTTTATGAAGGGTTCGTGCTCACCTTTAAGACCAGGTCTCTGGCGGAGGCAGACATGAGGATTCGGTCGCACCAGGCCGGGCATCTCGTGTTCATGTACTGCTTCCCCTCACTGCTGTCTTCACTGTACGGATAGCTGAGGACACACAAGTAAAAACAATCATTAAATCCAAACACTCAAATGTTAGATATTTCCTTGTAAAGCGATGCAAAAGAGAGCCAATAAGGAAGGCCATAAATATTATGCAGTTTAAATCAACAGGGCTTTGGAGGATTAATAAATATGAGACACCGTGTCATCTGCCTTAACTCAGAGACGGAGATCAAAATGTTTTCCCGAGAAAACAGGAGGTCCATTAGTATGACCAATCATCTGAGTAATCTCTTGAATCAACGCACATGGATGGCTCAATCGAAACAATCCCTCTCTGCCAACTGTACAGGTTGGATGTGCGTCTGAGCGAGCGGCGGGGAAAATAAGAAAGGAAAGAACGAGAGCAATTTAGGCAGAGCGGACCAGAGGGAGACTCAGTTGCCCATATGTATAGCTACATCCCCACACACTCATCAAAAACAGATTAGGTGCCGCGGCAAATGGCCAAGAGAGATTGTATCTCGGAACAGCAGGGAACAATCGCATGATTTAAGCGGCGGCGGCGCTGGAGCTGGGCGGGGAGCCATCGAGCTGATACAGATTTACATTGTTGAGAATTCAATTTGCCCCTTCGGCTCATCAAACCGCTTCAGATTTACACACCACCAATCCAATTTGTTTGTCGGCGCTCATCAGGATGTAAGACTGGGCTTATATATACTGTAATACCAATCCAATTTGCTCCTTCAGTGCCACGCGTGCTAGCTGTAGCATAACACAAAGTGCCTCCTTCCTGAGGACGCTGATATCCTAACGATAAAATAAACACACACACATTGGGCTTCCGATTCATCACACATGCCAAGCTCTGATAGCTTAATTGGACTTTATGCTAAGGGAGAAAGCACATTTAGACGTGGGGCTTTTGTTTAACACTATTTGTGCATTTAAATCACAGTTTGTAGCCGGAACTACGACCATGACAGCCACTAGTATTATACTAGTTCCAGTAACTAGTATCAACACTATAGTTTTTACAACAAAGGTGTACTGTATGCCAAATTTAATAGTAACTCAACCATCAGTTTCATTAAAAAACAACTGAATGAAACGCAAGAAGGATTTTATTATTATTATTTATAAAGATATTTGAAAGGACGAGAAAAAACTTGTGGTTCAGATTCACTAAGAGGATCCACTGAGGATCATGAATGTCCATTCTTTATTTTGAGACTAGCAAAAAAAAAATAATAATAATAATTAGAAGAAAAGTCAAGGGATCATATTACTTGGATTCATTCTCAGAGGACCATGAATGTCCACATTCTATTTTAAAACATTTGAAAAGACAAGTGAAAACCTTGTTAGAGAAATAGTCAAGAGCTTCGAGTTTCTAGGATTCATCCTCTGAGGACCATGATTGTCTGCATTTTATTTCAAGACATTTGACTAAACAAGAAAAACTTTTGAGGTGTGAGAAAACTCAGTCTGGGCTTCGGATTTGCTAGGATTCACCCTCTGAGGACCATGAGTGTCTATTCTGAGACATTTGAAAGGACAAGTGAAAATCTCCACAGAGCAAAAATCAGAACATTGGATTGCATCCTCTGAAGACAACGAATGTCCACATTTTATTTCGAGGCTAGCAAAAAAAATAATCAGAAGAAATGTTAAGGGATAATATTACTTGGATTTATTCTCTGAGGATCATGAATGACCATATTCTATTTTGAGTTATTTGAAAGGACAAGAAGAAGTTTAATGAGAGATGACTGGACTAGGAAAAAGGAAAAGTTAAGGAATCGTAATACTTGGATTCATTCTCTGAGGACCATGAATGTCCATATTTTATTTTGAGATATCTGAAAGGACAAGTAAAAATCTTGTTAGAGAAAAAGTCAAGAGGAACGAGTTGCTAGGATTCATCCTCTGAGGATCACAAATGTCCATATTTTATATCAAAATATTTGACAGGACAAGAAAAACTTTTGAGGGATGAGAAAACTTGGAGGAAAGGACGGGGCCTCAGATTTGTTAGGATTCACCCTCTGGGGGTCATGAATGTCCACATTCTATTTTGAGATATTTAAAAAGACTAGTGAAAACATAATTAGAGGAATAGTCAATGGATCATATTAGGATCATGAATGTCCATATTTCATTTTAGGATATTTGAAAGGACAAATAAAAATCTTGTTAGAGAAAATGTCAAAGCATCAAATTGCTAGGAGTCATCCTCTGAGGGCCATGAATGACCAATTTTTATTTTGAGCTACAGTATCTGGTGGGACAAGAGAAAATCTAAAGGGATGAGAAAACACAGAAGTAAGGTTGGTGCCTTAATTTTACTAGGATTCATCCTCTGAGAACCATGAATGTCCTCATTCTATTAGAAGAAAAGTCATTGGATCACATTACTTGGATTAATTCTCAGTTGACCATTTGACTGGACAAAAGATATTTTTGAGAATTAAGAACATTTATAGGAAAGGTCACAGGGTGTCAGATTCACTAGAATTCATCCCCTGAGGACCATAAAGGTCTGTATTTTATTTTAAGACATTGGAAAGGACAAGTGAAAATTTATTTAGAGCAAAAGTCGGGATCATGACGCCTGTAAAAATGTCACGACAAAACAAGATGTACCAAAACTTTAATAAACCAAATGTTGCATGACTAAAGCCTCAACAGCAGCATTGTACATAACATAGTAAACCAATGTTATTTACCAACTCAGCTGCCTTCTGTCACTGACCAGCTCAAGATGCTGCAGCTCATTACTAATCAAACCTATGAACATTATGACAAGAGTCTTCTCCTCTGCTGCCACCTTTTGTCCATCTTGATCTTTCCCCTGCATGTTTATAAATCTTTATACCTTATGTTACATTGTGCTATTTATTACAATATGTGTGTGTGTGTGGGGGGGTGTTTTTGTGTATGGGGTTAAGGCTGGGGCATGAGGTGGCCTCATCTGGCTCACACACACACTCTCTCCCACACAGAGCCCCCCCACCAGGTGTACAAACAGACCTGCAGAGAGCTACTTAAAGAAGTTCCCTGCCTCCAATTAGCATTAATAGCACTTAAACCACGGGGGGAAATGCATGGGGGTTTTGGTATGCAAATCACAGGATAAAGAAGTGATCCCGGGATAAAAGGGAGCACGAAGAATAGGATGAGTGAAACAGAGATACACAGGGAGGCAGAAAAGAGGAGATAAAGATGGATCAGACAGAAGGAGGCAGAGTGAGGGTGGAAAAGAGCAAAGTCTTCAAAGGGCTCGGAGAGCTGCTCGACTTCAGGGTGGCCTGAATGCTCCTGCTTCCTGAGGGACGGTCGCTGGCCTTAAACAGCCTGTGAACAATCCTCCTATCAGGGACTCTGTTATAGCTTTATTGACTAACAAGCCCGGGGTCATTTTGGTGTTAAAGAGATTGAGAGAAAATCAAGTTTTCCCCCCCTCTCCTCCTTCAAACAATGAACTCCCGCTTGATAGCAAACTTCCCCAAGCACTTCCAACAACAAAACTTCGCTATCATTCAGTCATTTTTGGTGACAGCCAGCCATTGTAGAAGCTGATTAAAAATATCCCACAATGGCCATTAAAGGGCCATTCTGTTTCCGTGTGTGTGTGCACGTATAGGTTGTTCCCTTTTCTGTTATACCGCACCCTCCACTGGCTCCAATAGAGATAACAAGTGCTAATGCAACAGCAAACAGTCGAATGGCGCGCTGGGGCCAAAGTGATTAATGTGTCCGATTAGCGAGCTCACAAACTTATCGTGGAAGGTAAACGGTCCGAGAGGGCGTGTGGGCTAGAGGCCGTCAGCTCATATCAGACTCTTATAGCCTGCACCAAGACTAATTACACTAATTAATGGGCTATACTGATAACTCCAACAGTTGTGTATCTGGACAAGAGAGGGGTGCTGCTTTTCAAGGAATCCATACAATAACACACACACACACATATATATATATACATGTGTAGATACAAAATGTACATGCAGACATATGCAGTGCACTGGTTTACCGAATCAAATGGTTCAAATATGTGTGACCTTTAGTTGTTTACCTTCAGTTTACCTTAAAAACCTAAGAATGCAGGCTCGAGTCTCACGTGTGCAGTAATCCATTGACTGCCGTGAAATTTCAGATGAAATTACATTGCGTCCTGATCTAAATGCTAACGACCCAAATTTGTTTGGTCACAGTTCAAGATTTCTGGCAAGCCGTTCTGGAGACTCCTGCTCGCTGAATGCAAGCATCGCAACCAAACAAGAGAAATACCTACCAGAAAAATACAGTTTGTCCTTGATGTAGGGGTTATAATCTTTTGGCTAGGTTCCATTCATAAAATGCCTGAGTAATAAATTATTTAGTCAAATCAAACCTTCTGAAGTCTCACATACTAACTGTAGGTAGGCTTTGAGCTTACTGACCCTTATATGTAATGTTTAAATGTGCTTTTGATTAAGACTTTTTTTTTCCCAGAATGCAATGCACAGAGAAAATGAGCACAACTCAGAAAACAAAAAGCAGACACTTAGCATCAGTGGAAAGGAGTTTCTCAAGTCAGTTTGGCTCACTTTGTTGTATACATATTGCACAAAAAAACAGTATAATACAAAAATTAGCATGTAGCACAGCATGTAAGACTACTGTGCTGCAGCAGCTTGCAGTAGCCAGACTCAATTCTTATCAGGTTACACTCTACTTTTATTGCATTTCATTATGAGGTGTGTTTCAAACATTACAGACAATCCTCTCTATGCAAATGAACAGTTACTCTTCTGTCTATTACCCCATAAAACCCATCCAAACAATCTGATTGGCCTGGAACATAATCAGTTCCCAACGGAGCGGGCAGGCAGCACGGTGGCACAGTGGTTAGCGCTGGTGCCTCACAGCAAGAAGGTCTGTGAGGCACCAGCGCTCGAATCCATGGGGCGGAGAGGGTTCGATTCTCAGGGCCTTTCTGTTTGCATGGCACTCAGGTTTCCTCCCACCATCATCAAAAAAACATGGGTGCTAGTCGCCGGGTCAGGTTAGCCCACAGTGGCTCAGGACTAACCCTCCATCTGACCGTGCAATTTTGTTGTACAATGTATAATGACAAATAAACTACTTTACTTTACTTCAAGGCCAGTCCTCCAGAATAAAGGTCTATTAAAAAGAACTGCATATTGCTTCCAATGCGTACAGTACTTCACAGACACCAAAGGTTTAAAAAGGACATCTCTTTTGTTCAGTACACTTCAATGCTACTGAAGTGAGCAAATGAAAAACTGACAAAGTAAATGTTTAAAACACCTAACCGTCATCAGTGTCAGTTTATGACATGCTCTGAAACATTAGCGGACATCATCAGTGTTTACATGTTTCACAGCGACCACGTCATGTGTGGAGCAGAGGCCAGACTTCAGTTTTCCCGCTTGTTAATCCGACTCCTTTGTGTTGCTGACCACCCTGCAGATGATGCATGTGTGTCCGGTCGCATACTGGGACCCGGCAGTCATCGAGAGCTCATTCATTCATGCTCGGTTTGGGGTTTAATGTTTGACTTGGCTGCTGGCTCATTACTCACATGTGTTTCGGCCCGGTGTCAGCTTGTTTGTCTTGCAACAGTAAATGCTGCTGAGGTGAGCACGGGCCCTACCTACCTACCTACCTACCTACAGCGTGTCACTCAGCCTCACCCAGCGGAGGAGGGAGAGGCTGCGGGGGCATGCGTTACTGCATGTGCGGGGTACGCTGTAATTGTCCTTGAAACCACAGATGAAATGCATTCTAGGTATGATTCAGATAAATAAATGAGTCAAACAATAAAATACTGTTGCGTAAAAAAGATTTGTTTCACCAGAACAGGACAATGCTTCATGCCAGGCTTCCTTATTGCAGATTCTCTTATCTCCACATCAAAAACTACTGCCTCGGTCTACATGACAAATAAGCGACAGGACAAACATGGGGCTATTCACTTACTCCGTATTTAATGAGTGCAATATAAACTTGGGAATATAGGTAGGGTAGGAAGTCGAAGATAAGAGTCATCGTATCATTGACATGAGGTCAAGGGTTCTAAAGAGCATCGTGGGATGTCGGAGAGGCCATTGCTGAGCGGGGATTGGTTAAAAAGTCAGAAACTGTGGGTTTTGAACGACTTGCTTCCTCTGCAGCTATGTTTGTTTGCCGTTGTCAGGGGAGGTCTGGCAAAACACAAAACACACACACACACACACGCAGATTCAAAAAGATCAGCCAAATGCTATCAATAAAGCTGAATGTTTGCTTCGGTTTGTAGAGCTGGGAGGCTCGCAGGCACAACATTGGCATAGTGCAGTACAAACACAGTGAAATGCCACCAGTAGCTCATGGCTCGCAGCCTGCCGGGGTTCAGCTATGACAAGTTGGGCCTTTAGCTGCTCTAAATGAAGACAAGGACACACAGATGGCGTCCATTTAATCCTTTCTGTGTTAGATTGTTCTGAACAAAGCCTCCCTCTCAGTGGCATCGTCTCACACGAGAGGCAGCGATACACGACGGTGGACAATCTTCGGCTATTATCACCGCCACGGTGGCCCCTCATCATTTTCATTGGCTCTCTGGTAGTTAGAATGATGGATGCACTGCTGGCTGTAAAACAATGTTCCTGTTCAGCAGATCAGCCTGTAACGGCGGATCCTGTGGCAGCCGACACGAGCCACACACTTACAGACTACGGCTTCAACCAAAACACTGTTGTTGTACTACATCTGTGGTGCTCCTTAACCGGAGTCACGTGGCCCGGCTCCAGTATAGGACGCCTGTTCAAAGAGCAGAGAACAAGAAGCCTCCTTCATATAAGATGCAAACAGAAGGGCTGTAGAACTAATGTATTCACGATCGCACAGAGAGGGGTGAGATCATTCGTACAGGTCTTCACAGGGCAGGGACGTAGAGTGAAGAGTGCTGTTCATGGAAGAAGGACGGCTACTGTATGCAGAAGAGCCATCTGTGGGAGCACTTCCTTTGAGCTCAAAACGGAATTCTCCGCCGCTCTGACAATTCCCTCGTATGTTCTTATTAGCAGTTATTGGAGAATTGGCAGGTGGCCATTCGCGACTAAAAACCTTCTCTCGTCCGAAGGGCAAAGCCATTCCGCCTGGCATCAGCTTTCAAGCCTCCCCTTTCCTCTCTCACGAGCATGCGAATGTTGTAGAGTTTCCCAGCAGAGCAAGACGCTCTTTGGCTTGTCCTCATAGACGTGCAGCTTTGGAAAATATATGCTAACGTGCCAAGACTGGTCCCGGGGCGCTTCCCAAACAGTGAAGATACAAGTGTTTATCAGTTTGGGCCTCCTAACAGACCTCACCTCCTGACCTCCCGGGCCACACTCTGCTCCTCGGCTTCTTTCCACGTCTAGACTGGACAAACACAAGCGTACAGGACTGGAGTCATCCTCTAGCCTCTAACCCTTTCACAGTGCTCTTACTATATGGTATATGCTCTTGTTAAAGGTACAGACAAACCTTTGGGTAAAGATCTAGACTTCCAGACTAGGTAACCCACTCTTTTTACGGCTCAAATTATACCATTGATGATGACTGTGGTCCTGACTCAAATATTTCAACGACTACTAGATGGAGAGGCACCAAGTTTGGTTCAACCATTCAAGGATTTATTAAATCGGCTTACATTAGGTCAAAACCGCCCTGCAAAATCTGTTAGCATGCTCACATGCAAAACTAAGATGGTGAACGTTGTAAATGTGCCTGCTCAGACTAAGGATGTTAGCATTCTGGCAGAGTACAGCCTGAGCTGCAACACTGGCTAAAGACCTTTGGTTTAGTTTGCACTGGTGGAGTTTTGGATTTAAGATGCTATTGTTTTAATTCCTGATAGATGTTTTAGGCCAGTATCTATTTTATATGTGCACACATTTTTGCACAAACACCCTCAATGTCAACAGAATTGTGTGCATACCAAGGGTTTAACATTTTCACTATGCTACCAAGAGTTTTAGTGTAGTAGTGTTTTCTTAAACCATCTGCAACAGGACTTGAAGGATGTTTTCTTTCCTACTTTCTATTTTTTCCCTGTCTTTCCTCCCGCCACAGTCCACACCATCTCCCTGCTTTGAAATCACTCATGATTTGTCCATTGATAGAGTTGTGCCGCTGGTCTGATGTCACTCAAAATCTCCCTCAAAGCCCATTCCCAGTAACCATGTTACGGGCAGAATACATTCTGCCCCTGCTACCTCACCGTCCACTGCATTTCTCCCTGCGGCAGGGTTCCCGATTCAATTTTTGCATCGATCTTGTGCAAAAAACAGCAAAGAAATCAGATCAGAGGAGTACTAAAAGCTTTGGCCTAAATCAATCAAAATACATGAATAAAAATACACAGTGCCTTAGTATGTTTTAGGGGATATTACCTTAGTTATGCCATTTCAAATATGAAATCAAAAGTACCATAATCTATAGTAAAACTTAGCATTATTGTCATTAATGGCCGTGCTGCAGCCTATGCAAAGATAATGGCGTAATGGCCGGTTGCAGTTTCATGTATTAGACCTAATGTAGAAACTGTGTCCACGTAAATGGCTGGATTCTGATGAATAGACTCATCTATCGCCCCTCAGGTCACTGGTTAGGAAAACTACTAACCCTAACCATACATGGGTTTCTGTGTGAGTGTGTGCGAGTTGTCCGGCGGCTTGTCAGTGCACAGTAGCCGACTGGCTCCAGGTCCAACTGTGACAAGGCCCGGGCAAATTCCTCACCCCGGTGCCCAAGTACTTAGACATGTCACGGCCAACTTTGACAGATGGCTTCTTGAAAGTAAAGAGATATGCATTTTAGAGCTTGAAGCCTCTGAAGAGGCAAGAATTCATGTGTGTACGGGGGAACAGAGATGTACGTCTGCAAAAACTGGATGACCGTTCTGTAAATGAAAGGCAGCTGCTGGCTAAAGGCTCATTTAAGGTACGGCGGGACTTAGACGCCGCAACTTACGTACGTAGCCTACGTCGGTGCCAGCCATTTGTACTTGTGCGCTCGTCTGTCTGGCTCGCTCTGTAAAAATGCCACCCAAACGCTAGTAGGCATTTTTGTTTCTACTTCCTGTTTCACTTTCAACAATGGCGACTGAATCGTTCGCTGAAACTTTTGACGAAGACGAGTCGTACAAATGTTTGTATCTCCGAACCTCCTCAGTTAACCATTCCTCAATGTGTTCCATCTTTATTAATCTAAAACAATCAATTTGAAAACTGCGGAGATGGAGAAGCAGCCGGAAATACTAAAGCGTAAAACACGCTACTACTAAGTGGACCAATCGCAGCTCTTGCGGTCTGCGTTGCCGTGCCGCGTGGTTACATTTCTAGGGAGGTGCACGCTAATTGATGCAGAAGCCTAAACCGCCCATAAGGATGCTTCAAGTGTAATCACGTCTGGATAAAGCTATAGGTATCATTTTCTGCATTTTTGCAGCTGCCACGTACACATTGGACATCAAGTCACTTTCTTATCTGGTCCTTAGCTCACTCGTAACGTCCTGTCTCAGTTTGTGACAACTTCTTATCCACCACTGAGCAACAGACAGCATTAACTTGCAGATTAAATGTTTGTGACTTGTATTGATTTATAGATTAGAAGCAAAGTGATTCGTGTGCGTGCATGAGTGCATGTTGTGTGTGTGTGTGTAGACGAGGGTGTGTTCTGATGGCCTGCATTAAAAAGAGTAATAACCTCACAGATGGCGAGGGGCTGGTCCGGAGCAGGCTATGTGATGGAGAACAATCGTTGAGGCTTGATTGCTCAAGGAGCACAAGGCAGACCTGACAGGGGGAGGGGTATACCAGTATATGTGTGTGTGTGTGTGTGTGTGTGTGTGTGTGTTAGAGAAGTGGGAGGAGGAGGAGGGGGTTGTTTAAGTTTAACTAGGCCGCTGCTACCCATTACGAGGCTGACAATGATGTGGTTTGTCGCACGCACCGAGTAGATCAAATCAAATTTCATATGCTGCTCCCAGGTTTCATCTATTTGATTCATCATCACCTCAAGTATGTGGGAATCATTTGTATTCTTTCACAGCGGCACATTCATCCCTCCCTGCGGAGAGATGATTCAGTATTATATGGATAGGTGCAAAAGTCAGCCAGTGTAAAAGGACAATAAATCCACCTGTCACTTATGCAAAGTGATGTAAATGGGGTCCCTGATTAAGACACAGAGTCATTTAAAAAACAGGGACTGGCAGAACTTTGACACACGGACTCATACACTCGAGCACACACACTACCTCAAACACACAAAAAGCCACTTACGTGCTTTTGATAGTTCTACGTATCCAGAACCCTCTCTCTCTCTGTCTCTCGCTTTCTCTCTCGCTCTCCCACTAAAATCCCCCGCCGCCCCTGCGCCTGCCACTAGAGCAGTTTATCAAGTAATTATTGTTTGATTACAGCGTTTCATTATCTGCACTGATTGAGTCACAACCGGCGGCAAAGGTCAAGCGCCATTAACGCGCTGCTCCCGAAACATATTTCCACGCAGGCCGCGTGTTTGCCCTCCCTCTCCTCTGAAAGGGCTAATTGCAAATGCATTTGTTTGAGGAAGAGGAGAGGGGACCACCCGCTCCCATCTCCCCCAAGTCCCACTGAGACGGAATTATCAATGCTGCCCATAGTGTTCGTACAGCGACACACACACACGCACATATATATGCATACGCAGATACACATGGGAGCCGTCTGGGACCATCTGCAATCATGCTTAAAACCTGATAACCATCGAAACATGGATCCAGCAGCTTTCATAAAACCATTTTGCACAATGAGAGGGTGATTGACTACTTTCTTATTTTGCATATCAATGATGAGTCCGTATTTCCAAGATGTGCGCGAGATAATCGCTGCAACATGTGAGGGTGCAATGCGTGAGAAAACTTGGGCCTTCTGTTAAGACAGTGTTGCTGTGCAGTGACAAATCTATGCTTCTCTGAATATTGGGATTTTTTCCAAAAGAAATGAATGATTTGAGAAATCTGGAAACACTCGCAAAACAATTTAGAGATACCTGGTTATGAAATTATTGACTTTGCTATATAAAATCCATCCTACATATTCTTTAAGTCTTCATTTACTTTGTGCTGTGGTACAGATTTTAGGTTTTGTGAAGATATTTTAAAGAATGAGCAACAGGGGTTCATCTGAAAATGGAATAAGGCTGAATATAAAGCGTTACGGGACAATCAAGACCTGCTATCTCGTGCCTTTGGGGCGTCATTGCTCCACAACAGCTGATTATGAATTTGAATTGCCAACATTTAGCCTTTAATCAAGGTGTTGTGCATTAAATGTTAGGTGCGACTAAGTACAACAAAGAGCAGTAAGGTCCAACATATGACAAGTAAAGTTAGTTTGTGTCACGATTCCTGGTGAAGTAGGACCCAAATGCAGGACACATAGGGGAGACAGGAGTTGGAAACTCACAAACTAGAGAATTTAAGGTAGGGTATAAAAAAAACACAACTCCAAAAAGACCAAAACCAAGCAGAGAACAAGAGGAAATAACATCACAGACAACTTGACAGCGAACAAAGGGAAAGGCAGGGCTCTATATATGTATGTGGGCCATAACGGGACACAGGTGAAACTAATGAGGGCGGAGCAACACAAGGAGAAACCAATCCACCAATCAAAGGTGGGGGGAAACACAGGAAGTAAAACAAGACAAGAAACACCAACTTTACAAAATCGAAACAGGGCACAAAGGGAAAACCAGACAGGGTCACAGAAAACAGCTGAAACCTGTGAAGCTGCAATTCTCACCGTGAGGAGAACTACAAGACGAGGCGATTAGAGCGACGTCACTCGGAGCGGGTTTTACGCAGCTAGATGTTTGGAGTGTAAATATAAAGGTCGCCGAGCAAAGACGTCTCCTTACCTGGGCGGGAAGGAGATCTCCAGTTCGTGCAGCCGATCCCTGAACACGAACAGCTCTTTGTCAAACTCTAAAAGCTGTGGGATGCAAAGAAATGGGGAGAAAAGAAGGAATGTAAGTGTTAAATCTTAAACATGAAATCTACAATCAGTATTCTGCTGCAGACGAATTAGAAGAGTTTCATTTATTAGGATTTGGGTCAGCTCAGGTGTGGATAAGAATACGACGGCTGATGAGGACATGGGATGAGGGTCCCGTCTTATTGTCCATATACCAGACTATAGCAGAATATTGACAGCAGCTGACCAGTCGTCCGTGTGTGTGTGTGTGTGTGTGTGTGTGTGTGTCACCAGCCCCGTCCTACCGGGGTCTATCTCTCCACGCCGACAGCGCATCCACACACTCTTCATCAATCATGTCTCCTCATCCAGCTGTACTCACTCACAGGAGTGTACACACACACTTCCCCCAATTCCCCCCCTTTCTCAAAACCCATAAATCATTAGTGAAAAGTGCAATTAGCGGCTCCTTGTACACATTAATTATCTGGGAGATGAACAGGTAGCTCGGGCACCTGCATGACTGCCTCCCTGAGAGACTGACAGCGACGTTTCCCGGCAACGCCCCCCAACCACCGCCACCACCACCACCCTGGAGGACCCCGCGCTAGCCCCGCCCTCTCCTTTCAGCCGGGAAGATGGGAAGACGCAGCCGAGCCGTGTTTGTTTAGTGGTAAATTGGGCCATTGTACACGTTTCAAACACCGAGCTACAATTATTGCCTGATGAAGACCTCAGCCCCCGGTGGTACGAGCCTGACAGCGGCTTGTATAGGCGGCGTGATGTTAATGACATTACATTGGTGTATTACATGCAGCAATATGTTGATGGGTACATGATGAAATATCATCGGGGATGACGTGTTTTTTCCCCCCGCGGGTAATATTTGGAAGGACGTCCTCGCAAAGTGGAGGCGCGGCGGAGGGGAGGCGGACGTCACGAGAGTATAACTACTGTCTTCAATCTGCGCTGACATATTTATGACGCGCATGCATGAGCGTCTGAGCATTGTTTGTCTCCACATCACTGGTGAGTGCACATTTATAAATAAGTCCGGTGTGCGGATGCGCCCCGTGTGTGCGTGTGTTTGTGTGTGTGTGTGATCGCGTGTCAGTGGTGTAGAACAGTGGCCATTACTCGAGGCAGAGGGGCCTCCCAGACTCCGAGTCTCGGAGGTTCAGGAGGGCAGATGTGCGGCATTCATCAAACTCACACCGCCGGGGTCACAGGAGAGACTCACACACTGTGGATGAGGGATGGCAGAGCGGGCGATCCAACCCCACGCTCCAGTGTGCACCCCGTCCCGCCGACCTCACACACACACACACCTCTTTTTCATGTGTGTTTTAGAGCTTCAACAATACTGGATTTTGCGATATTTATAATCAAAAGATTGAGCAAATCCGGCGCTGAATATTGGGGCTAAATTGCAGGACAGAGGTGTTAATCTGAAGCCATGACCAGTGCTCAAGAATTAGCACTTTTCCCTCATGAACACAGTTTTATTCGTTTCATTTACACGTTTGCAGGTGTAATTATGTCCGTGTGAGGTAAAGGAGATCACGCTTTCTTTAAGTGCGCGGAAATAAGAGGGGGGGTGAGCGGCATATGGCAGAGTGTGGGGCCTTAAGTGAATGTTGAGTAATTCATCCAGGTGAATGGAAAACCCCGCAGCCGCACAAATTTCACACTACATTTCATCCCGGGTCAATTAAGCATAATGCTCCGCTGCTCGGCCAGGTCAGTGGTTTAAAAAAAAAAAAAAAAAAACAGCTTATATGGGATCAAGGCCTCATGACATTATAAAGCCAGCAGTAGTTTGTCAACCAGAAATGACCTTGGGAGTTGTTGGAGGAGGAGGAGGAGGGCGGCGGCGGCGGCACGAGATGATGCCACTCCTCTGTGGAAATATAGATGAAGAAGTGTCCGGGTAAAAACTACCCTGTCATGGGCTCAAATTTCTGACTCTGCTTGGGCGATCAGCGCTCTCCTAAATCAGACCGGCGTGGCCGTTAAGAGGCAGGAAAGTTGAGAGAGGGGGCGAGGGGAGCGGAACGCGGTGCCTTTGGCCTCCGACTCCCCCCCCCACAACAACGCCATGGGCTTGTCCACCACCTGTAATTGTGCTTTGATTTACGCGTTGTCAAATATCCCCCGTGACAACACCTGCTGCCATTAAAAGCCATCAATAAATGTTGGGGTGAAAGGTCATTTAATTTGATTTTTACACCTCGCACTCGGCTTTCATTGCAAGGGCCATATTTTTCCTTCTTTTTATGGGATCTTCATTATTTTGTGTGGAAAAGCGATAAACTGTCACTGGACAGTGGTGGTGGTGGTAGTGGGAGGGGGGTGGAGAGCCGGTTGGGACGGCCCCCTCCCTGCACCAACAAACTCTTATTTTCATGCCAGTTAATAGTAGAAATCGATATAATTAAAGAATTGTCTTTATTCTGATCAGGCGGTCGGTCTGATCCTAAAGCATTCGGAGCAGGGGCGAGCTAAAATAAAAGACCCAACGTAGCATCAGTTTATATAAATGCTTTAAGGTCAGATTTCATTTAGCGCGGCCCCCGCAGCGCCACTTAGGGGCTCTGACAGGTGAAATATGAAAGAACTTTGGGCTGAGGCAGCGTTTGTTCTTTATTTTTCTTTATGTGCCTCCCCATGTTTAAAACGCCTCCCGGGCTCTTGAGTAATGCCGCTGGGCTACGCCGCCGGCATGACAAGGAGAGGCCTGCCAGACAGAGAGGTTCATCACTTCGCTGGAGATAGTACACAAACACACCCTCCTCTCCCGGTCCCCCCCACATCTGCCGACAACACACTGATAAAGTTACAATAAAGAGATACTGAAACAAAATCAATGGGGGAATGGAGGAGGGAGACTGCAAGGCCCGGCCCGGCCCGTGTGTGTGTGTGTGTGTGTGTGCAGGGAGAGGAAAGAACTGTGCAGAAGAAGCATGCACAGTACGCATGCGTGCACACACACACACACATACATACAAACGTACGTACGAACACACATACACACCGCGCTCCTCCCATCCCTCCACCGGAGCAAGGCCCCACGGTGCCCCTTGATGCCACGAGCCCGCCGGAAAATTTAATCTTCCCAAATACTCATCAGGGCTCTCCATCGTCCTGCCGTGACAGCGCCTGGGATAATTAATTATACAATTTCGATGGGAATATCGACTAAACAAACCTATTAATCATAGCAAAAGTCAATAGGCATGGACACATTCAATCATGTCCCGGCCAATGATTACTCCTCTCAAAATACAATAATTATTTTCAAGAGCTGCCTCGAATTAAATTTCTGTCAAGCTGGTACAAGTCTTGCAGTTGATGAAGGATGCAATGGATTTTTTTTTTCCCCCCTTCCCCAGCGGAGGAGTGTGAGGAGGGACATTTATCCTTTTGGAAAGGTAGTTTGTTTTATAAGGATCATAACATGGTGTGTTTAACTAGACCATGACCATCAGATTATCTCTGATGCCCCCATTATATCATCCATCTTGTCTTGGCTTGGGGGGGGGGGAGGTGGGAAGGAAGCCACGAAGGGGAGGGAATAAGGGAAGGGGAGGGAAGGGGGGGGGCACCTCAGCCTCCTGTAGTTACTGTTTCACAGTCAGGGTTCCTGCGCATTTCTGCTGATCAAACGTAATCAACATCTTAGAGCACAATGTGCAAGGTCAATATCTGCCGGCAGATATTGACCTTGCACATTGTGCACTGAGGAGACCGTCCTCCAGATTCCATCTTTGGTTAATCAGCCGAACGATGATTTTCTTGCTATTTTGGACGGGGCTTTCATAGAACAACACATGATAATATTATTCAGAAGTTAATGGAGCTGAAATGAAGTCCTAGAAAAATGTGTCATGTGCTTAATTTTAGATGCTTTCTAAGATTCCTCTTAAAGAGAGAAAGAGAGAAGAGGAAATGCAGCAAAAGAAGGAAGAAGGACTAAAGGTTTCTGTACAGATAAACTAATAAAAGAGGTTGAAAAGTATGTGTAGCAGTATGGTTCATCCACAACCTCAGAGTCGGAAAAATATTCAGCCATGTTGCAAAAAAACTAGCAGTAGCAAATTACAGGTAAACAAGCCGACCATCATCAGGTCAGAAGACATCATCCGGGGATGATAACAGGTAACTCCGGACTCAACGGGGAATAGCACTAGTGTATAATAACAAAATATTGGGGAAATGAACGAGTTTCGCGGCAGATAATGCGTTATTTAGAGGCTGCGTTTCGGTGCCCCATTCACTTCCACTATATGGATATACGCAGATCTAAATATCTCCCGAAGGGAATTACACAAAAGTTATATGGGTGAGTAAACGACCGTATTTTATGCCAGAAATAAGGTTCAGGTTGTAAAAAACAGTAGATCCCCTTTAACCAAACTTTTTTTTATGAAAAACTAATTTTAGGAGATGTAGGGCGGCCCAGTGGTGTGGTGGTTAGCACTAATGCCTCACAGCAAGAAGGTTCTGGGTTCTAATCCATGGGCCGACTGGGGCCCTTCTGTGTGGAGTTTGCATGTTCTCCCTGTGTCTGTGTGGGTTCTCTCCAGGTACTCCAGCTTCCTCCCACCATCCAAAGACATGCTGGTTAGGTTCACTGGTGATTCTAAATTGGCCGTAGGTGTGAATGGTTGTCTGAACTATACTGTATCTGTGTTGCACTATAATCCCACCCACTTGTCAACTAATCCAGATTCCAAAAACAGACCCAATCTAAATTATCAGCATGCAAACACTGTAAATCAGCAATAAGCAGATAAAAACATAACAAATAAATACATGTCTTATCACCTAGAAAGACGTGCAGTACATCATTTAACATAAAATCATCTATATGGCCGATGCTGGATGAAGTTACCACTGAGTCATATAGAAGAAATCATTAAGAAAATAAGAAAAGATCACATTTTACACAATTTTAGCCAAATTTCCATAAAATTAAAATAAAAAAAAAAAAATGATTAACATATTGTATTTTTATTATTATGAGTCTGACAATGTTAATACACACAGTGCTTCCAGTCTGCACCCTCACAGTCCATTCTGTTGATGTGTAGGTGCGTGCGTCCTTCATGGGGATTTTTTTTTTTTAACAAGGTCCAACTTTGAACTACTTAATGTAATCTACAGCCGTATTAAAGTGGGTGTTTTTCTTCCGCAGGCACTTAGGACTCACCTCATCTACACTTAGGCTCATTTAAAAGTTATTCCAAAGACATTTGGCCCCAAGTGGGGACAAAAGGAGCGTCTGTTAGGCCCAAGTGATGGGAGGGCGCCAGCCAGCCAGCATCTGCATGACTCAGGTTAGCTGCCGCTGAAAGTGACTCGCTCGGACACGTGCTCCATTTTAGCCTTTCTTTACCCACTGTGCGGACATGAAAAGATGCCGACCTGAATTTTTTTTGCTGCCATGAATCGTTCATTATCGCTTTTTAATGGGCAATCAATTAGAAGTGTTGTAAAAGGCAGACTGTATTATTACAGGGGGAGAAAAGAAAGTGTGTGAGGCTGATAATATAAATGAAATCTGTGATAAATAATTAGAAGAAGAGAGATGAGAGAGTAGATAAATACATAAAGGGTTAGAAAGCAAAGGGGTGACTTACCGAGGTCCCATTGTTTTCCCGGAAAACGTCCTGGTTGAAATAATTAAAAAGCTTCTTTTCAAGTTGAAGAACAACCTGAATCAGTGGAAAGAGAGAAACGGCACTCTGATTAATAGCAATACTAATGTGAGCTGCACTTAGTAATTAGAGAACTAATGAACAGCGGTGAGCCGCGGTGGCGGCGGCGACGGCGGGCAGCGCTGCTATTTCCTGCACGCGCCTCATAATTTTACAGTCCGTGTTAACCCGTGCTACCTCAGGTCAGGTGTTTGACAAATTTAAAACAAGGAAATTAACAGCATTTGAAGGTTTAATTACAAAGGTTCAAAAGCACGAGTTTCAACATTAAGTACAGATCCATCATCGTGATCCGACAGAGGAGTGGTCACAGCGCCGTTTAAAATGGCGGCATTATGCAGAGGGATCAATGAATCTCAGCTAAGACCAGATGTTTCACACAAATTTGCGCCTCTGACCAATAGTTGTGTCACAGTTGTGACCTTTTAAAGGAGCAGAGAGAGCAGGCGGAACAAGGAAGGCATGGTGGCTCATTAAGTTATATTTCCTCCGGTGTTCCTGTGCACGTGCCTGCATTTTCTGGAAATAATACACTCTTTGGACTTCTGGTTAGACGCTAACTGTATTCCATGTGGCTCTGTGCCACGTCCTCTGCACGGCGACAATGAAAATGAATCTAATCTAATCTAAACTAATCTAAAAAGCATGTTTTTTTTAGAAAATTGGGAGGTAGGAGTCCACTTAGATGGAATTACGGACAATATTTTAAACAAAGCGGCGTAGGGATGAGTAGGGATGATGTGAACGTGGTTTGGGAGGGCATGTTTGTTGTAGTGACGCTGTGACAGGTAGCTTTAATGCGGCGTCAGGTGCTTACCTTTCGGTCATTAGCGGTTTCTTGGAATATTAGCTTGTCAACTTCATTCGTCTCGGCGGATCTGACCGTTTGCGTGGTGGCAGTGGGGCAGAGACTCTGGAGGGGAGGGAGGAGATAAAGAACATTAAGGTAACTGTATGACAATGCAATACATGCTGGTTAATAAAATGCAAATGTGTTTTTTGACGCCCACATGTTCATACATATAGCAGTTTATCATAGTGCGCTCAGAATAACCCAACGCAGACTGAGAGGTTTTTAAAGAGCCATCGCACAAACTACCAGCTCACTGTCCCCTTTTCTTCGTCTGCCTCTATGTACTGACCCCATGGACTGTGTGCATGGTTAAATTCCTCTTTGTGGACTCTCTTAACAATTAGTTAAACATTCGGCCATCTGTGTTTGAAGACAGTTGAATGAGGAAATCCCTCAGCTTGTGGTTCCCATACCACACAGCAGAGACCGGGTGACCTGATTGAAATTCAAAGCACAGACAGATAATCGGGTCAAGCCAATATAGCGCGCAGCAAAGGGCCCTTTAGACTGAAATGTCACAAATCAGTCCCGCTTCGGCCATGAAGAAATGGCACACCAGATTAGAACAAACACCGCGAGCTGAGAGAAAGTGGAACAACTCTTCGCGGCAAACCCCCCCAACCCTCCTCCACCTCCCTCCTCCTCCTCCATCCTCCGTTGCTTTAGCCCCATTCCTTCATGCTTACCCCCACCTCTCCCCAAAAGCAACTTTCTAAAGCCCTAACAAATCGCTCCATCTTTCACTCATTTAGGCCATCCAAATGCAGGGTCAATATGGTCCCCTGGCAGCCAAATGCTAATGCGCTTAAGTGCGCTTAAGCAGCTTTGTGCCATGAATAGGCCAAAGAAGGAGCTAGTGAGAAGGGCAAGAGATACTCTCCCTGTCAAAAAGTCATTGTAGCCACAGCTAGCTAAGACAATTATAGAAAAGTCATTTTTTTATTGTCTAAAAATTTGACATATTTCTGTTATTTTCAGATATTAGCAGCAAAAACTCACAAAAGTCCAGAAAATCTAGGAATTGTTCTATGTTTTTTAAATTTTTTTTTGATTAAAACCTTAATGATTTTGGATCCTTCAAGCACCGGGATGCTGCAGTTCTTCCAAGCTTTGCAAATGCAGAAGTCGGTCGAGCAGAAACCCCCCGGCTACCTCGCTCTTTAACGCCGAAGCCAGGAGCTCGCACTGCTCGCCGCCACAATAAGCATC
>NC_140348.1:23620728-23994645 GCF_963514085.1 Chelon labrosus
CGAACGATTGATCCGCTCATGTGTTCATTGACCGACCAATCATTGTGTCAGTGCAGTTGGTGGCGGCTGATTGCACCCGATTGATCACAGCTCTCCTCCCGTCGCTGAAAAACATCCAGCCCCTCCAGCCCTCGGCCCCCCAGCTCATCCCGCTGCGTCTGTCATAAGATCTGCGCACCGAGCGCTGAGATGGGGGCAAATGAGAACCCCATGCTGTCACTTAAGACCATATCAGTGCAACGATGTGTCCTTCCTTCCAACCAGGTGCTGCTGCAGAATCTCGGGACAGATACAACCCTTCAAAGTTGCAGCTCCCTAAGCTCATTACACGTAGACGTGGCCTCGCTGACCACCCTAAATGACATTACCGTAATCCATGTGCCTGCAACTGGCTTCTTATTTGATACACGCCAATTAAGTCTGTGAGAAAGAGAGGAGCATAGGGCGACGGTGGAATATTAACGGACAGCTGCTGCAGGACGCAGCTGTGGTCCAGAGGACAGTAGAGATGTCTTCACTCCTGTGTCCTGTTTAGGCTGATCCCGCAAAGTGACTTGGCATTACATCTCTGCATTATGGGTCACAGGTCAGCACCGAGTGTTTGTAGAAGGGACGGAGGCCGGGGAAGGGACGGGGGTGGGGAGGATGAGAGGTTGCTGAGGGAAGGAGCTGCTTTTTTTTTTTTTTTTTGTGCATCAATAGAAGATAATCTCATGACTGTCGAAGGAGGAAGCGGCTGTTTAAAGGAGCTCTCTATTCCAGCTGCTCTCCTTAGAGGAGAGGTTAAAGCAATCTGTCCCACTTCAAAGACCAAAGACCAAAGACACACACACACACACACAGTCAAGCCTTCTGTCCAACAGATGGATCCACTGTGGTCGACTTAAAACACTAAGGAACCCACGCACACACACAACACCGAGGCATCCCTGACAATGCATATCAAACAAGAGGCAGCTTTCACGAGTCAACAATTGGAAAACAAAACCACTAATGGGAAGTCCACACAAAGTAATGAACATTTAATTAAATTAAACTGGAAAGGGCTGAAAGTAAATTGGAAACACCTTCTCTGGTGACTCTCACTGACTCCATCTATGTAAATATTGCAAAGCAAGTTAATGATGATGAGAACTCCACTACTGCACATGATATCCTGTTTAATTTACCATCGAATGAGCAAGGTTATAATAGTTTTGGATTTTTCATTTTAGTTTAGTTTTATTTCTCTAATTCAGTTAGTTTTAATTAGTATTTAATGTGGGTTTGCTAGTTTTTATTAGTTTTTATATTTCCAAAAATGCTTAGTTTTAGTTTAGTTTTTATTAGTTATAGTTTTTTTCATACTTTGGGTTATTTGTCAGGTGCAGGATTCAAAAAGGTCAGGGTGAGTATTGTATAATAAAATGAGGGTGAGTTAATAATGACTGACTTTTTATTTTTGGGTGAACTACTCCTTTAATCCATTAGCCGCCTTTTGCGAGCTTCTTAAACGGACTTTGAGATTCGTGGAGTTTCTCCCCTTGAGAAGCAAGCCACATATTTTGTCAGTCTGTTTCCACTACAAGACACTTGCTTTTATCTTTCTCGTTGTTGTATTCAAAAAAGTCCCGTACAGGGCTTTGCCGCTTTCTCCCAGCTTTTGCTGCAACCGCCACGGTGCTGCCAGGTGACGTCACGGACCGTGAGGTGCAGTAAGGTGCTGCTGCTGCCAGCTGGCGTAAAACTGCCAGAGCGGAATGAATCGATCATATGAATCCAAACAATTGAGGTTTATAATTAAATTGACAGAAACGAAAACGAAGGGAATTTTATCAATAATTTCAGTTTGTCTTAGTTAGTTTTCTAGTAAGTTATCGTTTTTTTTCTTTAAATTTTCGTTTTTATTTATTTCAGTTAAAGAAGTTGTTTTTTCAGTTTTAGTTTTCGTTATTTCGTTCGTTTTCGTTAACGATAATAACCTTGCTAATGAGCTGTTAACTATATACTTTACGTATATGGTGTAGGGATGCACCGAAAATATTCGTCCGAAAACCGAAAATACACTTTCGGCCCATTTTCGGCTGAAAATTTATCGCCGAAACAACAGGGCCGAAACAACAGGGCCGAAACAGGATGTTCTGATGATGCAAGCAACAACCTCAGCAATTTTCGGAAGATTTTCGGTGCATCCCTAATATGTTGTGTGCATACTTGTAGAGCAGCCAGAAGACAACGGTAAGAACCACAATCTGCCGCCTAAGCAGCTGAAGTTTGCGACTTACCAAGGCCCTCAGCCAATGCACAACTCATCCCACCCCTTCTGGCTTTTATATCCCACCTTCCCTCACCCCAATGACTCACACTACTCACTAAACTGTCATTCCATCGATATAATAATCCATCGAGCGCATTTAGAACCCGGTGATTATACTTCAATTAGGCAGAGAGAGAGGGAGAGAGAGACAGAGCATGGCCGGACAATGAGCTAACTATTCATTCTTCATTACTTGAGGCAGGGGAGGGGGGGGGGGGGACAGGGGCTCCCCTCTGTGTCAGCGGGGGCAGCGGCATTGTCAGAACACGCCATAATTTTCCCCGCTGCCACGCAAAGCGGAGCTGCCAGCCGGAGTTAAGGTGTGCCAGCGGGGCGGCTGGCAGGTTCGGCGCGAGCACTCCCATCGCTTTTATCCCGCTCGCCGCCGTTCATCACGCCCGTCCCCGCGTGCGTGATTGCGACATCTACCCGAACAGGGGGAGAAGGGGGCATCCAGATCAGGCAACAACAAATTCGGGCTCCCGCTCTCCTGCCAGCTACTGCACGGGAGAGCCAGTAAATCAGCTGTGACCCTCCCCACCTCATCCGACTGGACACAAGCCAGAGTTATCCACTCCTCTCTCCCTGTGGCCGGCTAATTTAATGCCTCCAAACACTGTGGATTCATCATTGACACACACACACACACAGCGGGATGGGGATTCAGCATGACGGAGAGAGGTGAGGGTGGACACATTATCACCCGCAAAGTTAGTCAGTGTGTGACCCGCTGGTCAGCAGCTGACCCCAGTAAACCTGGCCTGTGTTTCCCCCTTAAGAGCAAGCGACGCAAACTCTCACCCCTTCCCATGAACTCGTCGAGCCCTGAGAGAGGTGACGTCCGGGGGGCCGGCGGCAGTGTGTGCGTCGTAGGAGGTCTCCCAACCTGCCACGCCCTCGCCGAAATAAAAAAAACAAAAAAAAAAACTCGGAGAGGTAAGAGGGGCGTGCGAGGTAGCGATAATGCGCCCTATTTATCTTGCGCATTATAACATCTGGGAAACTTCTCTAAAAACAATGGCGCGCATTGAGGGCTGCCATTCTTGCTTTACCTCTAGAAACCGGCCAAAAGCATTTGTCCCCTCGGAATGGATAATGGACAGGCCACAAATCATTCAAGACAACAGGACGGAGGGGTGTGTGTGCATGCGAAAGAGAAACCCAATGCATGTGTATGTTTTGTGTGTGTGTGTGTGTGTGTGTGTGTGTGTGTGTTCCCCCCTGGTATTTAACTTCTCTGCTGGCCCATTCTGCAGGGCCCCGCAGGACAAATTGCCCTGCATGGTTGTCTTTGAGAGGCAGTGCAGCGCGCAGAGAAAGGGACAGGGCTGAAACACAGGGAACAGGCCTATAAAAATTCATCACTTTGACCCCTGTGACCTCCCACTACTGGGGGGTTACACACACACACACATGCACGAGCAAAAAGCACCATCTTGCCCACCCACCTAAGCTCACAGCCGGAGCCGGGAGCAATTATGCGGACGTTATCACCGTTTAAAAGTAAAGTTTCAAACTAAGGGAAACGCACAGTAACTTAAACGTCGCAGACAAAGACAGTTTGATCCGCAAGAAATGTCCTAAGCCACCTGATCTCCCTGTTTCTTTCTCTCACACACGCACACAAGCAGCAGACACAATGGCCGTGGAGGAAAAAAAAAAAGAGCTTTCCACACAGGAAAAGGCCACCAGATGCTTCATTGTGACCGTGTCTCTGTGTAAAGTAGCGGCAGTAAAAGGAGGGTGGGCTCTCCTGAGGCATATTAGTCCCAGTAAGAGGAGGACATTGTCTCAGGCCGGGCTCTTGACACATTACTGCCACCTGTACAAAGAAAACCTAATGAGAGATTTAATCTGAAAAACCTCCCCTACCACTTTTAGTCAGCACTTTGAAACCAACCGCGGCAGATGTCCGCAAGGCTGTTTAACGCACCGGCTTCTCTTAACCTCTCAATAAGGCCGGTGCATGCTTAAATTGCTCAATAGCTATTCATTTGAATGTTGTTAGAGGCAGTTGTTATGCCTCCCCGAAAAAAAAAAAAAAAAAAAAGGGGGGAGCTTTGTGATCCGGAGGCCGGCAGCAGCGCGGGCCCATTCACGGTTTCTTTTTAACGCCTCGGACTCCTCAGAGAAAGCATTTATCCCGTTAATGAGAAAACAAATCCACAAGCAGCCGCGAAGCAATCATTGTGGCACATTTAAATATAGCCAACAGCGGTGCTATTGATAGAGCATAAACACTTACTAAGCACCTGAAAACACTGCACTCTCATTTAATTTACCCATTCCACCGTGGCTCTAACTGGGAATCAATTAAAGGAAACAGACAGCGGGGTAATTTGTTGCTGCTGAGTCAATTACAGAATATCCGAGACCCAATCGGTGATTGGTGATTAGTGATGGTCCAATAAGGATGCAGAGTATGTTGAGTTCATTACTCCGGTATTCAATAAAATCAGGTCCAAACAATTAATGAAAATCTAATTTTGCACCCTCTGAAAGGAAAGGTTACACAAGAACGCCTTATAAATACAAAAAAAAAAGACTCTTTCATGCAGTAGAAATAGATTAAAATTCGTTTTGTGAGCATTAAATTTTTTTCTGCAGCTGTATTACGAGACAGGCGTTTTATTTTTGTGCGTCTGTAGCGGCGCGGGGCAGCTCATGGCTCTTTTCGGGCGCGTAGGTGACCGGTTTTCTTTCCTCCAGAGTGCGCTGCGAGGCCCAGATGAGGCACAAAACCCCACCGGCACACAAAGAACATTGATTCATTTGGAGCACCACCCTTTAATTTGTTTGCACCATTTCATCTAAATGATGTGCTTGTCCGCCAGGGTGAGAGAGAGAGAGAGAGGTGTAATTCAGCCTAGCAAAGAGTAGGGGGGGAAAGGGAAGGTACGTGGGGGAGGAGGGGTCCCGATACCCCACCGCAGGGCGCTAGGCAACCATCTAGTGGGTGGGCTTTGTGATACATTTTACCAATTTTTCATGCCCATCCCTCTTGATGTGACCCCACTCAGGGCCCTTTATGCCCCTGACAGCTCCGCGCAGGAAAACATGCTGCCGCTCTGATAGCATGAAATCGGGAACAAAGACCCCCAGGGAGAGGAGAAGGGGGCCACCGAGGCACGCTGTGCTCCGGTCCCGCCTGGCTCTGGACACAAACAGATGTTAGGCCAGCCCCGGCTCTCACTGGCCCCTGAAAGAGGAGGCCCTGTCAGAGAAATGGGCCTGAAATGCATTGTTTTGGGCCTCCTCTAAGACAAAAACCGGAGCCACTCCTTCTGAAAGGGCCCGGCAATATGGCCGTCGCAGATAAATCACACAAGAGGGGCCGAGAGAAAGGGCCCATGAATTCTCAATGTGGCCCTTAATGGGACCTCTTAAATATGATGGGATATTTGTGCGCGGACGTGAACGAGCCCGGTGACTTTTAATGTCAGCGGGCAGAGTTGTTTAAAAGCCGACGGTGCCAACGCCGGGGGTTTACAGCTGTGACACAATGAGCCATTCTGCAGCAACATCACTCTGGAGCTGACAGGAGAGATTCTCGTTGGGAAAGCCGCCGTCCAGAGTTGTTTAAATTACCCCGGCAGCTTCCCCCGAACAACACCGGAACATTTTACCATCGCTCATCCTTTTTTTTTTAAGTTTCCCCCAAGCAAACAATCACCTCCAGTTAAACTGTGTCCCCCGTCTGAATGGGAGCTGTGACCGGCTTGTTGAGCAGGCCCCGAATTCCGCCATTCTCACACAGACTGCTCCTTTGCATATGCATTATCCGCAGCCGCGACGATTAAAACGCCGGAAATAAATAGCTGCGGCGGCGGCGGCGGCGGTGTGCGCCCGTGCATGTTTGCGCACGACCCCCAGAGACGACATGCGTGATCTAGGCAACCGTCCATCCTTCACAGAGAGAGGAAAAACAATTATTGTGCCCTGCTTTACAAAGGCTGAGGACTGCATTAGTCAAAAATAGACTGACATCATACAAGCCGGACACTATGTACCAGGCACAAAGAGATCCCTTATCCTTCACAGTTTATGCCGCATTTCATCTGGACTAAATAATAGCGTCACTGTTAGCTGCCGCTGCGATTTCAAGGCCGGGGTCCATTCTGACTAACAGAACAGACAAAACCATCAATAAAGCCAAAAATAATAAGGACAGAGCTGGAAGCCAAAGTTGATTATTCATGATTTATAGGCATATTACATTTATTAGAAAACAGGGGCGGATTGAATAAAGAAGACATAGATTGAACCGCCCTGAATTCAGAGACAGATCAGATCTAATAACTAAACAGATTTGAAATATTTATATTGTTTGCATAACACTTGCCAACGGCATCGTCGCTGCCGCGGCGCAACAGAAGTCCACAATAAATCTCCATAATTTTAAATTAGCTGTAAATAGTTTAAACTGAGTTAGATAAAAGATTTCACAAAGGTTTTTGTCTGGGGCTCTTCCAGAGATCGCCGTCTCAGAGGGATTTGAATCGTGTCACGGTGGGCCTTTCCTTGTTGCGTTTGAAAAACAGAAAAGAAAAAGAAAAAAGGAAAGGGGGGCTCTGGCTAACATACTGCAGGTAATCTGCTTTACAGAAAACAATTTGATCAAGTGTACTTTCTTAAGAGTGGAGCTCTCTGACAGAGACGGAACGTGACTTTTTCTTTTTGTGTTTCCTTGTTCTTTTAAAAGCCATTTAAATATGACTGGATCTAATTCCAACATATAGATTAATTGTTATTTTTAGGCAAAATTGAATGAACAAATAAATAATTTAAGATTTTCACACGTCAGCCGAATATCTTAGGGTATTAAGCAATGTTTGGTTGCACAAAACAAGCAATTAAAGTTGCCACCTGGGGCTTTGAGGAGTTGTGATATCTATATGTGTTAAAAAAACGCTAATAATCACGAGTTTAACTGATTATTAAAGCTGTTAAATTTAGGAGACATGATTGGATAGCCGGTGTAAGGAGGGAACATAATGGAAAGATTGCAGGCCAATATATAGTAAAATAAATGCTAAATGAGCGAGTAAATGCAGGAACTGGAGAGTATTTAGGAGTATTTTGAAATAAGAATAAGAAGTTTTATAGTTTTTATTGTCATTGTCCAGTAAAAAAAAAAAACATGAAACACAGTTTAGCAGCTCTCTGGTTCAGAAGCAATAAACATAAAATCTATATAAAGTTTTACGATGTTTTGTTTGCTATGCCATTATTATAGACTTTCTGCAGCAAACCAAACAAAATCCAAACAGTTTGGATGTAATCTCCCAAAATACATCTCCAAAACATCAATGACACCAACGACGCAGAGAGCCTTCGCTGTCAAACGTCTGGTTAACAGGATTTAAGTTTGGAGTAAAATGAGACATCTCAGAAAACGGCTCCAGCTGGAGAAGACGGCAGAAGTGAGGGACCGAGGGGTAACTCAGGTTACATCCCTGGCAGGGACCGACCCCAGGGGCCTACAGGGCAACGCGCCCTCCCAGGCCCTGTTAGTGCCAGGCTCTGCGCTCATCCTTGGCTTGGTTTGTCACGCCATCCCACCGTTGGCATGGTGTTCCCAGCTGCCAGTCACAGAGCAACTCCCCCCACCGCCCCCACCCCCACCCCCCTCACCCGTCCCTCTTCCAAGTACACAATGGCAATAGCATGGCTGGCGCCAGGCTCAAACGGCCTGTTGTTAATGAGCAGGACCAACAGAAGCCACTGCTTGTTCTTCATTTGCCAGCGTTTTAATTATATGGACAGCGCTCCCATCAAAGCTGCATCGCTCAAGTTACGCCCTCATAGCTGAACTCCTTTTTCCTCTGTGTCTTCGGCGCTGTATTCATTAGCATCGAAAGCAAACAGAGAAGAGAGAGAGAGGGAGAGAGAGAGAGGGAGAACAGGCGCTGTTGTCTAGAGGGAATTGTCTCGCTCTATATCCAGATGGGTTATCGGTGATATAATGGGTCCTCATTGTGATAGATTGGACTCTTCTAGCCAGATAATACGTCTTTATTGTATTGTAAGGAAATATCACCACAGGCTTCACCTGCGAGGCCATAAACAGGCGTGGGTCAAACAGTAGGCGCTAATAGATCTGTTTTGACTTGCATTCTGCGGTAAATGGCTGCTGTTCACTGCATCAGGACAATTAGGACAGTAATAGGTGGGTTGTCTTTCACAGAAAAGTATATTGATTTAGTAGGCTACCATAAAGCACATAAGAGATTTGGCAATACAGTTTGACTCAACAATAAAATAGTCAAATGCAAAGCTACGGTGCCTCCTCTAAGTATGCAGAGCTAAGCTACGGCACTCACTTTTACTGTAATAAGCTTCCTCTCTAGTCAAAATACAAATGCGTGTATGTCTGCGTCTCCGAGTGGAAATACACATGGGTGTATCTGGGAAGCAGAGGGCAGCCAAGGAGGGTCGCAGTCCCCGGTGTCAGGGGTCCCACAGAACAGAGGCCCAATCAGTGCTGGCCCGCTGGTTAATGGATGGATGGCCCCAAAAATTAATTAGCCTGACTAATGTAGTGTACACTTAATTACGCCGGCCGCCTTTTGATTTATAGCCGGCCAGAAACACACACGCTAGTCAAAGACGGGCTAAGAGGGGGAAAGGATGCGTCGCCTTTTTACCGTCGCAAAAATGTTTATAGAGACTGGGTTCAGCAGCCGGGACGACGGCCATCAGCTACCTGATGAGCTGTTGTCGGCTTCCAACGTGAGCGGACGACGCGTTTAACGTGATTTAAATGTCGTCACGTATAGTATGATTGTGTATTTTTTTTACGGTACGGTGCTTCTAGTACTTGCACATGCATGTTGCAGTAAAAACAAATGTGGCGTTCACGATCAAATCGTCTTATTTTTCAATTGTCTTCAGCCTCAGGGGCGTGTGCATTGTGAAAAATTAATGATCTATCATGCTGATCTGTCATTACAAGGCATTTTGCAGCATTCATTAGAAGTGGTGATAGTCTAGGGCCCCACCTTTAATTTCATGCTGCTCAAGCGAGAGAAAGGACACAGGACAAAGGAAGGAAGATTGATGCCCGGTTGGGAACCTCTGCACTTCCTGCAGACGCCTACAGGGGGTGCAAACCCGAGTCTCTTTCCCTCACTCTATGGGGGAGAGAGAGAGAGAGAGGCCAGCTAGTCTAATGAAATCTGTCCATGTAGCAGCAGATCAGGCCCAATTAAAACAGCCCCACACCATGTCACGGGGACAGTAGATCAAGTCAGCAATTAACCTTCCCGCTGGCCTCTATCAATCCTTAAATTGGAGCAGGCCGGCCAGCGGCGCACATATCTCTGCGGATATTAAATTTACATTCTATTAAGTTTAATTAGGAGGGA
Organism: Chelon labrosus; assembly: GCF_963514085.1. NCBI lineage: Eukaryota > Metazoa > Chordata > Actinopteri > Mugiliformes > Mugilidae > Chelon > Chelon labrosus. The sequence goes on from NC_140348.1 coordinate 23,630,392, forward strand.
TTTTAAATATACTAGGAGTCCAGGCACAGAGCCCTGAGCCTGTCATCGACACAGCTGATTCACGGCCACAGGCCACCTCCAGACACACACACACACACACACACACACACACTCTGGGACACACCACGATACGTACACCTTTCACCACGTTCCAAATAAAGCCACGGGACCAAGACTGTGTTTGCAGTAGGTTATGAATGGGTCAACAAGGGGTGGGCGACATGGCCTCCTGACTCAAGACTCTACCTTGGGAGCTGACGCTTCTCAGCAGTGGTTTGAATGGCTCAACACGAGACTTTTAAAAGAGGTTAAAATATCGTGTCGTGTCAAACATGATGAATATCGGCAGTGACAAGTGGTTTGGTCGTGACTAATCTTTAAATCGGTCGTCACCTCGGGCAGGATTTACGACCGATAGTGCCACCTCCAACTGAAACACTGATCACCTCTAGCTACACACACACACACATATATATAGATATATACACATTCCTGCCCCATCACAATGCTTAAAATATCCTTAAGACTGAACTAGAGAAAGGCTTATCAGGTGCCTTAGTGGTAACAGTTTGAGTTTTAGGTTTGAAAAACAGACGGTTGGTTGGAAAAATCAAGACGCCGCAATGGTTATGGTAATGGTTATGTGCTTTCCAGTGTTTCTCATTCGCTCACTGGCGGCAGAGCTATCATGCAAGGTGTGCATCTGCCACCGGGTGCAGCTTCAGGCCCAGCAACTTTATAAGGTGACCAAATAAAGAGGCGGCCCATTGAATCTCCTGTTAAACAAAATTTGCACCGTTCACATCTCAATCCAACTCCGAAATTGCTGAGTTTGGTAATTTTATTAGCAATTTCATGAGAATCGTATGCACGGATCCAGAATAAACAAGCTCTACTGGTTTGGCGCCGACCGACTAAGAAATATCTGTGGAAATTCGATGAAATCCTGAGAGGTTTCAGGTGCAACAAGTTAAGGTCTAAATGAATTGCTGTGCCGGTTCTGCAGCGGCGTGTGCGTCATCTTTTTAGTCCGCCTGATAAAAAGAAATCACACATCGACAAGAGGACTGTGAAGTATTGTGCGTATGATTCCTCGGACAAAATCGACAAAGCCTTCCTTTGTGGTGTCCCGTTTTATCGGCACTGGTGCAAAGCATGATCAAGCCCTAGCATGATCAGACCCATGGGAGAGGAGAGAGGAGGTTGCTGGGGACTGGACCACCTCCAGGCTGCTCAGCCCTAGCATTAGTCTCCACGTGGCTGTGTCTTTTGTCTGCCAGTCAAAGGCCCGCTGAATGGGGGTCAATTGAAACCAATTCCCTCTGTCAGACACAATTAATGGGGTTGCCCGGGCTGGGTAGAAGGGGGGCGGCCGCGGACCTTTGGTTACTGATCCTGCCGCGCAAACATGCCAGGAATTTGCCACCTGGAATTCGCCCTGTGACAATAACAAACCCACTCCCTTTCCGAACCCACCTCCTTTTCTATGCGCACACGGACGCATCCTAAAATACCCCCCTGTCCCATCCACCCTCCCACAAGGCAGGATGGGTGACATGGGAGTGGTTAGTGGTTGTCCACAGTCTAGTCACCCACAATAGACCAGAGACAGAGAAGAAGGGAAGTGGTGTAGCGTGCAGCTGTAGAGAAATGTACTGGAGTATTTTCTGATCCAGTGGTTCTTAAAGTGAGGCCTAAGGAGCCCCCCATGGGTGCTTTAGAGCAGTCCCTGCAGCTGAACAAATCAAAAAGAAGGCAAGTAGTTAAATTTTGTATTCATTTGCATGGCTCCATTTCTTTTGACCGAACGAGGGTAGGGAATAGAGAGAACAGTGAGAAAGCGAGCCGGCCTCTCCGTGTCTGAATCAATCTTTGGGTAAGTATGGACGATCGATCCACCACCGGCCCATCTACAGTTAAGCACTTCAGTAGATGTGCACTAATTGTCCTGCTGACATTAATTGTCATTAAAGGGCTTAAAACGGCCTCCCGGCTGTGAGTTACTCCCCGCGCCAAGGTTGCAACCCATTTGTTTACTGGTGACATCAGAGATCTCTTCTGCCGCTAACACGCGGGTCGCTGTTAAATCAGACAGGTCGACCGCCGCCCGCGCGGGACGGGTTTACACACGAAGCGGGGCGGCCCGTTCAATTACACATTTCACACGGATGACATCACCGGGCTTTTCTGTAGTCCCCCCCCCCATTAAACGGCCGGTGTGCATTTAAGGAACCGTTATTAAGCCGGAGGTAAACATCTAGGTGAGTGTGTGTGGTTTATGCTTTAGCCCGGAGCCCTGACTTCCTGAAGGGGAAGTCTGAAATTGCCCCCCTGCATTGCCGCCACACCCCTTTAAACAGGGGAATCAATCAGACTCATTTGGCCTAACAAATTGGTTTATGTGTGCGTGTTTGTGTGTGTATTCGCCCTCGATGTGAATGTGTAAGTGAATGGGGGCCAAGGTGCATAAGAAAGGAGCCGTGCGGAAGGGGAGAGTCGGCGGAGATGGAGACACGCAGATGTAAGACTAACACATCCCTGGAAAAGGGGTCGCGACCCCCGCTGCACTCAAACAGCATTTCAGAGTGGTAGGGACACGGAGATGGCGGGAGCTTACCCACCACAGAGTAGCAGCAAAAAAACACGAGAAGCATCACATCCGACCGCCTCTTACTGGACGCTTTCCTTTCAGCTCCACGCACCCGCGTTTCCAGCGTTAATAAAATCATTATTAGTGTTGAAAATGCTGTTTTTTTAATGAGAACATCGCCGTGTATTTTGATAACGGCAGCGCCGATAAGATATAACGCGGTCTATTCGCTGATACGATATCAGTGTGGCAACCTAAATGTGTCCCAGGTGACATTTAATTGCAGCGGCCGACTTCTGAATGGCCTCAGTGTTTGCACATCTGCTGTTGTGGATTCTGTACTTGTATTTATTATCTCCAAAGCAACGCACGTTCACATGACCCGGGGCGGCTTAATGTGACCCAATTACAGCGCCGAAATCAAATGTACTGCGCAAACTTTGAGGCAATTAATCAATGCCCCCGATAGATTTTCTGAGTGAAAACATGTGATGCCCATCCCACTCAGAGGAGACGGCGATCTGCTTGCTCCCCTTGTGGCCGAACGACGACTAAGCTACAAAAGAAGGCTTCTCCTGGTGTGGCACACAGAGTCAAGTCCTTCCTAAGTCATTTGAGCATTTGAGCCCTCCATTCATAAAGCCTTCCCTCCTCTTCCCTCTCCCCTGAATGGGGCTCCGGTTGAAATGAACAATGCCCACACCTTGAACAGGCCCACTGATTCGAGGACCATTGTGCCGGGGAGGAGGGAGAGGATAGACCAACAAGTGTCTCTCCCACTCTGTTATCATAGGACATCACTGTCTGCAGTAGCCTTTTATGACTACTAACCCCCTCACCCCCCACCCCACACACACAAACACAATCTCCTTGTGGAGAATGCCCAATGACTGCACTACCTTAGCTCTCACTGGCTTCATTTGCACCAAAAAAAAGAGGGGGAAGGAGGAAGAAAGAGGGGAGGGAGCAGGAGAGGAAGGCAGAGAGAAAGAGGGATGAATGGCGCTATAACATAACAATGCACTTGGAGGCTCAGTTGGCAAACACAGCTGGGGCAGCCACAGTGAAGCGTTTAATGAGTCATAACTCTAAAGAGACAGTGGGCTACTAAAACCACTTTTACTATATTGCAGTTGCTCTCATATACTGTATATACAAGCACATACTCACTTTATATTATCATGAATTAGACGGCACTTAACCACATATGCACATCGTATACGGCCTTGCTTTTATTTCCCCAATAACACACAAATGATCTGTACAATTAGACTGGAATTATCAATTTTTTTTTTTAACACAAAAACACTCACCTCAATAACCTGCTTCGCGTCCAACCTGAAGTTAAAGTCCCCGAAGATAAAATATGGCAACTTCTCAAACCTCTGGTCCGTGATCCTGCAAAAACATTACAAGCCACATTAATGCAGAGTTAGCGGCAGGAAAAAAAACGCCATTTTGACGGTCGTCGTCATCATTAGCTGTCAGGGAGTCTTCAAGCTGCCATCTGACAGTTCCCCCCTGACCTCGGGGTATTTAGTTGACGAGGGCCACAGCACCACCTTGTGGTCTCAACACTTTGTTTGGAAAGGGTTTCACCTTGAAGGAGCAAGGACGCTGATTATTTTTTATTTTTTTTAAAAAAAAGCTTTTTAAATGCATTTTTTGTAATCTGACACAATGTTTGTCTTTGCATTAGCTCAAGGGTATTCATGATTTATCACACAGCAGACGGGATATGGATGGAAGAATGAGGAAAATACAGAAAACTTTAGAAACGTGTGATGTGGAATTCACATAATTTATTATTTTAACGAGGACTTTTCTGGGCTTCCAGGTGAGGAGGGTATAAGTAATGAAAACAAATGCACATAGTGAGTGATTTAAAACCCATGCAGGTATATATGTATTTGTTCAAACCGACCAGCCACAACATTATGACCACTGACAGAGGAGAAGTGAATAACATCGACCATCTTGTGATAATTCAGTGTTCTGCTGGGAAACATTTGGACCTGGCATTCATTCATTCATGTGGATGTTACTCAGACATGTAGCACCCACCTAGACCAGACCAGACCAGGTACCCCGCCCCCCCCAAAAAAAAAACAGAAATGACACAAAAACAACTCAAAACAACTTTAGGAACAACTCAAAAACTAAGAAGAACACCACATGTTGTTGACCTGGCCTCCAAATTCACTAGATCCCAAACTGATCAAGTATCTGTGGGATAATCCACATAGGCCCCTCCCCTCAAAGACCCCCACTAACAACATTGTGTTGCCAGACACCAGAGGACACCCTTAGAAGGCCCATGTCCATTCTCTGATGAGTCACAACTGTTTCGGAGGCCACAACGGAGACCTACAGAGTATTAGGAAGGTGGTCATAATGTTATGCCTTTTCGGTGTTACTTAGGCATGTTACTTAGGCATGTAGCACCCACCTAGACCAGGCCAGGTACCCCCCACCCTACAGAAATGACACAAAAATAACTCAAAACAACTTTAGGAACAACTCAAAAACTAAGAAGAACACCACATGTTGTTGACCTGGCCTCCAAATTCACTAGATCCCAAACTGATCAAGTATCTGTGGGATGATCCACAGAGGCCCCTCCCCTCAAAGGCCCCCCCACTAACAACATTCTGTTGCCAAACACCACAGGACACCCTCAGAAGGCCCATGTCCATTCTCTGATGAGTCACAAATGTTTCGGAGGCCACAACGGAGACCTACACAGTATTAGGAAGGTGGTCATAATGTTATGCCTGATCGGTGTCCTGACATAAAAACAGGTCATACCTTCACAAAATTAAGTTTACCTCGTCTTGTTTGCGGTGCGCCTCTGAATCCGTGCTAGCGGTCGGGGTAAACACGCTCTCGGTTCAAACTGTTAATTCTCAGCTGACACCACAATTAAATTAATAAATCTCCATCATTTCCTTTGATTATCTGCTTTGATGGCAAAGGAAATTCACTTTGCCGAACTGATCAAAGGGAGAGCGAGCCAGCTCCGAGCCTTTTTCCTTCAGAGAGGGCTGGTTTAGGGCCAGATCTATTTCTGATTTGGTGCTACGCTGTGACCTGTCCGGACCTCTCTGATCATCAGGAAAACAAGTCTGCAGATATTAAAACTAAAACACAGAGAAGCAGCATTTAGTTTTTATTTGTCACATGTCTGAAACAAACTCCTGGCAAACATGAGGCCTGGTCCAACTTTAATCCGTCTTATTCTATTTTGGCTGATTTTTAATCTTATATTTCATTTTACACTTGTTAAAAGTCTACGTGTCTTTTCATGCCGTCTTGTTTTAACTTCTCCCCGTCTCATCTTAAGCACTTTGTATTGAATTGTGTTGAAATAAACTTGTTGGCTCTGTACCCAGACGGTTTATGGATTCAGTTGATACTAAGAAACTAAGTTGAGCTGCTTCCATTCATTCAAGCTGCATAACGGGCTGTCACATGCCGTGCTAATATTTTAATGTGCTAAATACACTACATTTTTAGCATAAGAGGATTCATAGACTGTAGAATTTATCTGACATGGACTACTTCCAAATCTTCACAACTTCACCACAGCACCACTATCCCTGGGCTTCAAAAAAAAAAAAAAAGAAATGCACCTAAGCGACATATAATTAACTCCTATGCTTCATCACCTACTTAAAAAGTGGCCCCTCTACAGAGCAAGGGGAAGGAAATTAAGGTGGTTGTAGTGCAGGCTCTTGTGTAATTAATGATTCAAGATGCTTGGCTCACTATCTCCACTAATCGTGCGGATAAATCTCAGCGTGGACTTCCCAGGCACAGATAACAATATATTTATGAGGCTGTAAAGAGAGAGAGGGAGGCTTGTCTTAGTGGTGGGTCTCTCAGTCTGGCCGGCTGTCGTAAAGCACGGCCACTTCTTCTCTATGAGGCCAAGTTGACAGGAGTAAGGAGGTGGGGGACCCAGATAATACTGCAGACTACACCGATCAGCCATAACATTGTGACCCCTGACAGGAGAAGTGAATAACATTGACCATCTTGTGACAATACAATGATCTGCTGGGAAACTTCTGGACCTGGCATTCATTGGTGTGGATGTTACATAGACATGTAGCACCCACCTAGACCAGACCAGATAACCCCACCCCATAGCAATGACACTCCTTGATGGAAGCAAACACAAAAACACTTTAATATTAAATAATTAAAAAAAAACATGAAGAACAGCACAAGGTGTTGACCTGGCCTCCAAATTCACTAGATCCCAAACTGATCAAGTATCTGTGGGATGATCCACAGAGGCCCCACTAACAACATCCTGTTGCCAGACACCACAGGAAACACCTTGGAAGGCCCATGTCCATTCTCTGATGAGTCACAACTGTTTTGGAGGCACAAGGGAGGTCATAATGTTATGGCTGATCGGTGTACAGCAACAAAATGAAGCCAACTCCACAAAAAGTTGGGTTGGCTTCATCTTTTTACACTGCGACAATGACATGGTGCAGAGTCAATCAATTATATGTGTATATATTTGATTCTCTTGGGTTCATCAAGAGACAATTTATTGAAGCCATATAAATGAAACTGATAATTGAAACTGAAAACTTTTCAATGCATCTGACAGCTGATTAGCCAGTTTATAACATTTGAACAGCTAAAGACAACATCCCTTCATATCAGTAAATAAAGTCTCTGTTTTGTCCTGGGAGCCGTTATCATCTGGACACCATAAATCACATGTAACCGTCTACCTGTCTACTACATTATCAAACGGTTTCAGTTACCGCAGAGCATGTGCGCAGCATCTCATTGACAAACTCCAACTGGGATTGACATCATTAAGGATCTAACATCCTGGTGCTAAGAGGCTCAGTTGTATTCAAGGAGGGTTAGTGTTCAGTTTATCCCGTGGGTCCGAATGGAGGGCAGTAAAATGGTTGAACGCAGGTGTCAATGCAGCTACAGGCGTGGGAACTTGTTCTTTGTGCTAAAAGAGACTTTAGTCTCAGTACTTATCGGAATGTAAGTCTGGTAACACGCCATTAAGATTTGATTATGGGGCGTTCTTAAGGATTCAAGGAGTTTTATTGTCATTACATATACATGTTGGTACATGAGGTGGAACGAAATTAGTTACCTTGGTCCCGGTGCAAGCCAAAGCAGAAACAGGGAAACCAATACAGGGAAAAAATACCTCCTGATGCAATTGGATTAGGGGTGCAACAACTAGTCGACATATTCGACTACTAAATTAGTCTATGACTAGTTGTTAGTGACATCGTGTGTGTGCATCACACTAAACAATTTTTGAATTAGCACTACCTGATTTTTCCCAATTTGATGGACTGACAGCACATGTGCACGGGTGACCAGGAACAGAATAAGAAGCCGCGACATGGGAGCAGGTGGAGCGACACTAATGCAAAACAAAAGGTCCAAAGTGTGGGAACATTTCACACTCGAAACAATCAAGAAAACTCTAAAAATTCAAGACTTATAAGACGAGCCTCACGCACCATGGGGCCACCTTAGCTATGCAACAACATTCGGAAAGGATTTTGGAATATTCAGAGGCACCTCAGTAAAATAGCTCCCATGCTAGTATCTAGCCTATTACTGTATGTGGACACAGAGCAACAACTGTCTTTATTTGTGTGAAGGATTGTGACAGTTTAAAGCGTAATGTAGTCATTTTGTCTGACAATTAAAGGGAAGAATGTTCATTTTATCACTGCTGCTACTTAAATAAATGTAATAAGAGCCATTGTTCTTTTTTTTAATGTAATTAATAATCTGACTTGTCGACTAGTCGTTAAAGTAGTCGATTATCAAATAGTCATTAGTTACAGCCCTAAATTTGATAGTCCTCCAGCCAATCATAGACATTTTGCTATAGACGAATTCAACTCCATGGCGCTTAGAGCTCAGATGAAGCATATGACTATGTCACTGTTACTCTTCTATCAGTGCATAAGGCACGGCCAAATGATTTGACTGACCCGGGAGATCTTTGCAGAATCCTAACGGTGCGATTCCAAACACACAAAAAAATGTGGCTGGGAGAAGTTCGTCTGACTGGACGCCTCAGAGAAGGCAGGTGAGGAGCCAAGAGGGTTGTAGAGCGTGTTTTTTTTGTCCTTGATGTCAGTGAATGCACCATGTGAGAGACGGAAGTTACGGTACAGCTGAGAGCCACATATTCAAAGTGTCAGACTGGTGTTGGTGTGGGCTATGGCCAACACGATCAAGCTTCAATAAACTTGCAGAAAAGCCTCCTTTTCTTAGCTAACTTTGTGTGAAACATTACAATATGTATTCAGGTTAAGAATATAGAGTTCATTGTTGCAAAGCATTACTTTCTACTGTGTTTTTATTAGTGATGTCATCTGCGACTGGTCGTGCAACACCTACTGACTTTCAACCTATACTACATCGATTGCTGTGAGTGAAAATTATAAGTAGGAGTAATCCAAACATGTGCAAATCAGACAATGACTCAATCAATTAAGTGATGAACAGGAAAGAATAAATGAGAGTGAGGCAGTCACCCTTAAAAAAAGAATGGATGAAGTGAGAGTGGAGGATAAGGAGTAGGAGAGTGTATGTGTGTTCCTCTAGAGCCTGAGGTCTTTCTCCCACTAACAGCCATGTCTAATACCCGCAGCCTGGTGGTTTTGTCTGCAGCTCCAAGGTATCAGCCACAGGTCAGAAGGTAACACTCTGTTTACACGATCATTTCCTAAAGCACTCATGCTGACCCGCTGGTGTGAAAGTTGACTTTTTTCTTGGCCTTTGTGGGGGGGACGAAGAATTGCAACATTAGCTACAGCTACTGGGCGTGAAAGGGACCTGAAGGTGGGGGGTCCCAAGCTTGAGAGAGGGGGGCACCCCCACCCTCGCTGACCCTCGCCCTTGGCGGGGGCCCCCATTAGCCTCGTCATCACAGTTCATTCAGGCAAACTGTAACAGTGTCGGTGACATTCTCCCACAAAGACACACTCCTTTACACAGTCTATAAACATGCTTTCTCCCGGCCAATTCATCGCGCAGTGACACCCCTGAAAGAGCCTCTTCACAAGGGACGTTCTCACTGAGGTTTGGGCTGGGGCCTTCGTCAGGCCTTCCTTGGGGCCACACAAAGACAGGGGTCAGACGCTAATTTATAACACGGCCCGGGACTCTGCTCCCAGGCTTCGTAAACCATCAGCACAAAGCAGCCAATGCACATTCTCTCTTTCTGATTTGACTCCTCTCTCACAAAAACAAACGTCACAGGAGGTGAACAATCATGCAGAAATATTCAAGCGACAAAAACAAAATCAGAGTCTCGGTCTCACAGACAACATCTATACCACGATAACACTAAAGCTACTCAGAAATCTGAAACAGCCTCACCCGCTTGCTAGCTCCTCGTCAGATTATTCGCCATGATTGACAGCCAAACTGAGCCATAATAGACAGTCTATATGGGATTATGAGGGTGAAACTGGGGGCCATGTCACGATTATATTGACAAGATGACTTACCATAAGTTGACCAGTCAGATTCAACTTTGAACACAATAGCTGGGCTGAGCACAGTCATCCATTGAAAGTAAATGTTGAGAATTCGGGAGAATGTTAACATTGTGAAGAATGTGCTGGTGACGTCTCTCTGAATGGTCCAAGGGTGGCCCCTGACAGGACCTTTGACACCGCAGGACAGCCTTACCCTCGTCCCCCTGCGAGCACCTCATCTCCTTAGTAACGCACACCCCGGCAAGAAAACCATGCAGGAAAGATATGGTGTTTGGGGGGGGCAGTTTGCAAGCGGTCACACAGAGGTTAGGGAATAGCACGTACTCAAGAGGAGGAAGGCACCTGTGAACAAAGGTGGAGATTGAAGGAACAGAAACTGTCAATAAGGTGTGTTTGTTAAGTGTTTCTCCACAGTATCTTGTCTAAAATTTAAAATTGTGATAAAATTAATGATTTTATAGAAGGGAATTTTACACGATCTGTACTCAAGACTAGAAAACCTGCTGGGCCCCAGAACCCGAGACTTCCAGGGCACGTACAAGTCCCAGTTTTTCTTTACTGTAGGACAGTATCAGTTGACGACTATCTTTGAGATGGGTTCTCTGTCTAAATCCACACTACACATAATTTTAAATGCGTCTGTGTTTTCTTTTTGTTCTTTTTTTTTTACCAAATAGGAGCAACACACCAATCAGGCGTTACATTATGACCACCTTCCTAATATTGTGTAGGTCTTCCTTGTGCCTCCAAAACAGTTGTGACTCATCAGAGAATGGACATGGGCCTTCTGAGGGTGTCCTGTAGTGTCTGGCAACAGAATGTTGTCAGTGGGGGGACCTTTGGGTCCTATGGGTTGAGGGGAGGGGCCTCTGTGGATCATCCCACAGATACTTGATCAGTTTGGGATCTAGTGAATTTGGAGGCCAGGTCAACGCCTTGTGCTGTTCTTCATGTTTTTTTGAGTTGTTCCTAAAGCGTTTTTGTGTGTCTCCTCCTGCTGGGGACGGCTGCTGCCATCAAGGAGTGTCATTGCTACGGGGTGGGGGTGTCTGGTCTGGTCTAGGTGGGTGGTACATGAGTAACATGCACACCAATGAATGCCAGGTCCAAAAGTTTCCCAGCAGAACATTGAATTTTCACAAGATGGTCAATGTTATTTACTTCTCCTGTCAGTGGTTTTAATGTTATGGCTGATTGGTGTATATCATGCCATTCATAGGACATAATGGCTCAATAACAAAATGTCCAAATGAACATTGTCTTAGATGTTAAAGGTTTTCTTATTTTAATAAAAATGTGGATGAACATTTATCACAAACTTATTTGTATCAATCATGTGTCGTCATAGCATCGTGTTCAGTTTTAAGACTTTCAGTTTAAGGTGTCGGTTTCCGTTAAGGAAGTAGTTATCGTCATGGTTATTCTCCAATGTGTATGTGTGTGTGTGAATAAACAGGTCCATGAGCGGAGAGACACTGGGGAAGATTAACCTCTGCTCCTGCAGGCCCCCCAGCGTGACAAGGCAGAGTAGCACACTGCTCACAAACACACACATGAAAACAGTAGCCTTGTGACAGTGGTGCATATGTGCATACACACTGAAGAAGTATCTGCTGGCCATTTAGATAAAAGACACAAGGAAGCTGCATAGAAAAGACACACACACACACACACTCACACAAACACAAACTCTCCTCTTTAATAAATTCATTCCAGCTTCATGGAGGATCTCCCTGCGATTATCCAGTCCTCCCTCTTGCAGCTCAACATGTCTATTGGCTGGACTCGGCCTTTCTCTGCTCCTTTAGCCCGTTGTTCTGGGAAAAGCCTAAAGGGAAACATTTAGATTGGAGGGCTCTTTGAGACGCTCTGACAGTTGACTGATGACCCTCCATAAAATGACAAAGCGTCGCTGTGTGGTGGCCAGTGCGGCCCACTGCTTCCCCATGGGAAACTAATTGCTTTGAATTGTTAACGGCAACATTATTTTTCTGCCAATCACGGCTTTTCAATGCCCCGAAAATGAGCATGAAACAAGTCCTTTCAGCGAACAAAACAGTTAAATGTCCCCAATGTTGATCAAATTAACTTCAGCAGTGTGACAATGGACTATATTTGTGTGAAAATAATGGCGCGCCACAAAGGGGGCCTTTATGCCAGGATTTCACAGTTGTAATGTAAAACTGTTCTCCCCTGAACCGGACCAGCCACTCTGAATGGGGGCTGGAAAAAGAAACAAACTCCAATACACAAAAGGGATTTTTTTTTTTAAGGAAGAGGGGGAAAAAACTGTTGGTTTTATCTCATGCTATCATTTTCCATCCACTAGAGACGCCAGGGCTTCCAGCATCATGATCATTACATCAGCAGTCTTGTGCGGAAATAGGCTAACAAGCTGCATCTCTGTTTTACAGTGTAAACGCATTTTTTTCTTTATAGCCTGTTTCCTTTTTCCTTAAGTTGAGGAAGGAAAACTGATTTCTTTTCACATTCTACGCACACACAACTATTAAACCTCGACATAATTATAAAACAATGATCCCCCGACATCAATGGACTTCAGTCTGCAGTGTAAATACCGCTAGAAGCAGCCCAGACAGCATATGTGCACTTTCAAAGGACAAGAAAACAAGCAAGGGATGCATTTCATGCAGAGCTTTGCCTTTCTCTCAAGGAAGTGGTCCACACATGAGGCTATAGAGCAGTGCTTTTTTGATGTGACTCAATAGTGAGGTCTGGCCGGCTAAACGCTGTTGCTTCTCAGCATTGTTCCCCTGAGGCCTTGAAGCACTTTGGAGATAAACACTGTTTAGCAGTTAAAAGGGCCACAGAGGAAAAGGCTTATCAGATGTGTTCTCAATGGGCTGTAAGCTGCCTTATTAGGCCTGGGCCCCAGATAAGGTGGAGGCTGAAGTTTGATGCACGGCAGCAGCAGAGCTCTTGTCCCCAGCACTGCCATGTGATCACGCTCCTGTGCCGACTGCCTCACGGATCTCAGCTGGTGGTGTGTTCAGCAGCCCCCCACAACCAACCCACCTCCCCGCCTCTCCCATCCAGCAATGAGAGATTAGAGCTCAGAGAAGGAGAGAGAGGGAGAGAGGAGAGGGAGAAGAGGGAAGGAGGGGGAGTTTGGCTTTAGATATTCCCCTTGTCCCCTTTCCTGCTCTGCTTCTGGGGGTAGGAGTCAGAGTTAGGACAATAGCCAAAAAGATGGTTCCCAACCAGCCGCTGAATGGGAACACTGTTGGTGGTAGCGCTTCATTCAAAGCCTGGCCCGGGCACATTGTCCTCCCAGATCGGCAGAGGAGAATGGAGTTTGCTGGTGGCTGCCAAAAGGTTAGCAGCCTCTGTGAAAGGACCGACCCATTATTCACTGCCCTTTACAGAGCCCAAGCACCCTTTGTGCTCCTCCTCCCTTCCCTCTGCACCGCCAGCTTTTTCTCACTCCGGTGCTCCGGATCTGCGCCCGACGGCTTCCCCCAAAGTGAGCGAGTGAGGCGCGATGCCCCCACCATCCCACCCCTGTACCCTAGCGAGGAATACCAGGGTAGCGGGGACGTATAACGACCTCCTCGCCACCTTGCCTCACACTCCACACCCCCCCTCGTCCCCACCCCTGTCAAAAAAAACCTTTAAATGATATGGTCCAGAAGTAACAACGAGGTTACCGTCCGCCACACAAGGGGATTTGGAAGGAGGGAGCGTGGAAACTGCCACTCAGCCAACACGATTTCTATTCAATACCCTCAACCACCCCAGTAAAACTCTGAGGCTCTGCTGTTTAGGTGTATTTACAGGGGAGGGGGCGCTTTAGAAACAAATCAACGGAAAAAGCGTAATGAAAGCAAGGGAAATACAATAAAGATACTTACACGCATACAACAACAGAGGTCCTTTTGAAACTTCATCATGTCAGTAAATCCAGGTAAGTTACAGTGTAATAAAAAAATGCAAAAAGCAGCTATATTCTTAAAACACACTCAATTCCCTGTACATTAAAGCTAGACCCTTCTTTTAATCAAATCAAGAACGGAGTAAAGGTAAAATATGACCTCGTAGAGAGTAGTTTAAAAGGCGCCTCATAATTCAGGCACATCAGAGAGCCTGGTGTTAATGTATGCCCCTACCCCCGTATATACAGTATGTATGTAGTTATTCAAAGTGGAGGTGGTGGGAAGCGACGCCACGCATTCTTATGTCATCTGAATGGGGAGGTCACCTACTGCGACGCCGGCGCTGGGCTTTTATTCTGTGTTAGCATGGCCAGGTAGGGAGAAGGGGCTGCACTGTGCACTCTATCATCCTGCTCTGCTGCAAATGGATATCCCATAAATCACATTAGCGTGGCCTATGAATGGATAGTATGGCCTGTTTGTGTAGAGGCTGGCTTTGCTTAGCCTACGGGGGAAGAAACATTTACTATTACTGTTAAGATTCCTAGACTATCACCAGTATAATTAACTTGAATTACTGCCTTGCACTCGTGTGCCTCTGCCAAGCAGTGAACTTCCAGTTGTGATAAAATATCCTCTGGTTTGGACTAACATAATATACTGTATGTAGACTTTGTTCCTGAGATATTGACCGCATTCACAAGAATGGGTTGGACATGAAGACACAGTGACCTTTGACCACCAAAATCGAATCAGTTCATCCTCGAGTTCAAGCTAACGTTTGTGCCAAATTTAAAGAAATTCCATCATGATGCTCTTGAGATACTGCAATCACAATAATAGGGTGGACATACAGTAAAGATACATAGATGCATGGATGGACCCAAGTCAAAAGAAGATGACAACCTTTACAAGCTTGCTCCTTTTGGGAGTCTTATTGTACAAATTGCATGGCAATGTGTCTGTTTGATTGCAAAATATCTAGTATACAATTGGAACAGGAGGAAAAGTTGGGAATGGGTCAACCAAACCTTCTGTGGACAATGAAAATCTACCACAAATTGAATTGTATCAATACTTTTTTGATGATCTGGACGGCACTGGACAGACCAAAAGCCCAACTGGTCAACTAATAAATGCTTGCTTCCTTTCCTCTGCCAGTAGTAGAACAATAAATAAGGAATAGTGTGGGATAATACCACAAGAGGAAAAATAAGATAAAATAAAATGCTGGAAAGTCAGAAAGAGGAGGAAGGAGATTAAAGGGACTTGGGAGTTCACAGACCGTGTAGTGAGTAAAACCCTTGTCTTCTACAGACAGATGTAATCCCACTGGTCCAGGACTGAATCCCACCAAAACCTTTTCTGCTGCACCTCTCCTGCTCAACATCACCCTAAGCCTCCATTAAAATGTCAATACAAACAGCAATGGTTTTCCCAATCCAGACAGAACTGGGATTTTTAAATGCTGTCTACTTATAGTCGATATGCAATCCCCATTCTTTACATACAAAAAAACACATTAGTATCAATAGGTATTAATATTTGTTTCTCAAAAAAAAGTGATCACCTGAAAAGATAATTAAGAAATATAAGGCTTCCTACTTATTTAATCTACATATAAGGTCATATCTCAGTGGTATTTGCAAGGGAAATTAAGAAAACGGTACAGTACCTGTCTAAAACGTAGCCGAGGGCCTTCTGTCTGGTCCCAGAGTAGACCGAGGGGCTGTTCTCGTAGGCCACAAGGTTGGAAGCATCGTGGAAAAGGTGGATGTTGACCAGATCGAAGGCACTGGCATGAAAGAGCACACTGCGGGTGAGTTTCTCCATCCAGGACATCACATTTACAGCAAAGCGTTCATTTCCAAGTGACGAAGCTGTTATTAACATATTTCTGAATTTAACCACTGAATACCATTATCTGTCCAGGGACATAAAACGATTCTGTAACCACTTCTTAACACGGGCCCTTGAGCAGAGCATATGGGTGAAGTTACCGCCACAATCATTAATCTGCTTTCCTTCACTTTGTCCTGTTAGGGAAAATCAAGACAGCTCAATGTGCAGTGATGAACACCTCCCCGCTGATCCTATCAATCTGGGGTGTTTTGTTAGCATGGTGCTCGGCGGGGCAACCCAGAGGAATTGATCTTATCTCATGGGGTGTATTCTGCACTGACGTCCTGAACAAATGAATACATGCACGGCTTTGACTATCTCCGTCTATCCCGTCTCTGATCTGATCTCCTATTCTTCACCAGCCTCTCTCTTTCTGCTGCTGTTGTCAAACGTCATGCCCCTATTAAATGCTTACCGTTTCAGCTCTTTAGTTCTCATGTCATCCCTCTATTAGATTACAATCCCTGTCTTCCACCCCTCCCCCCAGTCCCAAACCCCGGGCTCTGCACACTGGAAGCGGCGTTTGCATTCGCTCCATACAGGTTCAATTGCACGTAATGTTTTTTGTCATCTGTCATATGCAGCTGCTCGACTAACGCGATTACGTCTAATCAAATCCCTGCTTGCCTCTGCGGCACACCGTCCGGGGAGGATGCAGCTATGTAACTCACTCTGTCTGTGCTGTCTATGAAAAACCACACTGCGCACAGCTCCCCGCAGCCGGATGGGCGAAGCCAGATATGACTGACGTGGTTACATCTTCATTTCCAATCACATTGATACAGTCGTAATGATTCAAGGTTGAACGGTGATGAGGTGGGATGTGTCACTGTGGGGATCTATTAATAAAACTCACCAGTCAGCCAGGGCCCATCGAGTTCTGATGAATCCCTTTCTGGACCACTTGCACTGCAGAACAAAGAGACTCAATTTAGCATGACAATGGAAGAATTTGACATTGGTAAGGATTTACCAGGAGGGAATGGAAAGCTGGAATGTCAAGTGTTTTATAGTCAAACGAAAATGTCCATCATCTGGGAGCAGCATTGTTTTT
Source organism: Chelon labrosus (assembly GCF_963514085.1). NCBI lineage: Eukaryota > Metazoa > Chordata > Actinopteri > Mugiliformes > Mugilidae > Chelon > Chelon labrosus. Next base: position 23,647,351 of record NC_140348.1, read on the forward strand.
TTTCAAAGCTACTACCTAAAATGTTGTTGTTGTTTTGTTTTTTTATAGAAGAAATTCAACTTTTAAATAACAGGCAGTTGATGGATAGATACAAGCACACAAATCAACGTCAATTAATAGATGTACTGGGATGGAAATTTAATTAATTGGCTCAAATGCTGTTTAAGGTCATTTGAAGCCTCTTTTATCCCGCCTCAGTTGGAACTATTATACATTTTAGTGTATTATATTTATCCTATCTAACAGATATAAATTATCTTAATATTATAAAGGTGTATAATTACAAATTAAACTAATATTAAATAGGAAATAGCTTGACAGCGACAGGTCCTTACATTAAAATTGATGTTTTATAATGGAACAAAAATAATATTAAGACAATAATAAAATGCCTGTAATAATCCAAAAATTGACCACACATTAGTGTAGAGAGAGCTTTTTTTTTTTATTGCTTGGTTGTACAGAAATATAGGGTTTGAGTACTTCTTCCACCACTTCTGTTTCTGCAAATATTTACATAATAGATTAATAATAATTGAGATTTCTTTCAGTGGAAAATGCCATATCAGTCTGGTTCCTCATTCTCAGTGAGTGAAGATTTGATTGTGTGTATTTAATAATGGTGATAATGCAGAATAATGCAGCCCTTTACCTACAAAAACTCCAAAACACCAAGACTCAAGATACTTGTTTCATGAAAATGCAATCTAATTTTTCAGCAATATCCTCCTGAGACCCAGGCTTTTGTTTGGTATGCATTTTTAATTTCTCTTTGGGATTATTAGGACCTAAGAAATATAAAAACTAAGCATCTTCCTTGAACAGGAAGTCGTTTTTGAAAAGAATGATGTCCTCATATGTGGACACTGGGATTATTTTGCTGTATAATAATCAAAGTCAGCAATATGTAAAATATAAAACTATTTATTTCGATACCTGAACATGGCTGTGCAAAACCAGAATTGCAAACAATGAAATCCCAATGTTCTCAAACGAATACTTGCTAATTAGCGAAAATAAGTTAATAAGCATAAATCAACAAGTATCAACCGTAACATTTTATGAGGTTTTGTACCTTGTCCACTTTTGTCCCGTGCACATTTTTCTTTCAGAGAGGCATTTCAGGGGTTTCATTTAATAAAAATTACACAAAACATGTATATGCTGACTACACATAGATGTGTATGTGAATTTACAGAACCAACCTGATTCTTTAAATGCAATAAATACAATTACATGCACAGTACAACATGCTTTTCATAAATCTGTGTGTTTTCCAGCAGATGGGACCTTCTTTACAACGTCTGAATATCTAAGTTAGATTAAAATAAATTGACTAAGTTGTTCAGCAAGCTTCTTCTGCAGCGAGGCTATTCAAGTTTTATAGAGAAGAATCGAAAACTAGTGTTGATCAAATTTGTCCTCACTTGTAAGGAGTCTTTTTACGTTCAGCGACGAGGATTGCAATAAAAAATACAAGCATGCATTTGTTTTTCTGCATCTGCCCGAGACAAGAAGCCTTCTGCTCCTGTTATGTTATTTAAGTGGGTAAAGGAGGTTTTTGTAGCGCTGCAGGGTAATGTTCGGTCAGAATCGATGTCTGACCTGTGTAAAACCTGTCAGAGAACATCCAGCTCAGTGAAGACATCTAGCACGCAGCTGTTTGATCAGATCCCCCCCCCCCCAACCTTGAACTAATTATCCAATCACAAGTCCAAAGCTCTTTCTCAAACAGCACATGATTCACCGTGAAGCTGGTTATTAAATGAGAGACAAATTGATGCTGCGAGTCTTCTCATTCTGCATAGATAAATAAGTCGCTTTTCCCGCAACCTCTCGATTTTTTTCTGTCCATCTCTCTCAGATACTCCTAATGGGGAGTTAACTGCGGTGATGAATAAACTAATTACGGACCAGGTCACATAATTACAAATTGACTAATTTTATTTAAAAAAAAAAAAAAAAAAAAAGCTCAGATGCAAATTAAAGGGCTAAGAGGTATTTGATTGCGCCTCACATCCTTCAATCTGCATTAGTACAAGATTAACTGTATCAAATTGAATTACATTAGCATACTTGAATTAATCCATTCTGCCTCTGCAGATGTATGGGCCCAATTATAACTCCCTGTCCCAATATTGTGACTTTGAAAGGAGCAAATGGAATTAGATATGAGTGACACACCATAGCAAAACACATTGACCTTACATTTGGAAAAAAAAAATAATAAATATATAAACTAAATTGATGCATTAAAAAGATAAACATAAGCAATAAGGGCTAAGTACAGAAACTGCACGCCAACTGTCCTTTGAATGACACATTACTGTGTTGCCTGGAAAATCCATTAAGGGCTCTGCACATGTTTGTCATTGTAAAGTTGAGGAAAGAAAGTCCTAAGATTGCGGGGAGGATGAGGAGGGACGGGATGAAGAGCGAGCGAGCGGTTGAGGGAGGGGGGGAGTGGGGGGGACCTGCTCAGCGCCCGTACGAGCTCTTGACTCCCGCCAGAGACGTTTAATCTCGATTTAATTTAAAGAGCCATTAACTACAATCGCAGCATTAAAATCCATCACTTTCCTGACACCCGGCCCCAGATTGCCCCATTTCCTCCACATATGACTGATTGACCCCCTGCTTCATCGCTTACTTATAAACACACACACACACACACACATGCAGGGGATAAACACACACACAAACACACACGAGCAGGCATCGCGGCGTCGAGAAGCAAAGCGGTACACGAGCCCAGCGGATCGGAGCATCTTCCTCTATTCGTTCCACCGGCGATTTAAGTGCTTTTGTTTTGTAACAGGAGTCGGGGCTGAGGTGATTATCTAACACAATCAATCAAAGTGCAGAAGAAGAAAAGAGTCCCTCGCTATTGGCTGACATGATGACATCATGATATGGTTGCTACAGCTGATACTGGAGCTGGGATGACACAGATGCTGTCCGGCCCCATTTAATCTCCTGCTGAAACATCATCATCATCACCCGCCTCCCTCCCTCCCGTCCTTCCTCTCTTCCTCCCTCCCTCCTTCCATTCTCCACACACACACACACACACTTCAGCCAATATACTTGTTGACACTGCCGTTCCTTTAAATAGAAGGCATCTTTTGGCTTAAGTGGATAGGTCACATTATAATGGTATCATATGCATATCAGGTATGGAGTCACGGGAGAAGCGGTGAGCGGGGCGGGGGAGGGGTGGGGGCGACGGCTGGAGTCGAAGGGCAACGGTAAAAGGTCGCAAGGCTCGGGTGACATTGGCTGACCTTCCACAGGTCAGCGATGGCGTCTCCGCCCCCGACAGTGATGAACGGCGGCTACACGGAGGAGGAGGAGGAGGAGGAGGAGGAGGAGGAGGAGGAGGAGGAGGGGGAGGGGGAGGAAGGCACATCCACGGATGTCGGGCAATATACAAACTGACCGCTACACACACAAAGACAGAGGACGGGTGGGGAGGGGGGGGGGCATCAGATTCACTTGAGGCTACTACATCAAACCCCCCGAGTTGTGACCAATGGAAAAATCACGCTCCTATAAAATGTCAGAGTCCAAAAACACCCTCACGCTGTTTCCGGTCCATCCCGTTTGATTCTTTGACCTTTCTTATATTTCAGCTCAAAGTCCGACCCCCATAAATAATATTATGGCGGCAGGGTGATGTTTTTTTTTCAGGGGTGGGTGGGCGGGTGGTCGGGTAGAAGAGTGCAAGACATAAGAGAGGGCCGGTGGGGGGATTACACAAAAGCCCTGTGACAGAAATGCACTGTGAGTAATAAGTAATACACGCAAACGCTGATTGATTTGAGCCCCGGCGGACAGTCACATTTATCTTTATTCCATCACCCGGGGGGAGGGGGGGAGCCTCACGTAGGGTTTACATGACGGGACAGGACATGTGTGTGAGGAGGGGTGAGCTTAGATAAAGATGTAGCTCGAGAACAGAGGACACGGAGAAAACAAAAGCTGGGAAGATCTCAGCGGCAAACTGGCTTTTTAAACGGAAAGCGGACTTCGGCTACGACATCTAATTTCCGGATCCTTCCGTCGGCTAAAAAGGAGCGTAGAAAGCCTTCATTTGGCTTTCATTTCAGCATTAGCCCTGCGTTTTATGAGCTCCTCGCCCGTCTCGTGGATCACACCTGTCACGGGGAACAGCATCTGTGTCACAGGTGTCTTGTCTGGTGATAAATGCGGGGGGGTGGGGGATGGGGTTTGCGGGGGAGGGGCGAGCGTTTTTTACAAGCAATGCCAGTTTAAATGACTTCATCTCCTTAACGCGCGCCCGCGTCGCTTCTATGAATCACGCGTGGCGTTAAATCAACGGAGGGGAGAGAAATAAAAAAAAAAAAGAAAACATGAAGGAAGTTAACTTTCATCGAGGGCAGAACTTGAAAGTAATCAAGGGGCCTCGTATGGCAGCTTAGTACAGGAGGGGGGGGCTAAAAGGGTATGAAAAGTCAATGCTTTTATGGACACGCTCGTGGTGCCAAACAACAAACACAAACTCATATGGATGTTGATCTACAGCCTGTCTCTGCTATTTTCTACCTTTCTTTTTTTCCTACGCTTGTGTAAAACAATCAATAGCAAGGGCACATTAAGGTCTGGGTCGTATACTTTATTTATATAAGGCACTGACAAATCCTTATGATGCAATGTCTTTTTGGAGGCATGTATTGCCGCGCCAAACAAATAAATATATTAATCCCCGCCGGGGCAGGTGGAGAGATTGACGGAACAACGGGAAACGACAGGCCCGCCAAATCCATCACGGCGACCTTTCAAAAGAAATGCGCCCACAATTTTGTCCACTTCCTTCTTATTCAGCATTTCAATTAATGTCCCCGCTTCCCTGCCCTTCGCGCGCGGCCATAACTCAAAGGCGGGATTGCGCGAAGAAGTGGCGGTTTTGCATGTGGAGAAGTTAAATCAGGATCAAAAGCAGGAGGAGAAACGGCGAATGGGAGTAATCTGACCCAATATTTTATTTTACAACGCCGGGCTTAGTCACTTTTAAAGCCAGAGTGAACACGATTTAGATTTAGGGGTTTTCATTTCTGATCGGACATTAACCGATCAGGCATAACATTATGACCACCTTCCTAGTATTGTGTAGGTCTCCCTTGTGCCTCCAAAACGGTTATGTGTCATCAGAGAATGGACATGGACCTTCTGAGGGTGTCCTGTGGTGTCTGGAAACAGGATGTTGTTAGTTGGGGACCTTTGAGGGGAGGGGCCTCTGTGGATCATCCCACAGATACTTGATCAGTTTGGGATCTAGTGATGTTGGAGGCCAGGTCAACACCTTGTGCTGTTCTTCATGTTTTTTTGACTTGTTCCTAAAGTGTTTTTGTGCATGTTCTGCTGGGGATGGCTGCTGCCATCAAGGAGTGTCATTGCTATGGGGTGGAGGTGTCTGGTCTGGTCTAGGTTGGTGCTACATGTCTAAGTAACATCCACACCAATGAATGCCAGGTTTGCCACAAGTTTCCCAGCAGAACATTGAATTGTTACAAGATGGTCAATGTTGTTTGCTTCTCCTGTCAGTGGTTTTAATGTCGTGGCTGAACGGTGTCTAGTCTATTAATAGATGAGTCCAAATAGACACAAACATAATCTGCTATGGATTATTTGTTTGTGTCAATTAACATTAGCTTTTTATCTAAACCTGAACTCTCTGAAACGTGCCTCAGACGTGGTGATGGAGGTCGTACCAGGAAGGATCCTCTGTGACACCTCAGCCAAGATCGTGCACATTGACCTCACTTTAGATCTTTAGATGTTTACTTGGTAATCACCAGAAAATCAGGGGATCTTTGACTAAATCCCAAACCAAATGTATAGATATTGCTTTATGTGACATGGAACTAAATGGTCCTTGGAAATGAAGGGATACAAAACCTTTTTGGTAATTTTTGTAGCAATATATAGATTGTATAGGGGTGACAACTTGTGAACTCTTGTAAAAATGGCTATTTTTTGGTGTTGTTTTGCATATATTGTTTGTACAAAATAAATAAATAAAGAACCATATGAAGCCATCATCTTAGCCTCCAGTAAAGCGTAGCGGCCATTTGTCACCACCCTTCGGACAAGCTTATTGGCAGATTGATCAATAATTAAACCAGCTGCAGCGCCACTCGCTCAGGATCCGCCGCCTTCACGTGTCCCGGCGAGCGCGCACCAGCGGCGTGCTGCGTGACATTTTGCTTCTCTTGTCGTAAAACGCGCACGGCGAACACCGAGCTCTCCCACCGCGACGCCATCAGCAGTGACCCTTTATTAATGAGGGACTGTAAATGTAAAAGACACAGGCAGGGAAGACGCACGCACACACACACACACACACACACTCAGATCTGTCTCTCAGTAACCCCTTCCTCAGAGGATCCCGCCTTGACAACCTCATTGAGTTTTAAACGCGCCGAAAATGAGCTCCGAGGCTGTAAACAAGACCCCGTCCCTCCGTGTCCATTTTTGATAACTTTCAACGATGCTGTTCCGAGCATCGTTCCACATTTGTCACAACAATTACTCCTCGCATCTGAGGCTCCTTGTTCCAAAACCAGCTAGTTTTGGACTCTGTGCGACGTCCCGCTCCCCCTCCTACCCCTCCGTCCCCCCCGTCCGAGGTCCAACATCCCCGCGTAATAGAATTCCTCAAAGCTGCAGATGGATGGCAAATCTAGGCGGTTTCATCTACTAAAAGAGGGCATAAATCACCAGCGGAGGAAGCGGGGACGAGGCAGGGGTTATCACCAGTCTGCCTCCCTCATGAGAGCTTTGCATTAAAGCATTAGTGAAATTAATTCATCTTTCATAAGAGGTTTGAGCAGTATCTGTGATCTATGATAACAACCAATTTCTCACTACGGAGGGGCCGGAGGAGGAGGAGGAGGAGGAGGAGGAGGTGGAGGAGGAGGTGGGAGGAAAAAAAAAAATACTCTGCGACCCTGATAGACTACACAAATCTGCTCTTTTTAAATGGGCTAACATTATCTGGAGTGCTGCTCTCTGGAGCATCATCCCAGATTCATATCCCAGCCGGGAAAGAGGCATAAATCACCGGGCAAAACTTTTCTCATCTGCCCCGCCACCACCACCACCGCCGCCGCCCTCCTTCTCCACACACACACCTCCTTTCTCTCTACATCACTCCCCTCATCCTTCTCACAGCACGCCGTGCCAATTTTGTTTTGTGGTTTTCTTTGCTTGTCCCGTTAAATGCAGAACAATGCTTTGCTGTAATCATTTTAAATGGCTTTGCGCCTCAATCAGTATAATTGGTTTTAGATCATCTCTGGAACGGGACAACCTGAAGCTGTGTGTGTGTGTGTGTGTGGATGCATGTGTTTGTGTGCATGTCTAGGGTGGCTCTGGGCAGGCGGAGAGGTGGGCGCTCCCGCGGCGTGTGAAAGAGACGGAAATTGGGGGGAAGTGTGTGAAGGGGCCGTATCCATCTGTTTTGCATATATTTGCGAAAGGCGGCCGCCGGAGCATGGTTGACAGATGAGCGGGGAGTGCGGGGATGACACACGGGCGGTCGTGCTCTTTATTACTATATCAGCACAGCCATGCTCAAGCGCCGCTCGGCTCCCGTCTGATGGCGCTGCCGCCGCCGCAGCCGCCGCCGCCACAGCAGAGCCGGGAAACGGGACACAAACGGAGCGAGCAGAGCAAAATTGCCGCACGGGACGGCGGTGGGGGAAACGCAACTTCTCTTTGCGAGGTTGCAATTTTTGTGGGCCGATTTGCCTTCGGGAGGACAAGAAAAATGGATGCAAGGAAATTGAAATGGCTTTGGAAAAAGAAAATCCTTTAAAATAATAACAACAAGACGTAATGGTTGTGGCATTTCAGCATCTCTTATTTATATGCACAGTTTTCATGAGTTTTAGCCGACAGGCCCACTGTGTACCATGAAATTTCCACAGTAAAATTGTGTTAATTACAACAAAAACCCACCTCAGGAAAGTAGTCCTGTGGAAACTTCTCCTTCTCCAGCGAGGGTGTGCTTTCTAGTGTCTCTGAGCAGGTTTCCTTCCCTACCACCTTCTTAAATTTCTTGGCTGCAGAACGAAGGAAGGAAGGAAGGCAGAAAGGCAGATAATGACACAGAGAGAGGGAGAGAGGGAGAAGGGGGGAGGAGGAGGAGGAGGTGATGGGGGATTGATGGAAGGAAGAGGGAGAAACACAGGTTAATATTTGGGGGGGGACCCCATGTGTAAATCTCCTAATTGCTGTAGCATCTATGGCCGCTGCAGCTCCATCAGACAACTGCCCCACCTGCTGGTCAGAATGAGGAACTGAAGGGGGGGAGGGGGTGAGAGGGACAAAATAAAAGATTCTGTGTTTGGTCTGACAGAATATTGGATTAGAAGCTAGATTCCACTTCCTCATTTAAAACAAAAAACTATTATCTGAGGATAATTCTGTATATTTGCATCCACTTGACAAAACATTAGGTACACCAGTGAAAATAAATCCATTCTAATGCAGCAGTCCTGCACAACATGAGGTGAAAAGTTTGGAGGACGTAGTTTGTGGTGCTGTTAAACTGGACTCAATTCAACTCCACTAAAATGGGGTTGTCAAAATAATAGAAACATGTCCCGGGACAGCACAATACAGGTCAATAGTACTACAAAACAAAAAAACACAGTTATTAGAAACAGATGCAGACTACCAGAACCTTCATGAAGCTAAGATTTAATGCAGGACTGTTATATTAGAATGCATTCATTTACACTGGTGTAGTATTTTGTATACTGTTATGCACGTTTGCATTGCTGCCAATAATGACCGAGTGCACGCACGGGGACGTAACATCCTAACATTTTAAACATCACACATTTACATGCATATTTTTTGCACTAAAAGGTGTAAAGAAAAGCTGCATCTTAAACTGCTGACATGACGAAAGATGGGTTTTACAGATTTTGCACATCTTACGAGTCGGTTTTATTTAAATAAATTGGGTTTGGTTACGCCCCTGAAGTCTAATTTCTCAGAGCTTTAAGAAATTTCTCTTAAAAAGTTTCCAGTTGCTCGTTTTTCACGTGTCGACGAGTCACGGTAGAAGAAGCGAAGACGTGCTGCAGGACTCTTTCTCCGCAGCACGCCAACGAGCAAACTCCACGTGTGATTTTGATTTTAAATCAAATCTTAAAAGTGTGTGGGTGTGTGTGTACACGGGAGGGGGGGGGGAGCGGTCGCCTCCCGTCCCGACCCCTCCCCTGCCTTCGCCCTGTCCTTCACTGGGGTAACTGGCGCTAATGCTGACTTGTCTAATAGGAAGCGAGGCGCCTCCACATCCATATCCCTTCTTTAATTAGCGCGGTCGCCGGACCCCGGGGCCCTCTGACACCGCGGGCTGATGAGACCGCTGTAACTGTCCAATAACCTGCCGCACACCATTACCGTGGGGCCTGAAATCGTATGAATTAAATCCTAATATTAATAAGCATTACCATCCGGCGCCGCTGCCTTTACATTATCCTCCGGGCCAATCTCAGCTCGCTGGTTTTGATGGAAGCGGCAATAGCCTGCGAAACGGCGGCGCGCGATGTGCGGGCCGTGGGATTAACGGGGCACGGTTAGGTGAGGATTTCATTTCAGGACAGCGGTGAGGATGTATATGGGGGGGTGTGTGTGTGTTGGAGGGGAGGGGAGGGGAGGTTGACTCACCTTTGAAATCAAACTGTTGGATGTGTTTCAAAGACTCGTGGAAAAAGTAGAAACTGCCAAGAGCCTGCGAAAAAGAGAAGAGAACTTTAAGGCATTTATACAGATTTATCAGATTTAAAAAAAATAATAATAATAATAATAACCCCAATCTGCTCAGGCGGGGCAGTTTCTCACGCCGGTTTCCGAAGATAAAAAAAAACCTAATAACCTGGACCCCTCGCTCTTTAACACACTCCGCAGCACACTCCACAAACACTACACACCAGCTTCTACACAACAACAGGTGCACCGCTGCCCTCGGTACAGTACACCCGGCCCCGGGCGCCCACGGTGCACGCCCCATTCGGGAGTCCTCTAATGTGACGAGTCAACAATTTGGGCTTTCAAAAGGACACATTCAGATGGACTTTTCAACGAGCAAAGATCAACTTCAATAGGCTTAAAATCTTAATTTTCCCTGTGAACAATCAGGAAACTTTCCCAGTCGGCGGACGAGCCAATCAAAGTCTGTGGGAAGGGGCGCGAGTGGTGCAGAGAGGGATTTGATGCGGTTCACAGTCCGCTACACTGCTTTCTGTTGGGCCTCTTTACATTTAGGGCAAATGGAGGCAAAGCTCAAGCTCAATCCCCTGTGTCTTTGAGATAGCAGACCTTTGGCTCGGGATAATTCAGAGTCTCCTTTCTCCCGTCGAGAAAAGAGACTCTGGGAGCAAGTTTTCTCATAAAGACCCGGGGGCTATCAAATTAAAGCTTTCACGAGTAGAGGGGGGAAAATTATGGCGAAGGACGAAGAGTTCGGCGACAATTACTGTTACAGGTGATAGACAAGGGATGAAGATGGAGGGGTGTGATGTAAAGGAGGAGGAGGAGGAAAAAAAGGCTCGGTGCTTGGAGGTAAATTTTTAGTCTTTTCCTGCTTTTTCCCAACGCGCCGGGAGAGAGTTTGGACCCGGCCCGGCCTCTGCATTATTTATGAGCGCCGGCACATCTTGAGATTAAACATTTGCTGATTTGTCAAAAGCACAACCATGAGGTCCTGCCCATCTCCTTGACACATAAGTTCAGCCGACGGCAAAACACCGTCGCACATTTAATTGATGAGAGCCGCGGCGCCGTGACCCGTCCGAACCCCCCCCCCTCCCCAACATACACACACTCCCCCTCCTCTCACTCCGTCGCTCCTTTCCCCTAGCCCTGACGGATCATGGAGGGAAAAATAGTGGGGAGGGGGGGCCCCGCGTGAGAGGGGACGGCGTCGGGTGGGCGAAGGCAGGACTCAAGGTCACAGCTACACATCGCGAGAGGACGGCTTCCGGGAAGGCGTCCCCACCCCTCCACACCCCCAATCCCCCACCGACAGCGCTTATTTGTGCTCACTTGTCTTTATGTTCGTTTTCACCTTAAAGTGTCAACGGGAGGCTTGGAGGCAGAGATGGATAGGAAAACAGGGCCGGGGAGGGGAGGCCGCCGCCATTCGTCAAGAAGGAGCCAACATGCTAACTGCTAGCTGCTGATGATGATGATGATGATGGTGTTGGTGTGAATATTTCAGAGGGTAGTAAAATAAAAGCATTATTGTAAAGAGATGGGGTGGGAAAAATATATATATACAATTCTCTCTATAACAAATTAAATTGCAGTTGGTCAAAGTCCTGCCTGCACTGACCAACAGAAATTCAATAGGCTAAAATTGTAGTAAGTGATTAATGGTTGAAATGTTTTACCAAGCAATCAGGATTTTAATCGAATGGAGATCAAATCAAATTCAAGGTTTATTGTCACAACAACAACTGAAATGCATCACGGACATCTGTGCAGATTTAGTGTTACCCCTGCCGTTATATTAGGCCCCCCCTTAAAGGCTTAAAGTTACTTTTATTTAGTTTTCTATATAGCGCCAGATCACAACAGGAGTCATTTAAGGCTACCTGTCCTATAGAACAGGTCTGATCCAGAGGCTACCGACGGAAAAAAACATTGCGGTCACGTAAATATTGAGGTAAATCACTTTTAAATGATTATAAACTATAATATTTTACAAAAGCCTGGGAACGGAAGGATAGCAAGAACCTGAGAGATGTTGTAAATAAGGCTTTATTTAGAGGGAGGAATTTCTTCCACTTATCCCCCTCACACACAAAAAAAAAGCTGTAAACCTAGAGGAAATATTGCACATATATATACATATATGTAATAAACTGTAGTAAGGTGCATGGGGTCCATCCTGGATCAGTAACGTTTGCCAGACGCCAACTGTTCCAAGTGTTTTTTTGTTTCTTTAACGTAACCTCATTCATTTTTTTTTCTCTGGATCAGTTACAATCTACATCACATCTGAAAATAAGCTAATAATATCCTCTTTAAATAAGAGCCCCAAAGCCGGGGGCCCCACTACAGTTAAAATTAATATGACATCAAACAAATCCACGTGAATCAATTATCAAATAAATGATAAACAACTGCGCTTAAGTGGCTATCCGTGTAATCACAAAAAATCTACTTAACCCTCCGCCCTAATAAATATTCATTTGACACCGGGGTCCAGAACCCAGCAGCTGCTCTGCTTTGCTCGCCCTCTCTCTCCCTCTCTCTCTCCTCCTCCTCCTCCCTCCTGCACTCTTCATGAAGAAGCTATTATATTAGCGGGGCGCAATTAATCCATTTGTCTCTTTGCATGACAGCCTCAAAATATTCATTAGGGCCGCGCTGCGCTGACAGGCCGTGCTTATCTTTTACCAGTGGCTTTACAATGGCCTGTGTCAAACGTATGTTTGTCACGTCCCTCTTTATTGATTAGCTGCCAGATTCACTTGAAATAATTAAAAGTATATTTTACATATTTATAAACCCCACTGCCACAGCGGCTACTTAATTTTCCATTAGTAAAATGCAGTCTATTAAGTGCACCGCGAGGGCCGCAGGGGAGGTAAGGGGAAATGAGTAATCACTGTAATTGTAGACAGAAAGACAATAACCGAGCCATAAAAGCCGGGGTTTTATGACTCGTCCTGGCAATGCTATCTCTTATCACAAGTCGTATTAGCTACGCCGCTCACAGATAAGGGCGCACTGACACAACAGCGGCTGCCCTCGCTTTCCGTGCGTGCGTGTGTGTGTGTGCGCGTCGTTGACATTTCCAAAACCCCAGCAGATACAGGCTGAACAAGTCCCAATAGACTGGCTGCTTGGAAAATAGAGACTTGAGAGCCGCAGTACATAGCCTGCATACTTTGCTCCGCTGAATGCTTTTATCAATACCGAGGGCTGCAAAAATTAGTTCTGGCCGGCGTGGGGAAGCAGGAATTCTGTGACCCCCGAATGGATTTTCTGCGTTTAATGTGAAAAATGAGCCATAAAGCAAACATAAAAGTAATAATTTTTCCTCAAGGTCTCACCTCCAATCTCTGCTAAGGGAGAGTGGCCGGTCCCGGGGGAGCTGACACGTACACGCTCCGGTGTCATCATACTGTCACTGTACAACTTCAGAGGGTAATGTTCTGCTTCTGCTGCTGCTGCTGTACCCCTCCACCCCGCTGCCCCGCCACCCCGGACGTTGTAGTGCAGCCTTATGGGTTTGTGGAGCACGAGGGTTTAAATAGTGGACAAATTAATAAAGCTTACACAAGTTATGCTAACAGTAGCTGATTGTTTCGGATTAGGGAACGCCGGTGCAATGCATGAGTGAAGGTTTATTGCGGTCATAGAAGTCGGCGCCTCCCTGTGCACATACAAGAATTGACAATAAAAAGGGGAGGATACCTCTGTTATGGTCCTTATTGTTTTATGCCAAGATGCATGACTGTGAGAAATAACAGTTATCTCATTTGTGTGTTTTCTATTTATTCTTTTTATCTTCTGATTGTGTTCCTTGCTTTTAACTTTTATGGCAACGTTGTATTCTGTCTCCCCTCTGGTGCTGATATCACTTGTTGTAGGCATTAAAGCATGTTTATAGTTCATTACCACTTGCTTTTGACACTTTATTTTTTCCTATACTTACGCACAAGCGCTAAAATATTCTTTAAATGAGCGTAAACTATAATATTTTACAAAATGTGGGAACATCAGGGCAGTGAGACCCCGAGAGAGGATGATCTAAACTGCTTCATTTAGTGGGAGAAACTACCCTTCACTGCAGAGAATAAGTGGTAGCGGAAAAGTTATTCGTCCATTATTCAATCCACAGAAAAACAACATGCCAGCAATTTTATTAGTTAAATAGGTTTGTCTATTACGCATTATTTGGTTTGGATGTTTGTCTATTTAAACATAATAGCGTAATTATAGTCCGCTACCGGTGGCTGCACTCATGAGCAAGTACTTAAATGATTTTTTATACGATAATATTTCACAAAACGTGGGAACGGAAGGATTATAAGATCCTGAATGAAGTTGTTAATGAGTCAGATCATTCAAATAACTTTATTTACAGGGAGTAATTACCCTTTACTGTAAAGAATGACTGGCAGCGGAAATGGCTCAATTATTCATCCATTACTCAATCCACAGAAAAAACAACGCGCCGGCTATTTTATTAGTTAAACAGGTTTGTCTAATAAGGATTATTTGGTTTGTCTAAAACCTGTCTGATGGTTTTCTTTTAAAGACCTATCTAATAATCTAAATGTAATAAATATGAGCACACTACGGAATGATTGGGAGAGCGTGGGCATGAGCTGCAAAAATAAAACCGAGGCCGTAATAAACTGTAATTATCCTTTAACAGCGCTGCCTTTTAAACGACGCTCGCGCCGTTATCAGGGTTATCTCAGCGCGTTGGGCTACGAGCTTTTTATAGCCGCTTCAGAGAAATATCTCCTCGGTGGTTTCTCTCTGTGGCATTTCTTCCTTCCTCCTCGGCAGCAGAGACAGAACGGGCTGTTTACCAGTTTATATCTCGTTGCTCAGAAATCCCCGAAGCCTCCACCACCACCACTACCACCCATCTGTCAAATCACAAGTAATGCCACACTTCTGCGTAAACACAAAAAACAAAAAAGTGTAGCCACCAACACCACCAGCAGCAGCAGCAGCTCACTAACCCCCTGCACACACACCCAGAGTCTTATCGGAAAGGTCAATCAGATATGCTGTCATGAAGAAACGGTGTTGCGATATATCAGGCACACATGCTACGTCAAAACAGCTTAGAGAAGGAGGACAGACATAAGCTCTGACTAATAGGTACATAATATCCTCATTAGTCACTAAAGACCAGCATTTACACATGGCCACACTTTGAACATACTCTGAATCAAAGCATAAAAGGTGAATCCCTCAGCGGACAGCGTGAGCAGCGCGCCGCCAGCTCTGACAGCGACCAGATTTAAGAATCCACATATCCATCCGAAGACCGGCCCTCCGCGTCCCGGCGAGGGACCCATTGATATGCAGGATCCGGGGCTAAAAGAGCACCTTCACGGGAGCCTCTCTGCACAAATCTCCAATACTGCACAAACAGCCTGTTTGTCATCCCCCCCACCCACACACACACCCCCCGGGCAAGGAAAACACCCCGGCACAAAAGTGAGCAGCATCAATAGAGATGGCTTGCTTTTTCAGCCCGGTGATACAGATGGAGGAAGCCTTAGTATTTTCTACCCCTCTTGAGCCCACCGCCCCAACCCGGGCTGCCATATGTGTTTGCCAAGGCCCTCTCCCAGTGCCATTGATTGAGTATTCAGAGTATTGAGCCACAGTGTCTATTATTCATCAGCTGCCTGGAAGGCCTGACTGGATACACAGACAAAACTCTCATTAAAACTTCCTCTGTCACTTCCTGTGATTTGAAAGCGGCCCCGAGTGTTGGAGCCATCCGTCACGTCCTGAAGGAGGCCTTGTCTCTGGGGTGCGAGTGCTGGGGGCCATAGGTAAGGGACAGAGGGAATGAATTAGACTGTTCAAAGATATAGTGGGAGGAAACACGTTAAAGTAAATTTACTTACTTATTTCACAGTAATTAAGATTTAAGTTAAGCTTACTTTCCTTAATGCTCTTCCACTATCCCCCTGGAGGGAGATCATGTGCAAACCTTGCTGGAAAATTGGCTTACACGGCGAATCTGGACTAGTATTGATTCCTTACAATTAAAAGAGGAACCATAGATCCTCCATTGAGGTTCTGGCAGGCCACCTGAACCTCGTTTTGACTTCTATTAAGGCTACAGAGAATAGTGTAGAAAAGTGACCTGTAGCATTAAACAGGACCAGAGGAGGCCTCTTTTATTCCTAGCTGTAACTATAGTATTTTGATCTGTGATATATGCTTACAAAACCAACTAACAATCAGTTAGCCACCAGTGGCGGCTAGTGCCAAATCTCAGGACAATGCTGGCAATGTTGGACAATCTGGCGACTCGTCCAATGGGTAAATTACCAATGAGCTAACTAGACATTGTCACATGGCACTGAACAATTGGTTTTTGCAGTTTAGCTCAAGTAGCAAAACCACCAGTGACCACTAGATGGCTGTTCTTTATCGGTTTAGCAGCTGTAGTCAAAAGCAAAAAACTACTTAAGAATAAATTAAAAATATCTTGAGTTTAATACGTCATTTAATACATGCCCAGTGCGAGATGTTCCTAAACTGATAGATTTCCCGGGAACGTCTTGATGGCTAGCTAACTGGCAGCCTCAGCTATCAGACACAATTTTAATAAAGAAGGCTACATAACGAAAGAACATTAGTGAACATCCATCAAGAACCTTTTCGGATTACACTGCACCGTCTGTAGCTAAAAAAGTGAGAGTTTATGAGAATGATCTAGACCAGAGTTCTTCAACAGGGGGTCCGCGACCCCTAGGGGGTCCGCGGAGGTACTGCAGGGAGGTCGCAATTTTTTTTCCCTAAATGTAAATGACTTTAAATACACATATACATAAGAAGGGGGTTCCCACTCCATCTCTCCATCGCTTGGGGGTCTTTGGCCTGGAAAACGTTGAAGACCCCTGATCTAGACGATTTGCGGCCACACCGAAATCGTCCCAAAGGGAAGAGTCAGCAGTTCTCAGTGGAACACACCTCGACAATGATTGGACTATATTCAAAGGTACACGCACGGTCTAGCCAAACATCGTGGATGAACGTGGTAGAAAATTCGCTTTCTTTCATCTTTGGCGTTGCAAAAACAAACTGTCCATGCTAGCCACACCAGTCAAGAAAAGCAAATATATCAGGAAGTTTGTGAGCAAATTACAAACGGACGAGATGATTGTTTTAGCCAGATAACAGAGTAAGAAAAAGTTTAGAAAGGCCGTGAATGTATGCACCAAAAATGGTATGGTAATCCTTTCACCAGGTTACAAGCCATTTCAATCTAAACAACAAATATCAACATGCAGACAGTGGAAGCAGAAAACTAGTGGCTCACCAGGATTTATAATCTAATCAACATGAATGTCTGTAGAAAATTTCATTGCAATCCAATTAATAACGTTCTGTAAGGAGTGTACACAATCTCATAGCAATGCAATCGTTGTGATCGCTACACTGACTGGATTTCCAAACCAAAACTACACACAGTCATTTATTGATTGCCTTATTTCGAGTAAACTTCACCGCTGCATGGATCAGTTATGATACCTGCATCTGAGCTCCGTCGACTCTCAAACCTTTTGGCAGAGTGCTTCCGGGCTCCCACTTCATTATTCTAAAATCTCCCAGAATGCAGAGCGACGCACGCCCGTGATTGATCTCAAAACCACTGATTTTATTTCCTTTTGAGGAAAATATTATGGATGGGTCTAAACAAGGCATAATTGGCCAAACCCACGGCAGCGCCTGACCTGCCAACAATCCAGACCCACTCCCAAGGTTGGCTGCCTCCCTGGGAAATATTGTGCATTAATTTCATTTAGTCTCCCCTCCAACATTCAATGGTAGAAGTTAATTAAATTGCTTGTCCATTGTGTTCATCCACTTACAAAGTTAATGATATTGTGCCGGGGAATTAAAGAGCGTTTTATAAAGCGCACGGGATGGGAGCTGGCAGGCACTACATTGCCCAGTTGAACCCTGTCAGTCGGCGGGCTTCTGGACCCCCTAATTAGCGGTGAAATGGATGCTTCCATCTGCCAATTTCCTGCCACGCTCATCAGTCGTGCAGTCGCTCCTCTAACCTGCCCGGCAGAGGGTCTAAAGCAATAAAACCATCACAGCAATGACATTCAACCAAAAAAAAAAGAAAAAGAAAAGTGAATACGCGTGTACATGATATGACTCAGACTTTAAAAGAGCTTCTTTATAATGCAGCTTTTTTTCCCATCTTAAGCTTCTTCAGCATAATCCAGATGGAAGAGTTTGATAACTTTGTTAAAAATGTTCGATGCGCGCAGTAATAGCACCTCGTTTCAATTCTCGGAGAAAGCGGTTTGAATCGTCCGATAAAGCAATGCTGTATACATGGAAACAAAATTAGAGGACAAAAAGTCTCATTTCATTCCCACACTTTCCAGTAAGGTAGCAGGTACTAGAGAATAATTACCGCTCATATATATTCCTGCCGCGTATTTACTAATACCATGTTGCTACTTCAGCAGCTTTTAACGAGGACATAAAAAGAGAGGATGAAACTAAATGGGATTACACCTGTGGGGCCTGTGCCGCCGCCGACCTCTTAATGAGGCTGGGCAAAATCGTCCTTTGCGTGGCGGAGCGGCGTGCGTAAATTCATGGTCAAAATAAATTAAATGGAGCCCGGCGGCGAGGGGCCTTTCGCTCGCAACTTGGCGCAATAAAGGTACATGATAAAAATGTACCATGCATATTTGGTTTATTTGTGGAAATTACGCAGCTCTTGTGATGATTTTATCCAAGGCGCTACTTTCAAGGGACCATTTTTGACATTAAGTTCAGTTTACTCATCACAAAGAGTACTATTCAGACTTTGAAATCGGTCCCCAGCTGGACTGCAGGGAGTTTTCCCTAGTCATAAAAAATAACCTTAATGATGTAATAGGGATTGTTGCTGCTTGAGAACTTCCAACACAATGACTTCAATGCAAACTGGATGTTTGGAGTAAGACAGAAGAAGCAGAGGATAGCTAATTCAATCCAATTAAATTTTATTTATATAGCTCAATAAAAATACAAATTGTCTCAAGACGCTTTGCAAAATCCGGTCTGAAATCCCCAGAGCAAGCCTGAAGGCAACAGTGGCACAGAAAAACTCCCTTTTAACAGGAAGAAACCTTGAGCAGAACCTTAAGCTCATATGAGGGACCCATCCAATGAAATATAGGTGATGATGTTACATGACAGTTAGAGAATATAAAAGGTATCATAGGCAGGTTGGAGAGTTTTTCATTCAGTGGATTGGCCTCTCTGTTTACTGAAAGACTTTGTTTGCATTATGGGAAGTGTAGGATTCACCCATGCAATGGCTCAGTTGACTTCGAGCATCAAAAATGTGGGAATTCTTTAAACGGCGTCCCGATAAAATGTACCCTTTCTAAAAATGGAACTGCAAACCATAGCAACGCAAACGCTATGTGAAGCTCAGCAGGCTCAGCCAAGACCGGCAGCGTCAGTATTTGGTCTATTACATTGAGGTTTGTCTGATTGTTGGTTGGCGGTCAGTAGCTAGGAGTCGTTGGTGTGTGCTTGTCTGTTGTGTTTCGGAAAATAACTCAATAAAGACGCCCCGCAGCAGATGCTAATGGTTAGCATGGCAACGCTGCTCTCCAGTGCACATATAGACCTATAAAGCAACCTTTTATAGATAAATAATACAGGTGCCCTTGAAATTACAATCAGTACAAGTCTTTAAAGTGAAACTGAACACTATCTTTGCCAATGGCAGACTACAGTAAACCACAACTTTTTAATTTTCTAATTAAGTTTATAGTGTATTGGTGGTTGATTCAAACTGATCTTGATTTGATCTAAAATACACTCCAGCATTTCCTACATCCTCCCCTTTGAAATCTCCCTGCGGTGACAGATGTTCCAGCTCCGAGAGCACCGTCGGTCCTGAAAGCCGATTGGATTTTAAAACCATGACGACGTGCACGAAAGCAAAGCCATGTGCAAGACATGAAACTTGAGGGAAAATATTGTGGATATACCTGGAATCTCTGGAACCGATGACAAAATTAGCTAGAAACTGGAATATCTCTAAATGAAGTGACACTGAATCAAACTGAATCGGGTCCGTGTGAACGGGAATTGATTCAGAAAACCAGCAGGCCAACCCAGAATGGCTCTTAAGTTTTGTTACTTACTGTAACGTTGGCTAAAAGTTTAAAATGTTTTTTCTGACTCACAGAATTCATTTACCAGTATCAGATTATGAGAAAACGTTTGAACAAATGATTAACCGGGGAAGTTTTCACGATTTAGTGATAAAGTAAGGCCTACACGGAAAATAATCGACTGATTAATAATTTACCTAATCCAAAAAAATAATCAACAGATTGGTCAGCTGATAAAATAACCAACTGCTGCAGACCTGTAAGTCCTCCAGCTTTATGGAAAAGCAATCCTCTCGGCCAGAGCAGTTAAGCAAAGCAAGCAGAGCACTTCCTTCTAAGGTCACCCAACCCCATCATTTACATAATGCTACGATAAGCTCGTTCTGTAACTTCATAACTTTAATAAAGCTCAGGTCAGAACACTGCAGCCTACAATTTAATCAAAGCGCGACTCGCTGTGAAACAGGACGTATCGCCGTGTTAGCGACGAACAGCGAGGACCGATACGTGGGACGATTTTAAGGGACGTTTTAAAACGTCTGTCCCTGTTAACAAGGCCGGCTCCTTTACTCTAAGTGTATCGGACGTCGGCAATTGGGCATGAAAAGGCCGCGCTTCTTTCTTCACCAGAAAATAATCTTTTGAAAGCAATCTTCAAATAAACCGTTGATCTCAGGGGCCAGCACGGTAAACGGCCACTTTCTTTAAACAACTCCGCCGTCTGGCCTTGACAAAATCATCATTTTAAAAGGGGGATATGAGGATGATGAATATTTGCCTTATTAGATTGTTCCTGAAGATGAAAAATCAAAGTCTGAACAATTGAGATATCCATTAGTAATTAAAGTGACATTACCTCCTCTCTATTTTCTCAGGGCACCGCGGCTTGGTTGCCAGAGCCATTATTCAATTGTTTCGGATGCCGGGGGATACAATGGCTTTAATATACTTATGCTCATTAATGTAAATCATATTTGGCTATGGATGTCCAATAATCAAAAAGAATATTTCAACTTGTAATTCCTCGTCTATAAAAAAGTATTCCCATTAGGGGAAGAGGCCCATGCAAATGACAGGTCTTTGAGCTCATTGATTTTTTTTTTTTTCATCCATGCATTTTGAAGGGGCTGCTAATGTTGTCATGGGCTGTTCATCAATCTATATTCTTATCTGATTTAATATTGTGCCTATTCATGTGGCCTCATTTGTGGAGGAACTGATTGAATTAGGATCGTGCAGGCTGTAGCGGGGAGACTGGAAGCAATATAATTTTTACTGATCATTGGAGTCAAATGAAGACTGGGGCGGGGCGGGCGGAGGAGTTTGAAAAGTTTTTTCTCCCACTGATTGAACGCCTAACTTGCTCGCTCGCCTGTTTTTACAGCCCCTGCCGCCGAGGAGAGAAGCGTATATATATGTGAGGACACATATGTCAAAATCTAGGGCCACGCGCAACTTCTCTGATGTCAAATAATCAGTATAGAGCAAACTCGACTCTCCCTGAGGACGCCGGGAGACCTGTCAGAGCTGGGATGTCAGCCGGAAAAAAGTAATCAGTCAGCCTCTGTCCGGTCGCAGGGTTTGATTCCGTCCCTGTCCCGGCGCAGCCTGTGGCTCGCTCGTGTGGCCTTGGAATGACAAAGTGGCATCCTTCGCTGCCCAATGAGATACAGCTCTATCGCAGGGTCCCATAATGAAATATATTAGTTTGCTGCATTTTAGTGGCATTACTTTGTCACTTGTGAGTGGAACTTATCAGCAGGGCCCCCATTCCTCTGCATCAAGAGCCCTTCCTCCCGCCTTAGTACAAACACAATTCTTCCTAAATGAGGGCGACATCGTCTAGATCATGAGCCATCCCATGAAACATCTATAAAATATGACAGCTTCCACAGCACAGGGACAATCAATGGAGGCCTACAGTATATCCTCCAGGCCGGGAGACTCTAAGGCGGGCCGCTGGAGCTCGGGCCGAGCAGTCGCTCCCCTATCAGAGGAGAGGGTTCAGTTTTGAGGTTCAGAAAAATCATTTTTCTCCACCACCCGGGACGTGTAAAAAAAAAATAAGCAGCTTTCTGTCTGTGTGCTGTCTGGGTATGAGCAGAGGCGTTCTCGCAGCACAACAGTGACCACAGGACCGTGAAGCTTTAGAGGAGTCTGCAAAAACACAACGCAGCGGCTCGTCTCAGGCTAAGACGCCCGTCCGGTGGCTCTTTGTGGCCTTCTTTGTCTTTATGTAAAAACCAATGCTCTCCAATGATGTGTTATGTAAAATTCCCAGAGGCTTGATTTAAATGGTTGGATATCCTCCATGCTAGCTTAGTTATACTCCAGTGCATCGCCCCTAAGAGCACATAGACGCCGCATGAAAAGCGAATGTAAATGCAGCCTCAGCTTCTTAGATAACAAGAAATTATGTCATGGCTTTTTTTCCCTCTTATTGTATTATTATAATAATAAATAAAAAAAAAAAGAGGACTTTTCTTACGCAGATGTTTCTTTTTATCGGTACAATCGCAGCATCCGGCCTCTCCCGCGGCCCCTCTTAAAGGACAGCTTTAAGATGCGAAGGGAGCGGAGGTGCTGTGCCAGGGGCAAGAGTGGCAGCAAAACCCACGTCTGCTCTCCTGTAAATATCACACCCACAAGAAACGTGAGAAGAAAAGGGGATTTGGGGAGGCGGGCGGCGGAGGGGCCGCGCAGGTCTGCCGCAAGTCTCCCCCGGGCCGCCCCCCTTTGAGGGCTCGACGGACGACCAGGTGGTACCATATTGTTTACCGTCAGGTCACGTGGAGGCAGGGAACAAAACGCAGCGTACAGTGCATCTGTTGCGTCGGAGAACGGATCACGGTCAGTGCTAGACATGACTTGCGTGGATATACGTACTGTGGGTTCAGCAATGAATCTGTGGGGAACTGTGAAGTGATGTTTCATAAAATAGTTTGAACTCAAAATTTATGATTTAAGCCAAAGGACGTGCAAACGATTAGTCGTAAATGATTCCTGTCTGCATTTCTGTTGTTTTGTTGGGTTTTGTGTTGTTAGGAAGTGTTGAGCATGCTTGTTTAAGGGCTCATGTAGGGCTATATAGATTGTAGTATACACAAATTAGCCACAATATTATGACCATTGACAGGAGAAGTTAAGAACATTGACCATCTGGTGACAATCCAGTGTTCTGCTGGGAAACTTTTGGACCTGGCATTCATTGATGTGGATGTTACTTAGACATGTAGCACCCACCTAGACCAGACCAGGCACCCCCACCCCATAGCAATGACACTCCTTGATGGCAGCAGCCATCCCCAGCAGGGTGCAGCCTGATACCGACTTAGGAACAACTCAAAGGGCAGTGGCCATAGCCTTACAGCGGATGGGGATACCTTTTTAGGGTGTTGGCCGTCATTCAAAGTCTCCAACACTTCAGTCATGGATGTTGATGTGTCCTCCCACATGCATTTCTTTTCCATTTTCCAGTGAACCTACGTACCCAAGCCGGCTTCTCTAACCACGAGGCCACAGCTGCCCAAATTGGCACCATACCGCCAAAAACGGCCACCAAATGGTTTTCAACCGTCTATACATTCATTCCTGCATGCCTACGAGCTCATTCCACATATTTAGTCCTCAAATCTCCAGACTGGCTAAACACAAAGGAGAAGATTCAGATCCCCGCAGCTCAGCCTTCTGAGAAATGCTTCATTTCCATTTGACCAAGGACTGCTTTGAAAAGTGATTTTTTTTTCCCTCCTTTTTTTTTCAGAAATGTAATTAGGCTGTTAAAATTAAGAGCTTGAATTTAACCGAAAGAGAATAACATCCAATCTAATTAGAGGGCTCTTTAATGAGTGGGTAATTAGCTACAGCATGGTGCACACAGGGTGCCATTATGGCTTGAA
Source organism: Chelon labrosus (assembly GCF_963514085.1). NCBI lineage: Eukaryota > Metazoa > Chordata > Actinopteri > Mugiliformes > Mugilidae > Chelon > Chelon labrosus. Next base: position 23,671,145 of record NC_140348.1, read on the forward strand.
CTTGTGCATGGACCCTTCTGACTGGGGCACCCTTTGTGTTAGATTGGTTCCAACTTAGGAAACGTTATTCACTGAAATATGGTTATGCTTTGCTTTATGCCTTTATGAGACACCACTTGGATATACCAGGGGGTCAGACAGAGGTTTGGAACGCTCCTCCTGACGCAAGTTGTAGGAAAACAGAACAGAAAGTGTCTCAACGGATAAGAGTACGAAGTGTTATGTGGAGTAAAAGGTTCTGCTGATGCAAGGAGGTTAAAATTTAAGTTTTAAAACTTGGGAATTTAGCGTAAATGTAAATTTGTGGTGTTGAGAGGACAAAAACAACCACGTACAATCTAAAGGAAGACCGAGAACACCAACCGACATGACCGACGTGAGCGAGTGCAGTCAATACACGGGCCTATTTATTTGCGCGGTCAATCATAGGAGATGCATTTTGGTGTGTGCATGTAACAGTACAGAGACAATTCATCATAAGCGACTGAAAGCTCCGCCCTCACACAAACGCACGGTAAGTTTCATCAGACAGAGTCTAGTAATCCGCCGGCTGTTTGTTGCCTTTCCGCTCGCCCAGCACCGCCCCTCATCTGGTGAAGCCCGTCTACCTCTGACCTCCAGAGCCTTAAAGCGACTGCATTAATTTTCCTTGCAAAAATCAATCGGCAAAGGAATGAGACAAGGAGAAAGGCCCTCGTTATTGCACCCGGCAGGACACACCCTCTGACTGAGAGTGTACGGCTGTTTTTATAGGTAATAGTTTAACGGAGGGTGGTGGATGGGGGACAAAGGGATTGCTCATTTCCCTGACCCCGAGGATGAGTCATTCCAAATAAACTTACACATGCCCTGTTTAATATAATTAGAGAAGGAGGTCTTCAGACAAATTTGGAGTTATTTGATGTGAAATTGTTCCCTGTTAATCACAAGGAGGAAGCATATGAGAGCAATTTGTTTGAAAAGATGGCACTGGAGTGTTGAGGGTTTGCAAGGGAATATAATGTATTCAGTCAAGGGCAAAAGAGGGCATATGACTGCAAATTCCAAGCCATGTGGCTGTTTCATTTTTGTTTGTCTATTTATACGCTGGCTAGCCGAACAGACTCGCAAACATTCCCCAAAATCAGATTAGGAAGTTATGAGCCCTATAATTAACCGGCTGTTTAAGCTGAGAGCTTGGGCTTCCTATTTCCTAATGAAGAGCAAGTGAAAAATGATTTAATAATGCAACAAATGTGCTTTATGAGCTATTAATATGTAGTACATAACCTAAACATGACAACAATATTGGCTGCACATTTAAAGATCTGAGTAAACTGTCCACGGTGGGTCGGTGAGTGTAGAGTTATGACAGTTAAGGCGGAGAGGAAGGCGCTGCATGTAGAGCTCGCGATGCCATTACTCTGACAGCGAACAGGGGGATCATGAGCCCAGGGAGGGAGGCGGAATGACTGAGTGTGTGTGTGTGTTTTAAAACGGCCTATGTGTTTAAAATGTGCTGCACAATACCTGCTAATTCTATTAAGTGCTCCTGTGGTGCGGCGGCGTGGTTATGGGTTGATGTAAATGGACGGCTGGTTGACTAAACAATGCAATAGCATTAGAATAAGGTGATTGGATGACAGAGTGGAGAAGAAGGCCCGAGCCCAGCAACCTCAGGAACTTGCCAAGTCCATTACGCGTATTGGAGACGTCTTGATATCCGTCGCGGGGAGTTGCCAGCCGAGACGCAGGAGACGGCGTTGTTTTGTTTAGGCTTCATCGTCAAGATGGCTTCCACCCCGCGACATCCAGGTGTAGATAATGCAATCAGCTTTGGACCTCACAAACAGTCCATCCCCCCACCCCTTTTTCAATCTGCACTGGGACCTTTAGGGTGTTTTAGAAAATAATAGTAGTCAACTGGCTCAAGGGCGAGCATAGACTTCAGTTTTGACTTTGCCACAAACCCTCAATGTCAACCTGTTCCCATAAATCACTGCTAAACCTACAATGTGAGCTGAACTAAGTACATCTGCAACAACATAGTACTACTGCAATATACACCTATCAGACATAAGATTATGACCACCTTCCTAATATTGTGTAGGTCTCCCTTGTTGCCTCCACAACAGTTGGGACTCATCAGAGAATGGACATGGGCCTTCTGAGGGTGTCCTGTGGTGTCTGGAAACAGAATGTTGTTAGTGTGTGTGTGGGGGGGGGGGGGCTTTGAGGGGAGGGGCCTCTGTGGATCATCCCACAGATACTTGATCAGTTTGGGATCTAGTGAATTTGGAGGCCAGGTCAACACCTTGTGCTGTTCTTCATGTTTTTTTTTAGTTGTTCCTAAACTGTTCCCAAACTGATGGAGTGTTATTGCTATGGACTAAATATGCGGAATGAGCTCGTAGACAGGTAGGAATAAATGTATAGATGGTTGAAAAGCCTGAAAACCAGCTGTGGCCTTGTGGTTAGAGAAGCCAGCTTGGGTACATAGGGTCAATGGAAAATGGAAAAGAAATGTGTGTGGGAGGACACATCAACATCCATGACTGAAGTGTTGGAGACTTTGAATGACTCCCAATACCCTAAAAAATGTATCCCCATCTGCTGTAAGGCTCTGCCCAGCAGAACATTGAATTGTCACAAGATGGTCAATGTCATTCACTTCTCCTGTCAGAGGTTTTAATGATGTGGCTGATCGGTGTATATGTGTATATGCGTAAGAATGCTTGATCAAAATGGAGCAGGGAATCACACTGGAAGCTTTAACCGGTAATCTGTAAAATAATTACTGAAACGTCCTCCATTTTAAAATGAAATTTCATACAGAATGACAAGAGTGCATCTTCAATTCCTCGCAAAAAAAAAAAAAGAAAATCTTAATCTTCATATGAGCTACCAATGTCTCACTAAGTTAAACTAATACTGTAGAAAGAGCATGGAGATTTCATTTTCAATTTTCTTGGAAATATCTAATGTCAAGTGAAGCTAATGCACTGAAATCCTCTCCCATCCTGCGTCTGCTCACAGCTCCAGCTCCATTCTTATCAGGCCTCCTCAACTCTAAGAGCCAGTCATTAAAAGCACTTGTGCCGTATGTGATTGTTTGAGTGTGTTCATTGGAGACAGGTGTCAAGAGGTTGTTCCTACTGCTTTAATTACTCCACAACGCGGTGCTTACCCACAGGAGCCGCGGGCTTTCTTCAAACTGGGGAGAAATTGCTCGATTTCAGCCCCCCTCCCTCTTCCCTGGATATTAACCAGCCGTGCGTGACAACGGGCTCAAGCGAGGAGATCAATTCCCCGGGAAAAGCGTCGTCTTCTTCAGACGAGAGCGAGAATCACGGAGCGGCACTTCCGCCGCTGTAGGGGTGGGTGTTTGGATTACGCCCCCAACCACCCCGTGCTCCTCCCTCCTCCTGTACATGACACCTGGTACGGGGGCAAGGTGATCCCCAAGGAGGGAGAGATATATCTATATATATACATATACACTTAGGCAGGAGAAAGGTCAGGTGGGCTGAATGTGCCAGGCAAACAGGCAGTGGGGGTCTGGGGGCCAGGGGATGAATCACAGGAGAATTGGTGCATGGCAGTGAATGAATAACCCGCCATGGCTCCCCAAACCCCATTATTTCCCTCCTTCTCCAGCGGGGCCTGAAATTCATGTCTGTGCATGCTGCCAGTTCATTAGGGGGAGGATGTCATTCCTCTTCTGGCTGCAGCAGGACAGGCCAGGCGGGCCCCAGGAGGACCCGGCCCTGTTTAATTCCACATCAACCGCTCCACTGAGGGCCTTAATCTCTGCTTGTGTGATCAATACTATATCAGTGTAAATTAAAATGACAATTTTAAAGTAATTAAGCCTGTTAATGCTCGATTCAAATGTCATTATTTGCAGAGGGTAGAGGGATGTGTGTGATGTGTGGGTGCACAGGGGTGAGGGGAGAGATTTCTTTTTTTTTTGGCAGGCTGTGTGAAGAGAGAACCATGTCCACAGTGACAGGTAAAGCGCCTTAACTGGCACAGCTCAATGTTGCCGCCGCAGCCACCAAAAGGAGGGCTTAACAAAAGCAGATTAACTCTCCACCCATGCCGGCCCGGAGACCTCTCCAATTTCAGAAGAGGATAACCCAATTGCTGAAATCAGATTTGTACGAGCAAACCCAATTATGGCCATATTAGATGAGAAGTGGCAGGGAGAGAACGCTTGCCGCGGCAGGCAGGAGGAATAGAGCGGGTGGAAGGGGGGTGGGAGATGGTGCGGGGCGGGGCGTGGGAGGGGGGGAGGTTAAAAAAAAAAAAAAAAAAGAAAGAAACGTTACACAATAAAAATGCACTTAACTATAGAATGAAGCCGAGCAGTAATTGTGTGATTCGATTATTTTTGTCTCCCTCCTCACTCTGCTTTTGAAAGGCTATTTAGAGTCATTGTTAGAGTGAAATAAATGGGACCCAATGTTAACCTTGTCCCGTGTGTGTGTGTGTATATGTGTGTATATGTGTGTATATGTGTGTATGTGTGTGCTGCCTCATGTGAAGTGAGGTGATGTGTAAGTGAAAAGGAAATGAAATGATCACATTGTTGGTTGTTATTATGACAGGCTCACAGCCCGTAGCCGCCGACCTCCCGCTCCTCTTAGTCCAGATTCGCCAATTACACCCAATCGCACCGGTTAGGGGCCACACCGGGCCCCCCGACCACCACCACCACACTTCCTACTGCAAATGTCAGCTTACTTAAGATCTGAGATCAGCCCTAACGTCATTAAAAATCAGCGCCGGCTTCTCTTTACGCTTTTCTACATCTGCACGATATGTTTCTGAGAGCTGACGGTCGAAACGGTCAAACTGTGACCCGGAGAGGACCGTCCCAAACTGTGTAACAAGTCTAATGAAGACGCTAACAGAATTTCCTTCTGCAGAAAATGCTCAATATCTCACAATTAGACGGGGCTAACAAGTCATGTGTTGACAAAACAAGAGGAAGTGTGGTGATTAAAAAGAAGCCTTTAGCACGGGGGGGTGGGGCGTGGATCGGCCGGTCAGTGCTAAGCTCGTGTAGCAGAAAAAAAGCTGTCGCAAGAGGTCTGTTCGTGTGACGTGGTGGTTGTCACTGAACCACCTCGGTCGACGGTTGGAGGAAATCGCCTGAAGCTGCAGTTACTATTTGTCAGCTCTTCTGCAAATGCTTGCCGTGCGCCGCCTTTTTTTTTTTCCCTAAATGGTCGGCATTTGGGCTGCAGTCGTGGGTTTAGACAAGATTCAATGCACCATCAGAAGGCGACACGTGAATTATTAAACCTCGGGGGTCTAACCGAGTTTGTCGCCAAGTCTGCAAACGCCAAGCCCCGTCCTCAGCGATGCAGCTCGATGAATTATTAAATACATGCCAATAGTGAACAGATAGAGAGCATCCCCACTGAAAAACAAGAGAAACCTGTGGGCATTTAATTAGCAGAGTGGGTGCTACTGTGCATCCCTGATCATGCAGGCTAAGAGGAGGCCTCAGGGGTCCTCGCGGAGGGCCGGGGAAAAGCTTGGCAACGTATCGGTTTGCGTCCGAGCTGTCCGATCCATCATGCTGTCTTGTTGACTGGTGTTAGCGGAGCCAGCCCTTATTAATTATCAGCTCGTTTGCGGACGGGAGGGCCGTCAAGGGCGGAGTGCGGGCGGTAGGTGGTAGGTCCTCCTTGATCAATGGGACGCCATCGCTCTCGGAGAACTCCGCTGAGGGTGATTAAGGTAAATTTGGCCTGGCACGCTGGAAGTTTGTTTTAGGAGAGGATGGGTGGATGCTGCAGGGATGGATAACTGCAGGTCGAGCGTGTCGGCCAAATTGCAGATAGCTCATCGACATCAGTGCGTCCTATTGGTTATTAGACTGCAAAAGCGGTGCCTGCTTAAAATGTCAAGAACAGTTTGTATCTAGATGCTTGCTGCTAGTTTGAAATAGGTTCTCCATGCTTAGAGGTGTCATCATTACGTTTGGATTAAACGTATTAGAAAAAGTTCTGTTATATTTCAATAGTTAAAGATTAATCGACTATTCAGAAAGTAGTCGATAATTAGCTGAAAAAAAGACTCGATCGATAAATCGATTAATCGACTAATCGAATAAATAATCCAGAGATTAATTGATAAATAAATTAGTTGTATATTAAATGGAATTGTTGATTTTTTTATATTTGTATTTCTTGTACAACACTTTTGGTCAACTGAGGTTGTTTTTAAATGTGCTATAGAAATAAACTTTGACTTGACTTAAAAAAAACGCACTTGAAAACTATTAAAAAAATGTGTTAGATCGTATAAACATTTTAAAAAATTTAAATAAATAGAAAATAAATAGAAAAAATAAAAAATAAAAATAAAAATATACAAGAGTTGCATATCATTAGCCTCATAGCATAATTGCCTAAGTCATATTTTAACATTTTCGGAAAAAACAAGGAAAAACACAATTTTTATCAAGCACATTGGTATTTTTAATTGATATTATAACAGTGGCCAAAAAAATGACTTGGCAATTATGCTCTGAGGCTAACGATATGTAGAAATGATGTATAACTTAAGCTTAAGATACCAAGTGCTTGACAAAAAAAATGCTAAATATGACGCAACTATACCAGCAAAATACGCCATATATAATAATTAATCACTTTAAAAGACGGTTATAGAACATAAGCAACATTTTGCTTTCAGGGTTAATGGTGACTATTTCACTGCTGTCAATAAATATCAATATAACTCAATGCCACAGCCCATTAGAGCCTCTCTGCAGTGATAGCTGAATATGCAGATGCACGCTTGAGTGTATGATGCATGTCACCGTGCAGACTTTTGAGGAGTGAAGTGTGCGTGGGGGGCTTTTTTTTTTTTTTCCTCCTTGGAGAGCGGGGCTTGTGAGAGCTGTGAGGGCTCTCAATAGACAGAGGATTATGGAAATCAAAGCTGAGAGATTAGCTAATGGGAATATAATGGCCACTGACTGCCCGGGTCAGCTGGGCCATGCAAATGAAGCAACTATAGCTGAGGAGGAATCGATATGTATGGACGAAGTGTCGCATGGAGACGGCCCCTATATCGGCAACAGACATGTATGTGTGGGACGAGCAGGCAACACACACACACACACAGAGTGAGGGCCTGAAGCCAGCAGACAGAAGTGAGCTTTCAGCGAGAGGACCCGGCTCAAGTGGGGAAGAGGAGATATCGCCAGCTCCAGCCCGGCCCTCTCTCACTGATGTCAACAGGCAGCATGTGACTCTCCCCTACGCCTGGCTCTCATCCCCACTGACACAGCACTGAGATGTAGATACTGGTCCAGGCCCGCTCTCCATCACGCTCCATCAAATGTCTATTCATGCCGCCTTGGCCCCAAAACACAAGCAAACGTCCTTGTGGACAATCAATAGCGCTGCAGCCAGGACGGCCAAGTATTACGACAGCATTTAGACACACTAAGTAGTTTATTTTCCGACGCACTCCGGACAATCTGACATCCGCCATTTAGGGTGTGCGCATATTAACCTTCTCGAGACGTACGAGGCAGAGCGGGCGTCGTAAAAAAACGCAATCGACTGGGACACATGACGGCGGCCGTCATCAGACTAAATGGAACATTGCCTCTCTTATATATCAGAATACCAATTTTAAGCATGTCAGAAAAATTTCAATTTCAGGTGGGAGCGACGGCTACTCCAATCCCCCCCCTCTCTCTCTCTCCTCTCTTGGAGGCTCCTGGCCTCTTCCCCTCTCATTTTTATTCCTGCCCGCTCGGCGCAGCCATTCATCAGGACCCGGGCAGAGGACACCTCCCGCCTGCTCACAAATGCATGGAGCAGGCAATAAAATTAACCTTGTGGCAATTGTTTTCCCACCCGTTTGATGGCCCCGTGTCAGCTCATCCGTTACGGCGGGAAGGAATAAAAAAGTCAAAGCTCGGATGTGCAAAAAATTATGACTTGTCGTGAGGGGTGGATGAGGAAAGGGGAGGGGGGGGGTGCCTGAATAGAGGCTCGGCTAATGCCAGATTATGGAGTCAAAACCCAATCAATCAGTGTTGGGGAGTATCTGAAAACATGCTTGCTTGTTGATTTGTGTCTTGGAACAATAAAGAGCACTAAGAGTCTGGTAGGTGAGTATTACGAAGCCTCCCGAGCAACAAGATGGCTGGATTTTATTTATTTATATATTTTTTTTACAGTTCAGCTAGAGCCAACCTCTTATGCGTGACCCGGCCCCTTTCACGGGGGCCAGGCAGGACAAGACGGAGGAGGGTGAGGAGTGGAAAGGAGGGGGATGAAAATCCTTCAGAGGGTGTTTATTTGCTCTCAACACCTCCTGAGCGATCAATATTTTTAATTTGGGTCCGAGTTATTATTTTTCACATCACCGCGCCGGGGAGCAGAGTAAAGTGGCTCATATTTTAGCACTAAAAAGATCGATATGACAGGCTCACCTTCACTCTGCCCCCTCGGCGGCTGAGGGGCCGCACATCATAATGGACGGAGGCGAGGCGCACTCGGGGGCCCGCCTCGCGCCCGGTACCACATCATTATCGGAGGCAGGGGGGGGACGCCGCAGCATCCCCAGCGCCGCGTCCACCTCCAACACAACTCAACCTCGGGGGTTGGGTTTAGGGGTGTTGGGGGGGCAGATCCCGTCCAAACAGAGAACTGTGTGTGATGCTTGGTGATCATCCAGGAGGGTAAAGGCTCACTTGGCCCCAGCCTTGTAATAAAACCATAAATTCCTCCACCTCTTTACACAATCCATTAATTATATCTACATTTTCAGTCAAAATATTTTCACACAGGGAATGCCCACTCTCCCCGCCTCGTAACTCAAACGCCTGATGGCAGATTCATTGATTGTCGCTCAACACATGTCCAGAGTGTGTGTGTTAGGTTTTTTTTTTCTGTATGTGCGCGCTTGAGTATATGTTTATTCGGCTTTGGCACTGTATGCACTTACGTCTGGCCCCCGGACCGTGAGTGATGGCCGCGGTGAGTTATGGTCCCGGCGATATAACCGGCCTGACATCTACTCCATTCAAGTGGCCTCAGTAGGTGCCGTGCTTCTCACCATATTGAAATAAGAGCTCTCTTAGATTTAGTTTGCAATATTTTAAGCTGCTTATGTGCCTGCTGCGGCCTTTTTAAACACGGAGCTAAGAGGAGGAAGAGGAGGAGGAGGAGGAAGAGGAGGAGGAGGGCTGCTGCTGCTAGTTAACCTCTGCGTGTAAAACCAACAGAGCTCCACTCCCGTGACCCCACTTTCTCTGCTGGAAAGTATATAATCTCTACATGCAACCTGTTTTTTGTTTCATCATAAAAAAAGAAAAAAGAAGCACGGGGTGATAAATACACGACACGTATTTCTAGGCTATCCCGTAAACACACTCACGCCGAAGTCCTGTCAGCACAGAGGGACACTAAGTGTTCATAAATTCCTGGCCGAGCGGAGCAGCGCTGATGATTGTATTACAGCCCCGCTGCCTGGAAAAGAATTAAGGACTCACCTCTGGAGCGGAGCGAGGCCGAGCCGCTGGCAGCTACTGACAGAAAGAAGAAGGCTACGGTGATCAGGAATCTGGACGCAAAGACTGTTGATGTAATTAGTAATATTTACAATAAGAGGATTTAGGGGGGAGGGGGGTGTTCTTAGTCTTCCTCACAGACTCACATGGTTGCTACACCAATCAGCCACAGCATTAAAACTACTGACAGGAGAAGTAAATATCATCGACCCATCCTGTGATAATTCAGTGTTCTGCTGGGAAACTTTTGGACCTGGCGTTCATTCATGTGGATGTTACTGAACATGTAGCACCCACCTAGACCAGACCAGGCCCCCCCACCCCATAGGAATGACACTCCTTGATGGCAGCAGCCATCCCCAGCAGGACAGGCACAAAAACGCTTTAGGAACAACTCAAAAAAACATGAAGAACAGCACAAGGTGTCGACCTGGCCTCCACATTCACTGATCAAAACTGATCAAGTATCTGTGAGATGATCCACAGAGGCCCCTCCCCTCAAAGGCCCCCCCACTAACAACATCCTGTTGCCAGGACACCCTCAGAAGGCCCATGTCCATTCTCTGATGAGTCAAAACTGTTTTGGAGACACAAGGGAGACCTACACAATATTCGGAAGGTGGTCATAATGTTATGCCTGATTGGTGTATATAATGTCAAACTGACAGGAAAAAGAAAAGTAATGCCAACAGTAGGTTTTAAACTCAGCCAACTAAAGCCTTGTCTCCTGTGTCTTTTTTAATTTCTCCTACAGGACAATCTACATGGAAACAGATTCCACGTCCCGGTTTGCTTTAGGAAGACACAAATTTTGCGCTGTCAAGACGCGAAGTCCAACTTATTTCATGCTAATCTAATAAACGCAATTACCGACAATCACATGCAGCACGGCGGTTATAGCTCTCTCATTACAAACAACGTAGGCGCCCGCTGCGACCTCCCCTGGAATCTGAAACTACCTGGGACTCCTGGGACGCTTCACTCGGGCTTCATTTGGAACGGAGGCAGCCTCTTTTGAACCTCCAAAGGACAAAGATTAGCGCAAGACAAAGCGCTCGAACGCCGAGGCTGAAATGTTTTTAAAGTACGTACACACGTGTGCATGCATACACACACACACACAGCCGCGGGGTGAAAGGAGACAGCAGTATCCTGTCAAGCCGCAGAGCCTGATTTATCCTCCGTCGCTGCTCTCATTCCTGTCCTGCAGACCACAGACATGAGGGATGCCTTTAATTTCCCATTAAAATGCCCTGGAACAACTGAGGGCTGAGGAGGCGCTGTGTGTGTGTGTGTGTGTGTGTGTGTGTGTGTGTGTGTGTCACTGTCTGCTGTGTATGTGGATAGCTTGATTAGCCCGTGTGACGGTGGTATAGGTGTGTGTTTGTGCATTTGCAGGCGTTTCCGTTAAAGCTGTGTGTCTGTGTGTGTGTCTGTGTGTGTGTCAGGAAGCGGTAACGTTAGCGCTCATCACTCCACATGACACGGGCTGCAGCTCCAGGGCCGGGCCCACGATAAATATTAATGGCCGAGAACAAGTGGATTGGGAGTTGAGTTATCAGGGCGGGCCTTCCTAATTGACATTTTACCTGCTGTATACCTTAACGGGGCTGTAAAGCACCGGGCCCGGGCTCCGCCGTAGGGGGGAAACGTGTCAGTCAAGCCACCCCCGCCCTCACCTCCCTATTTACTGCTGCCTTCCTCTGGGAGGAGAGGAGGAGGAGGAGGAGGAGGAGGAGAGGAGGAGCTCCGGCTCAGGCCTGGACTCCTCATCGTTTAACATCAAGGCATCTTATCATCAGGACGCTAATACGAGTAATTAACGCAAATAATGTCACAGATTCCTCAAGACCAGACAAAGATTTTTCACTTTTGTTGGATTTTAAATTAAATGAACAGTTTCTGTGGAGTATTTGACATTTTTTTTGTGAAGTTCTTCAAATGTAATCACAGTTAAAGGTCGATTATTTATTGTTTTATGAATATATTAATCCTCCGCTCCTTATAATGTGAGGAAATACAGAAATAGTGAATAAAAAACACCTGTCTGAAGCCAAAATAAATGGTTTTTCTTTTTATCTTACACCTAAATGATGTGATTTTTGGCACGAGCCTTAGACTCCTTATTAGGTTTGCGATCAATCGACCAAATCGATAAATCGCCCCGGCGTCGTCGGACACGCGGAGGCGGCTCAAGCTGGCATTTAAACAATCTCGCAGGCCACATTATTACACGTCATCCAAAACACTCCATGTATCCGCACGTGAAGACATTTAACACGCCAATACACACACACACACACACACACATACAGAGGCTGCAAAAACACAAAGTGGAAAACCCAGAAATAATGTTCCCACTTACATGATCTGAAAATCGACAGGCAGGGGGGCAGACAACAAACAATTATCCCCGGAGCGCAGGGGGCGGGAGGAACGGAAGGAAGGAAGGAAGAAAGAAAAAAAAAATATATGAAAATCGAAGATTGAGAAAACAAATACGGGGGATGTCATGAAAGCTAAATGGCAAGCCCTGTGTGAGAAGGACTGGAGAGTCTCTTCATATTTACTGTTGCCAGGATCTCAACGTCAGACGTTGCTTCTTTCCGCTGACTGATTCACAAAGACCGGCGCAAGCTGCCACCGCTGTTTGACGGAAAATGAAAATACAACAACATGAAGCAAAACAAAAAAAACAAAAAAAGGTTAATCTATAGACAAACACCATTAAATAAACAGCTCGTAATGCCGGGATATTACCAGCGCTTATGTGAAATGGCACATAATTATATTTTGGAAAGGCCAATGTTTGTAATATTTTTTTGAAAAGAGCAAATGTGACTCAGTGGGTGGCGTGATTTATGAGGGTTTGCGGAGGCGCAGCGTAGCGTGGTGATAATGCCGAAAACATTGGAGAGCCGAGACGGACACAACTCAGTGATCACACACAAACTGAGGCGGTAGAGGGGGGGGGTGGACGGGTGGGGGGGTTCAGTCCATATATCTGCACCATGTCGATATGTTATTGTAGAAGTCTTCCAAAATAAATAATCTCCTGGTAATGGAGGGATGATTGTCTCACATACCTGTAGTCTCTTTGTTGAGTATTGGACATAAAACTACATTTAAAGTCATGTCTGCTCAGGATCCTGTGCTGCTGGTTCTAGGCCTGAGTATCTGGCTCCACCAAGAGGCCACATAGAGGAACGACCAAAAATCAAATTACTATATAAACACACACTCTAATATTTCATTGGACCACCTTCAGCTTTGATTACAGCACACATTCGCTGTGTCTTTGTTTCCATAAGCTTCTTCAATGTCACCAGATTTATTTCCATCCAGTGTTGCATTCATTTTCCACCAAGATCTTGTATTGATGATGGGAGAGTCTGACCACTGCACAAAGCCTTCTCCAGCACATCCCAAAGATTCTCAATGGGGTTAAGGTCTGGACTCTGTGGTGGCCAATCCATGTGTGAAAATGATGTCTCATGCTCCCTGAACCACTCTTTAACAATCTGAGCCCCATGAATCCTGACATTGTCATTTTGGAATATGATCCATTGATGGAATAACCTGGTCATTCAGTATATTCAGGTAGTCAGCTGACCTCATTCTTTGGACAACATAATGTTGCTGAACCTAGACCTGAGCAACTGCAGCAACCCCAGATCATAGCACTGCCCCCACAGGCTTGTACAGTAGACACTAGCCATGATGGGTGCATCACTTCATCTGCCTCTCTTCTTACCCTGATGCCATGGTTCTCCACTATCCTTCCAGCTTTTAATAAGGCGTTGGACAGTTCTTAACCCAGTATTGGTAGTTTCTTCAATCTCCTTAGATGTTTTCTCTGCTTGATGCATGCCAATGATTTGACCCTTCTCAAACAGACTAACATCTTTTCCACGACCACAGGATGTGTCTTAAGACATGGTTGTTTAAGAAATGAGAAGCTACTCATTGCATCAGTTGGGGTTAAATAACTTGTTGCCAGCTGAAAGATAATCACCCATGCAGTAATTATCCAATAGGAGACTCCTACCTATTTGCTTAGTTAAATCCAGGTGGCATTTGCAGATTTAAATTCAAACTTAGGTAAATAAAACTGGACTTGCAAGTATCACTGTATTACTGTACACTGCACTTTACTGACACAGCTGCAATATTGTATGTATACACGTGAGCTACCTCGTTTTAAGTTTACAGTTCATATTTTATTTTATTTTTCTCAGTTATACATTTATAGTTATAGTTTTTACCTTGTGTGCTGTGTGGAATTTTTCCTGCTTTTTCTTCACTACTGGCTGCAGGTACTAAAATGCATTTCACTTTTGGACCTGTATAACTGTGCATGTGACAAATTATTATTAAAAGTATTTTAAAAGTAAATATATCTATAACGGCGATAAATAATGAAGCAAGGCGCAAAACAGCTCCCAAGTTAAAAACAAACCCTCAGCGCGACAGCACCACCAAGCTTATTTCCAGACATCTACTGCCACCTTGTGGACGTCTGCTTTAACTGCAGTTTGAAAACACTTCCACAAAAACCAGATCCCATTAAATAAAGACATTTGTTTATGTGCACAAGTACACTGATTAAAAACAACAACAAAAAAACACCACACGCGTAGCTTACTCTCACATCAAACCATCCAATATCAATCACTGTTGATCGTTTCCTGCATTTCCTGTGTGCTGCAAATAAACCTGACGTGCGTGTGATAATACAGAGTTCACGCTCTATCTGTATAAAGGGAACAGTGACATCAATGCCACCACCAGCGCCCTAATTTAAAGGCTGTTGTCACAAAATGACTCGTGCAGCGATGACACGTCACCGGCTGCCATGTTTCCTCGTCGCTGACATTAAAATTCAGAGAAATGGGTCGGTCATAACTGTGCTGTTTAGCGTCAAAGAGTAATGACTGCTACTATTACTAATACCACTACTAGCGACTCCTACTAGAGCTGCGAATGAAACGTGTGTCAGAGCGGCTGAAGCTTTCTGCATCCCACTTTAGCACGACAAGAAGGAAGTTAATAAGTTTATCTGATATGTTTTCATTGTTGGCAGATGAAAACACAAGAAGAAAAAATGTGTTTTTCCTTTCAAATCAGACTGTTGAGCCAGACACTCACACGTCAGCTCAGAAAACAAACTACAAATTCCAACAGTTTCAGCGTGAAACCCCCACAAACGCTCTGCAGCAGAGTATCAAACGGCACTTACCGTGAAATGCTCCTGGGATTTGTAGTTCTCATCGAGGTAGACGCGGGCTCTGTTGTACTCCTTCATGGCATCGCTGGACAACAGCTCTCTGGGGGGGGGGGAAGCAGACGACGAGGACATATCAGGGAGCGCCAATCACATCCGTCCTAATCGAGGGATTCTTCTAAAGTAATCCGACAAAGCATAATCTAGGAAGGAAATTTTTTACGGCGTTGAGCTTCGATGCCACCAGTGGGGGGAGTAGTCCGCTCAGTTTAAGACAAACTACTCAACTCGTTTTAGTCTGGGGGCCACATACAGTCCAATTTGATCTTAATATGGGCCGGACCAGTAACATAACAGAACAATAACCTGTTACTAAAGACAGCTCCACACTTTTTCCATTTGTTTTAGTGCAAAGAAGAACAAGTAAATTAGGAGAATGTTTACTTTTAATAAAATATCCTTGAACAAAAATTTAAATAAGTGCAATTTGAACACATTGCTGTCTGCAGTTTAGTCCTGGACACATTAGGAATAGCAGTTATGGAGTCTTCAGTTTGCAAATTCATGCTGCGGGCCAGATTAGACCCTCTGGTGGGCCGCTTTTGGCCCGTGGGCCGTATGTTTGACACCTGTGCAATCGATGTTCTATTATCAGGGAACTTGTTCTCCCGTTTCTGCTACGGTCACAGATAATTAAGACTAACTTAAGAGCGCAATACTTACTTCACAAAACTATCCACGTGTGACATGGACGCCTCGTAGTTTTTCCCACCCACCTCTTGACAGTGCACCGCCAAGAAGTGAGGCTTGTGTGACTGTACTGTCTGCAACAGAAAGGAGGAGAAGAAGAAGAAGAAAAGGTCAAAAAGTTTAATTTCACTTTCTTTATTCATTTATTTGCAAGTGTGTGCGTAGAACAGATGCGGCGCAACCGCCCGAATACAAGTAAAGTTGAATTATTCAGTGTGCCGTAAAAACCCGTAAGAGTTTGGCGCCTGGGCCCTCCACAACTCTTCCTACCTCGCCTCCGTGACACGCTGCTGTATTTACACAAGACAAAGTGGCTCGCTAATGTAGGCAGAAGGCACTTAGCGAGCTTGTTCCACAAGCCCGACGCCGGCCCCTCTTCATCTGGGATGTTCCTGCGGCGCTGCGTGTGTGTGTGTGTGTGTACAGCGGGGTGTGACAGATGCTCCCACGTCACCGTCAGAGCCGCCGGTGCACCGGTAACGCCGCCGCTCTTCCAGGAACATGTCAGGCTTTTATTAAAGACGCGTGGCAAGGCTCCAGCAAACGGAGCGGAACCCCGTGTGCATGTGATGTAATTAATACAAATTGTGTGTTTACTGAACAAATATGAAGAGGCAACATCCACTTCCTGCAAGCCGCCTCGCCCTCCGTCACGTGGCCTGGCTTCATTAACGTGTCGGTGAGGTGTTTGTGAGCACCCTGTCAGAGGTGCTCAGAGTGGCTGGCTTCTAATGGACAATCGATGGCAAAAGAGTGATTTACAGCGCTCACAAGCACTCACAGGGCCGGGCGAACGGGCGGCAGGCACAGGCCATACATCAGTGTCACGGGGTATAGGGCAGCGGGGGCCTACAAAAGGTCCCAGGACCCCGAACGGAGCCCTGCTGCTAACTTCACCAGCACCCCCAGCCTCGGTGCACTGCGCTCACTGCAGGCCCAATCAAATAAAAGTAATGTATGGCAGTAACGCGATGGATTTTCCATCAACCTATGGCTCGTCACTTAGCTCGGTGACCCCGGAGCGGCTCGGAAAGATTAGCGCACCTATCAGCTGACGACGGGAAAAGGTCACACTCTCAAGGAGCCCGCGGCTAACGCGACGTGGGCGCGGAGTTCATCGGCCGCGTTCTGTTTGTCTTTCCACGCTGCTGTAATTTCAGGTCTGAGCCGGCAAACAGGACGGGACGCAATGTGGTAGTTTCATCACCAGAGCTTTACTTTACGGTGGCAAAGAAAACAAAGCCCTCTGTGGCGTCCAATTAAACGCGCACCGCCGACACGCGAGCAGCGGCTGACGTGTTGACACGCCAAATATTGTATCTCCATAAAACGATGTTATGAAGCAAAACAACAGCAGAGGTCTCTCTAAACAAGCCTCAGACGGTGACAGCTGCTGCTGCTACTGCTGCTGCTGGTCGGAGCACAGAGAGTTTGATATGGAGGGTGCGTCCCGTCATCCTCTCTCCTTTTTTTTTTTCCCTCTCCGTGACCTGGTTCTCCACAACATTTGCATTCCGAGGAGGTCTCCCCGCAAAGGAGTCAAACAGCGCGGGAGGCAGAGGAGGCTGGCGCTGCCTTAAAAGAAGTCTGACCTGAGTCATTGTCCTAAACATTCACAATCTGACACTCGAGGAAAAACAACGTCCATCCAAACCTCTTCATCTTACCACTGATTTGAGTTTGATTATGCGACCAACCGTCAAATTAAAAAACAATCTACAAACTGAAACATTTGCAACAGGTTGAAAGAAATGTCAACTCTATGGCGCGTGACCCCTAAATGACGGGTTCGGCTGGAGGTCACGGAGCCGGAGCGTGCGCCGAAGAGCAGGTGATGAAAACGTTTCTGCAGAGGTTTTGTGTCTGAACCGAGCGGCGCCCGAAAGCAGCAGATGTCAAACGTGTTCAAGCCGTGGAGGCTGCCAGACTTCTGGTGGCGAAAGCAGATGAAATGTCAGTTAAAGAATAAAGGAAGCCTTTATGCTGCGATTTCGGGGGCCGACGGAGACACAAGCCGACACTCGTGAGAGAAAACGCGGTTCAGTGTGAGGTTTTCGCTCCTGGATCGCACCGGGGCGGTTATTTAGGTGACCAGAGACGGACTGAGAAATAATCTGTAGGACCAGAGGAATTTGTGGGATGGCGTATGACATACATCGATCAGGCATAACATTATGACCACCTTCCTAATATAAGCGTATCATCTGATATTTGTGGATGTTTCGTTAATTAATGCATTATTAATCCACGTGGGATTAGTCATATGTTTGACATTAAATATACAGATCAGGCGTAACATTATGACCACCTTCCTAATACTGTAGGTCTCCCTTATGCCTCCAAAACAGTTCTGACTCATCAGAGAATGGACATGGGCCTTCTGAGGGTGTCCTGTGGTGTCTAGTAACAGGATATTGTTAGTGGGGGGTCTTTGAGGGGAGGGGCCTCTGTGGATCATCCCACAGATATTTGATCAGTTTGGGATTTAGTGAATTTGGAGGCCAGGTCAACACCTTGTGCTGTTCTTCATGTTTTCTGAGTTGTTCCAAAAGTTGTTTCGAGTTGTTTTTGTGTCATTGCTATGGGGTGGGGGTGACTGGTCTGGTCTAGGTGGGTGCTACATGTCTAAGTAACATCCACACCAATGAATGCCAGGTCCAAAAGTTTCCCAGCAGAACAATGAACTGTCACAAGATGGTCCATTTTATTTACTTCATCTGTCAGTGGTCATAATGTTGTGGCTGATCGGTGTAGACTGACTGCATTACTATCCAGCTCAATAACAATAAGAGTCTCAAAAGGCCTCAGGGACTAAAGCCTCCCAAATAAATAATTCATTAACTCTAAAGACCAGTTCATCCAGTACGATCACATTTAGTTCGTTCATTAATGTTAATTACTTTCTATTATTTATTATATATTACTCATCCTCTTGATCTCTATTGTGCTGTGACCTCGGTACTTAGTTTCGTTCCCTTTCATGCACCGCATGTCTTGGAATGACAATAAAAAAAAAAAAAACCTTGAGAACTTCCTTATAGGCCTGACCTTTGAACAGCAGGTTAGAAAGCCATAACAGAACTACACAGTCATTTAAACTAAATATCTGATCAATAAACTGATAACCTGTAGCCCTGTGTGTGTTTGTGTGTGCAGCGCTGCGATTTACAGATCACGATTTACAGGCTGGACGCGAGGACCTGACACAATCAGCGGCCTGTGGCGGCCCAGGGAACTTTCCCATGCAAATCGAGGGACCGAGGGATTATTCAACTCGGCGCGGTGCGATGCAAAGCGCTGTTTATCCTGCTGCAGCAGTGGCAGAATCCCATTTACCTCAGTTTATTGCACACATGTTGGGGGGGGGGCAGGCAAATGACCCTGCTTTGCTTACGTGTAAATGACTGGGAAATCCTGACACGGGCCGAGAGCCTCCGATGCAGGACTTGATTGGATTCAGATAAGGAAATAAAAGCATTTGTCGTTGCATGGATAATAATGGTTGACAGGTGAGTCACACAGATTGACCATCAAACAGAGTTGTAAACCGCGATCCTATCAACTAGGATGTTTTTTGCAGTGAGCTGCTCTTTCCTGTAATCTGCAGTCGCTGATGTTCCCATAAGCTACTTAACGAACAATCTGACGATCTTAGTTTCAATTTGTTCTATCGGGCTCTACATATATGAGTAAGCGTCAGCTGCCAGATGGTGATGTGCATATTTAAGCCCTGATGCATTCATGTACACGGATTCCTGTAACTGGCCCACATTCCTCTCTAACTTCTCTATTCGATAAAGACCCAAAGCAAAATCTTCTGAACTCAGTTCATCTGAATCTGCAGCAAAAACACTCTAGGTATGAAGAAGCACCGTCAGAAAACACAGCTGGCAAGAGCAGGAATTCACGAGAATCAGATTAAACAATGTGGAACAACAAGCAGGCCTAGTGGTTTTTGCGGTAGCTGGCGCAAACACGACTCTTGAGCTGCAATTAAGGTGTGTCGTAAATACTGTATATATAATTATATTTGCTCAGGGAATTTCCTCAAGGTGCTGGCTCGATCTGCTGGGCGGGAGCTGCAGGAAACAAGATGCGACATTGATGACATACTGCATGCTAAGACACAGCATGTAGAAGCAGCAAACCTGCATATGTACCAGCAGCCACTGGGGGGTGCAGGGGGCCAACATACCGCCCAAAACTGGCCCGACAGGTGAATTTGCAAAGTGCGAAAATTACACTGAATAGTTTCACTGCAATCTCTTAATAAAAATAGCTGCTATTCCTAGTTTGCCCACTAGGGGTCTCGCAGTTTTAGTCGGAGTTGCGGACAAAACAACGGCACTTAGACCCAGAACTAAACAGCAGATGGCAGCACTGGTGACCCTCTAGTGGGCCGGGATGAATCTGCAAAGTGCAAAAATGGCATTAAAGACTTTAACTGCAATTTTTCAATAAAAGAAACCCTAGGGGTCGCGCAGTTTTTGCAGGAGTTGTGGAAATAACACAACGGAACTAAACAGCAGATGGCAGCTGTGCACCGGAACTGCCCTGGAGTTTCAGATTGTTCATAAAATGTTTTATATAAGGATAGTTCATTAAATGCAAACATCTACATAGTGTGTTTGTACTTCTTTACTCTAAAATAAAGGGAAGGATTTGGAGTTATATGTATATATAGGTTATTATGCTATTAAGTTACTGGTCCGGCCCCCTTGAGATCAAATCAGGCTGCATGTTGGCACTGATACCCCTGATTTAAAGGATACTGCAGGAAAAACACAATTGCAAAAGGATGCATAACATGTAGACATAATATATTTCTATTTATTTCTCCTAAAATGGGTTCTGATCTTCTTCTAAGTCCCAATCATCAGCAAACACAAAAAGTTCCACTAACACACGTCCAGGCAGGGAAAAAAAAGTGAGTGATTTACGAGTAATTACTGCAGAAATTCAAAAAGAATACATGACACCTTTGTGGTTACGATCTTGTTAATTAGTCGGTCGCTGATTGCAGAGTGCATACAGTCGCCTTGGAGCAGAGTGAATTGGAAACACTGGTTTCCAGTCTCTTCGCTTCGTTTCCTGACCAAAAAAAAAAAAAAAAAAGTTGTCGTGCAGTTTGTGATTGATGGTGCAGTGCTGATTCAATTTACTGGGAGTGAGACCAACGTTTTCCTGTGTGAAACAGCCTCTGGATCCCTTCCAAGTCAGCACATGTCACTGCACGGTGCTCAACGTACAACGTGCTTCTTCTTTTATCACATCCGTAGAGGGGTTTTTCATCGTGGCTTTTTTTTTTTTTTTTTTTTTTAAGAGTTCACGACCAAACAGAAGGCCGACCGCCGGATCAGCAGACGCACTGAGCGTAGTACTGTGTGTACAAAGGGATCACCGGGAGGTTGTGCAGCGCGGCTGATTGTAGCGAACTCTAGCCGCCGCCGCCGCTGCTGCCGCCGCCGCCGTCACCACCGCCGCTGCTGGTTGTTCCCAGCCGCGCAGAGTTCAGAGTCTGATGCTTCTTTCCATGACGTCAGCAGGCAGCAGCGCAGAGCTGGCATGAGGCTACAGGCCTGGCTGGTTCACACAGGGGCACACCTCTCTCCCTGCATGCTTTTTTTTCCTCCCCCCCCTTTTTTTTTTTCACTGCACACACACACACACACACATATATACACACACAAACACTGCAGACGCGACACCTTCCTCTAAAATACACAAGCCTGCTACACAGTGCAAACAGAATTCCTCTGCGACCGTAACCAGGACATGCTTTTCCACACACACACACACACACACACACACACACACACACACACACACACACACACACAGAATGCTTTATGCTCACGACAGCCAATAACGTGAGTGTTAAGCAAGAAGTGTAAGCTGGAATCACCCGGCAAACGACACATGTTTTGGCATGCCGGCGACGGTAATAAATACGAGGAAGAGTGAAGCCAAGTTGACGAAGCAGGTTGCGTAGAGGATCATCTTCTGCCTTCTGACCTGCAGAGCTAGCTGCACAGTCTCCGAGGGGAAATTCATTAGAAACAATAACGCCGATTCAGTAGATTATGATTATTTGGCGCGAGAGAAACCATAAAAACCATTAAGTCTGGATAATGAAGCACGCTCCAAACCGGTTTTAAAATCATCCTGACAGCCAGCGGTCGGTTTTAATTGTTCGGCATTGACAGATTTAGCCTGAAGAAATTCATTTAAGCTTCTTAACAGACGCATGGAAAAAGGACTCTATAGCTACCAGCAGTGTCTGTAAAAACATCAGCGCTGGGTTTTGTTTTTTCAGATCAATCTCTAAAGTGCTGCTGTTGGTTGGACGCTGCATTGGACCATCAGAGAGGCTATAAAAAGAATAAAATCCAAACCGTGCAGCCAGAACAGCTTCATTCCTCTCATTGTTGGAGACGTTAGAACAACAAACTATAAGAAACAGGAATGTGGCGAAGGAGATAATATAATATATGTAGAGCTATTTGGTTCTTTGAGGCTAAAATTTCAGTACACACTCCCTCCATGGTTTGAATTTGAGGTATTTATTACTTTCTGGCATTTTAAATTGGTCCAATATCTGCAGACGGTATTTTTTTATTATTACATTACTTTCAACAAACACACAAGTAGTAACTCAGCTGGGACGCAAACAATGTTAACAATTTTTATAACCGCAATTCTGATTTCAGCACTCTCCACATAACATAGCTCAAAATCCATCCAAGCCATTGGTGACGCATGAGACTCCAGGACTACGAGCTGCTCTGAGTTTGACCTGTGTGCTCAGTGACCATCACTCTATAATCTCTAATGCTAGCAAGGCATCTTCTTTTGTATATGAACACTAAGGGAATGAGCAAGAATCACGCTAGCATGAGCAAGCATGTGTCACGGGCCGTGAGACACCAAACCAACACTGAGTAGCCTGGTGTCTGGCCACTGGGGCGCTTCTGTGGCTCTATTTTTTCAGGTGTGTCCTGCACAGTTCTGACCCATCTAGCGTAAATAAAATATGGGCCAACAGATTAGCATGATTCAGGAAATCCCAGCTCTGTACAGTGGGTCGTAGCTCTTCCCAGCCTCTTCATTCAGGTGCAGGCTGGAGGTGCCACCTGGCCCTAGTCTCCGCGGTGAGTTCAAACGCAAACATGGGTGATGTGAGCCGGCAGTTTCTTTTATGTTGGTTTAGTACAACTGTAAATTGACAGCGCAACGGTTGCATGTTCAACTGTTCATAGTTGCATAATAGTTGTTAAACATAAAACTGGAGATTATGGGCTTATTCATAAAAGGATCAAAGTGTTTGTATCACCATTTATTGACTATAGTAAGTCCTGTCCCTTCCAATGGATCGCCGTGGGATCTTATTTCTGATAATGGTTACCAATGGTTACCAGTGGGTAGGTGATTAGGTAGTAGGTGGATGGATGGATGGACCTGAAGCTGAATTACTAAATCTGGTAGTCAGGTGTCAACCAGCTTCATGGGAAAAGCCAACTTTGACGATGTTTCTACCAACAGACATTACATTATGTCCACCTTCCTTAATATCGTGTAGGTCTCCCTTGTGGAGACTCATCAGAGAATGGACATGGGCCTTCTGAGGGTGTCCTGTGGTGTCCAGAAACAGGATGATGTTAGTGGAGACCTTTGAGGGGAGGGACCTCTGTGGATACTTGATCAGTTTGGGATCTAGTGAATTTGGAGGCCAGGTCAACACCTTGTGCTGTTCTTCATGTTTTTTTGAGTTGTTCTTAGTCATTAGAACATAATGCTGATTCAGACACTTGCCAAAATACACATCATCACATTAGACAACATTAGGCCACTTCTTCCTGGTACCTAATAAAGCAGTTATGCTCAGCGTTCGTGTAGAGGTGGACCTTGCAGACCACATTAGACTGTGATTTGACCTGAGAACGTTGCCTTGATCTTCTCTGATTGGCTGGATGTAAACTAGGGATGCCCAAATGGCCCAGAAGTGCATTTTCGGTTTTCGGCCGAAAGACTTTTATCACCGAAACAACGCGGCCGAAACAGGATGTTGTGATGACGCGAGCAACAACAGCCAGCACGGGCATGTCTGCCCTGTGGACGTATTTCAATATATAAAGTATTATATAAATGTTATATAAAGACCCCCTGATAGCGATTTGCATTTAATTTATCACCTGAACTCCAAACATCCAAGCAAGGCAGTTTACCAGTGATGGTGCCGAGGCAAAAGGAGTGCCCAATACGTCGCTCGCGATTGACTGGTAGACCGTGAAGGCAGTGCGGGCAGATCATCAAAATAAAAAAAATGTTTCAGAAGTTAGTCTAATCATTTATCTGTTGCACCTCCAAAACAAACAGCAAGACAAACGTTCATCTTTTTGTTTTTTCATTTTTTATTGCGACATGCCTGTTCAGTGGCACACAACTTCACTTAAGACTACCGTCTTTCTTAAAGGGACAGCGCTATTTTTCTAAAGGTGCAGTGCACAAATTTTTCTTCATAAAAAGAAAAACAAATATGCTATGCTTTTATTTTATTTTATATTGTGCATTGTTGGAATGTGCTAAATAAATATTTTCATAATTTTGTAATTGATTTATTCTTTGAAACATGACTATTAATTTATGCAGTTACGATGGCTTGATGTTAGTGAGGTTAGTACACAGTCATAGCCATAAATGCAATGGTACTAATAATTGTCATAATAATTTCTTTCGGTGTTTCGGTTTCGGCCAAGATTTTTCATTTCGGTGCGTCTCTAATGAAAACCATAAGCTTCTACACTTCACAAACATGTTTCCTTGGCCCATAAAGGTTTAAAATGAAAAATCGCACACTGTCAGTGGTATTGCTTTTGTTCATTTTTTATTTCTAAAGTGAAAATAATTCATATTTTAGGCTAAGTTCGTCCTAACGTACATACAAACTGTGCTAGGTGTTGAAATACTGGATTGGGACTCTACATTATTATTATTACATCAGTGGCATCATGCGGAAAGAAAATGTTCTTGGTGTCAAATACGGTTTCTTGTAAATGTACAAAACATCTGCTAAATCTCATTTCCGCCGCAGGAGTCATGAGGCTTCCCACATTATGTTCTGTTCTGTGTAACATAATTGCTGTTGATTTTACATTAATGTGACATTAAGAAGACTTAATGGAACATAGTGGTCTGGCAATTACCAGGAAATCTAATCACGGATATCAATATTTGTTTCTTGGTTATTAGTCCTGCATCACTTTCAGTCTATTTGATGTGCATTCTGTTTCTGCATGCTGCAAATTATTGGTGCAAAATTTAAACAACTAAACAGCTTGTCCTACAAGCAACATTTGAATTTACGGCCGACGGTAGGTCTGCTTGAATGACGACAGTAAGGTGAGCGTGTGTGCGTTTAGGGAGAGTCCGGAATATTTTCTGCCGTAAGCAAATGGACCGGTGCTTCCAGGGAACGGCAAATAAGACTGTGTGCTTTTTCATCGTCAGTGTTTGAGGTGTTCAAACTTGAGTCTACATTCTGGCTTGAACTAACTACTTTTACCAGCTACTCCCAACCGCGGTTGAGCTGTCCACACAAACAAAGTCTAACCAGCAGCAAAAAGAAAACAAACTAAAGAAGGAGTTCAGTCATGTTTAATTCTCAATGTGTGCGTAAATAGAAGCAGTAAGTGCCAACTACACATGGAAGAGCTTAGTTTCACTTTAAAGGAGCGAGTTTCCTACAAATTATTGTTGGTTCATTTCTCTTCTCTGTGAAGGGCTTGTGTATTTATGTTAGCAGCACCTGAAACTAAAAGTCTGTTTGACTTCAGCTCACAAAAACACAGAATAAAATGTAGTGCAACAGTGCAGCATCCTAGAATAGAAACCCTCACTGACAGTTTTCCAAACAGATCATAAACTAGTAAAGTAAAGTAAATAACATTGACCATCTTGTGACAGTGTTCTGCTGGGAAACCTTTGGATCTTTTGGACCCATCCATTCATGTGGATGTTACTTCGACATGTACCACCCACCTAGACCAGACCAGATACCCACAACCCCATAGCAATGACAGTCCTTGATGGCAACAGTCATCCCCAGCAGGATGCAGCCTGACACAGGCACACACACAAAAAAACTGTTAAAGAAAAACAGCACAAGGTGTTGACCTGGCCTCCAAATTCACTAGATCCTAAACTGATCAAGTATCTGTGGGATGAGCCACAGACACCCCTCCCCTCAAAGGCCCCCGCTAACAAGATTCTGCTGCCAGACACCACAGGAAACCCTCAGAAGGCCCATGTCCATTCTCTGATGAGTCACAACTGTTTTGGAGGCACAAGGGAAACCTACACATTGTCCCTCCAGTGTTTAAGTGTACGTTGATACCTGGAAAATTGTTATAAATAAGTTATTGTTAAAATAAGTAATATCACTTCTGAGTAAGAAAGTCACCCTTGCATCATTTTCTACTCATTGACGAGAAAGAGAAACCGTTGTGGCTCTTAGGATCACACCTTGGTGTGGTGGGTAGTGTGTGCGTTTGTGTTGTATAGGTGGTGACATGTGCGTCACCCGCCGTACAGTCGAGATGGCGGCAGTACATCATCGGCCTACGCATATTCGTGGCTCTAATGCGGTTTGGCCGGAACCATCGCGCCGCCATCACCGACACACAAATCAATACCGGGCTATTACGCCTGACTGTTGAGTGACGCTGCTCGGTTCTGGATTACGTCCTTCCTGATGAATACGAGGACTGGCTAATTGTATTCTTTGCTTCTTTTTGTTTTTATTTCTCAGAAAACAAGTGATTCTTCTCCTAATCTGTCATTATCTGTTGATTTTCGCCTCTTTGTGCCAATTTTTGGACTTCGAGTTTGATTTCTGAAGTGACAGAAATTTGAATTTGTCCCACTTTCTGTGCAAAGACACACTATAACTACTATAATGTTTAAGATATTGTTCAGATTTTTCTATTTTTAAAAAGAGGACCCACATCTATCATCATTTTTACCATTATACTATGATATTATTGACATTTGACATCAGTGGTGCACTAGAGGACAGGTAACCTCCTCTAGCCTAGAAAGAGGCTTTTAGCATAGCATTAGCTATTAGAAACATTTAAGGTATCTATCCTTTTACGGTTCTGGACATGTAGAAAGTCCCATTGTGGTGTAAATTTTATTTATTTGTGTGCCAAGAGCTGGATAATGAACTTAAAGATGGATGGCACCCGTTGTTCATCTGGCATGTAAGCCGATCGAGTTAACGATCTTTTGTTTTTGCACCATCTGGCACCCTGCATAAGTGCAGCAGTGTTTCTGTAGATAAATATTCACAACACAAAGATTTATTCAACCCTATCTGCAGCTGTGTTTCAAGTCTCTTACAGATTTCAAGTTGTAATACCACAAGTGGCCACCGGGGCCGACTATCGGCACAGCGTCGAGCTCTCTCTTACGTGTTTGGTTGGAAAGTATGATGTATTCTGTCTGCCTCGCTAACGCTAGCACTGATTCCCAAAGCACATTACTTTCAGTTCATGCTGAGTCATTACTAGCTTCAGAACACTCACTTTTAAAGTAGTACTAGTTAGAGCTGGCTGATAAGAGTTGTTTTTTCCTTTCATCTCCCACTGTTTCATAGCACTGAGCATTCAGATTCACTCATCGCTGACTAGAAATGTCTTTTTGACCTTTGCTGACAGCTATTACACAAATCAGATCCCTTTCATTGTGTATCAGTGACAACACATATTAATATCATTGTAAATGCATCTAATTTGCCTAAAACCTTATTTTCATCTAAACTACAGGTATTAGCAATCAACCCTTTGTGGAATAACAGCATACAAGGTGTTATGACAGCAGAAGAGTGGAAAGAAAAAAAAAATTTGACCAGAAAAGTAGGCGCATTTAAGTTTATCTGCTCCAACCTGCAAACATATGGCGTCTAGAACCAGCGTTTTAATGAAAACATATTGCACCGATGCATTTTGTACACTGAATTTCCTTATTTAAAATTCTCAAACGCAGCAGAAATGTGAAAAACAAAACAAAAAAAAAAAGGTTCTGGCAACGGCAAAACGATCTTGCTCTTTTCTTGGTCTGTCACTTTCAGCAGCACTTTCTGACAGCAGTTTAGAGGTCTGGCTGCCTCACTTCCCTTAACCCAGTGGAAAGAGTTGCGGTTAGTCAGGGGTTCCTATCTAGATGAAAAGGTAAGATACGAAACATGACTGAGCTCGAGCTTGTGCTTTTTGAAAAGAAAAGAAAACACTGTCAACGTAATTAGGGGTTAGAATAGGGTGAAAAAGATCAGAGTTGTTTAACCCTGCACTCGTCTGCAAGATGTTTGTGGAAGGATTACAAATGGAAGGGTGATCAAAAAGCATGCATTTAACGTGTTACGGCGCTGCAGCACACGTAGCGCACGCCTCGGGTCGGCTTGATCTACAGCTTAAAGGAAAATCACATGGGCTATCCTCAAGGTCCGTGGTCACTGTCTCATGATAGCACTTAAAGCTACAGAAACACACAGCAGGCCGGAAGAGCACAGCCGCTGCACGACGACCACTAAACCACCAGAGGAGGAAGGGACGATGCTGAAAAACGTAAGTTGATTACACTTCTGGCAAAGGCTGTGCAGTGAAGCTGACGTGCAGCGAAGTAACACACAAAGTGACTGTTGTATGTGTGTTTTTTTTTTTTTTTTTTTTCAACTTTTAAGAAGATTTTATGCAACTTGTGACGTCATGAGAGATAATCATCATTCACCAAATGATTTAACAAACAATGACTGCATTAAGGGTTCAATCGGCGCGGCCCCGGGGCTAAGACGTCACACTGTTCATGAGTTAATGAAGCAGAACTGGACGCATATAAGAAGTGTAGGACGAAGCTGCGACCGTGCATGCTTACGTAAAAAAAAAACACTTGAACGTATCTCATTTAGTTGAGCGGTGTTCAGCCACAGTGAAACAGCTAAAGCAGCCCATCCTGAGAGCTGAAGGAGACTCAACTAACTTGTTAGATCAAAAATCATTTTTAAATACTTGAGCCTGGATGGAGTTATCGCTTACCTGGTAGAATTCCCTCAGCCATGTCTTCTGTAGATTGTCCGGCTGGAAAAAGAAAGAAAAAACACAAACTGTTAGCCACATAATTTAGAAAATTTGAACTATAACGCAGCGTTTCCCACAAAATTTTATAAAACCTTGATGTCTTAATAACAGCCCTTAATTATGATGCAACTATCTATACAGTATATGACACATCAAATAAGATCATGCGTATCGTATCAGTCTGTCTTTAAATTTCCGTAATAACGCGGATATTGGGTTTAGCCACAAACAGTGCAGTTCATGTTCATTAATACTTAACATGAGCTGCTGAATCGTGGCATTCTATTCAGCAAATGTACGTAAGATTAAATAAAGTATCAGCGAAGAAAACGTATTTTAAGAAAACTGCTGAATTTCGATCCTACTTTGCTAGCTAGCGCTTATAAAGTTTAGCTAGCTCACGTTATGTCTGGAGTCGTTTCTTCGGGTTTTTAGACCAACTCTCTTTAAATAATAATTCTAAATCTACATGGTCTAAAAAAAATCAAGAGCACAAACATCGGGGAAGTCGCTGTAACGTAAAATTTTGTTAGTGAACAACACAAGTAGCTTCACATGCTACGGTAAACTACAGAGCAGGTTAGCGACCGGTGTGTTTGGAAAACATTATCAAAAAGTATAATATAAATGATAATATAATGATAATTATAATAATATGGTAATAACAAAGGTCGGTAGTTAATCACATAGCTAACACAAAGAGACAAAGAACCAAAAGTTTGTGTTCACAGGGCAATTACAGCAAAGCAAGTCCTGACACGCTCTCAAATTTTGCGATTGGTCATAATTTTGCAGAAAAAAAAGGTGGATTCAAGAAATAGTCCCATTGAAAATATGCGCCGGCATTACAACGTTTGGTCAAGCACATACAGCAGGTTGTATCAACCCGTGGGTGCTCTCACGACAGCGAGAGGTCGTAACTGAGCCAAGATTTGATCTGTTCCGGGGCCGGGTGAGGTTCTCGTGTTTAGCAGCAGCCACGACGAGCCAACGCTGCGGAGAAACGCTCCCAGCTTCAAAACAACACACTAGGTGTAAAAACCACTCTTAAGAGTCAGCAGCTAACCCAACGAGCATGTCTTTAAAAAAAAGGGGTAGCTGGAGCAGCCAGTGCTAACCACTGCGCCACCCTGCCGCCCCTAGATTATATCGACTACTGCTAAATGTTGCTCAGTCTAATTCTGAAATTTGTCTGGGGATTTTTTCTAGCTGGCTGAAGAATGACAGATCTATTTAATTAATATTATTATTATTATCTTTTTGTCTCCTTGTGTCTATAGGTTGTAAATCTGGAGGGTTTCTCATCCTGCGAGTGAGCACATTCACTCAAATCCCATCCTTGTACATCCTTCTACACTCTATAACTCTAAACACAGTTTGTGCGTGATATTTTGTGCACACTGTATGGACCTTGTGTCGCGTAAAGCAATGCACCGATACATGTGCATCTACTGGCAGGTTGCCGCCTCGCTCCAGTTACAGTATTCTTCTCACAGGGTCACAGATCTCAGTCTCCAAGGCATCAACACTCCTCTCACCATCATTCCTGTTTCTCACTTCCTTTCACTCTGCCCGTCTCCGTCATTCGTTCGTTCTCTCCCTCTCTCTCCCTCTCTCTCTGTCTCTCTCTCCTCCACTTTAAAAGGCTATTCCCAGACCTGGACTTCATTTGGTTTGTGCAGTGGAAAACAGAGACAGGGCCCTTGGCAGTCTACCATTTAAGGAGAGATCTCCCGATGTCGATAACTAGGTCTGATGAACGTGTGTGTTTGTGCGCGTGTGTGTGTGTCTTAGTGTGTGTGCGTTGGGAAGTTGGTCCGAACAAGACGAGTCTATAATAAGAACACACAAGGGATCTGCAGGCTCTGTTGGTATCGTTAATAAAGCCTTAATATAATACACGCGCTAGCGCTCTAACCTTGGGCGACTCCAACAAGCGCAAATCACACAAAATACCTCAAGATAACTTTATCACAAAAAAAACATTTCCCATATTGACAAAATAATGTTCGTACAGCAATATTATTTATTTTCCCCTGATATGGAAGCACATGCAAAACGACCGGGGTTTTCCGTCTGTTATCTCTTTACGTAAAACGACCTGTAGCGCAACCGGTCGGCTCGCCGAGTTGCGTCGTCAGTGACAGCGCGGATGAGCGTCTCGTCTCCACGTGGAAATCTCTCAGCCGGATCAAGGGTTGTTCTCTGATTAACTGATATGACAGACTCACTCAGTTTTGCTCCATCATTCTGTTTCACTCTTATCTATGTGCACTTTACTGAACAAGGGGGGTATATTCAAATGCTGCTTTTCTAACAGGAGGCTTTCTTTTGATCATAATGAGCAACTCAGACGAGAGTTAGTTAGATTGAGACATAGGGGTGACTTGCTAGCTTGTCGTCTGATGTCCTGTTGCTCCTCTGTCTCCATCTTTCACTATATTTATATTGTGTGTTATACACCGATCAAGCATTACATTATGACCAACTTTCTAATATAGTGTGGGTCTCTGTGGATCATCCCACAGATACTTGATCAGTTTGGAATCTAGTGATGTTGGAGGCCAGGTCAACACCTTGTGCTGTTCTTCATGTTTTCTTTATAGTTGTTTTTAAAGTGTTTTGTGTCTGTGTCAGGCTGCATCCTGCTGGGGATGGTTGCTGCCATCAAGGAGTGTCATTGCTATGGGGTGGGGGTGCCTGGTCTGGTCTAGGTGGGAACTACATGTCTAAGTAACATCCACACCAATGAATGAATGCCAGGTTTGCCAACAGTCTCCCAGCAGAAAGTTGAATCGTCAGAAGACGGTCGATGCTATTCGCTTCTCCTGTCAGTGGTCATAATGTTATGCGCGATCGGTGCATATTGCTGATAAGAGCAACTCCGTTTAGAGAACTCCATTTATCAAATGCGGTTTATTTGATTGAGCGTTTCATTTCCCCTTTAACATTAAGTATGACGGCGGGGGGAACCCAGCTAGCCTGGCTCAGTCTAAAGTTTAACCTCTAACAGAGAGTTAGTTTAATTGCCGTTGCATACAACTGTGTAAAAGTGTCAGTTTGTGGCTTTAGAGGAATTACACGCTGTATATATTTCTTGCCTAACCACAGTTTTTTTACGTTCAACCAGCACAACATCTCCAGCCAGAGCAGATTTCCAGGCAGCTCCACTGTGCCTTTTCTTCCAGTCTTCATGCTAAGCTAAGCTAACCGGTCTGCACCTAACACACACTCTGGCAGGCAAGTAAGTGCAAATACATCCCTTTAACATCAACGAATGAATTATTTCCAAAGCGATGCCCTGACCTGTACACCTGTACTTTCCACAGATGTAACGCTAACAAACGAGCAGATTAAAAAGAAATAATAATAATAACTGGCCCAGGGAGGCATTTCTAAGGAAACCTAAATGTCTCAGAACTTAGCAAGTGTGTGTGTGTGTGTGCATGTGTGGTGCACCATCGTCCCAGCTTCAGCCAGATCAGACAGAGCATAGGTCTATATAAGGACATAAGCAGCGGACCTTGTCATTAGTCACATGGACGGAGGAAGAGAAAAGGAGAGTGAGACGGAGACAGGCACACAGAGGAACAGAAAGGTCCGGCACCAGAACGCTACCACCTGACTGCCAGGGTAGCGTTGTTAAAAAAAAAAGGGGGGGGGGGGGGGGGGCCCGAACACAGTCATAAGTTTACATGTGTCAGCTTTAGATCCTTAATCCTCTGAAGTGCGGGATCGCCGGCGATAGCGCCATCCAGTAACGTGGCAGCCCTTGACGAATCATCCTGATATTTTTAGCTCTTTCCATTGGTTGTTTCTCCCAGGACCACTGTTAGCGGCACTCTCTGCAATTTCAAAGGCTTCCTGTGTTCAAACTCATATCACAAAGACACTCGGCTGCACGGAGAGACAGTGACTGCAGCAACTAAATAAATCTCTCTTAAAAAGAGGCAGAGGTGACCGTGGGTAATGAGATAATAAAACCAACTGTACTGTTGACAGTTTTACGAACAAGTCTTAAAGTATCTCATCCGGGCGATTTCGTGTGTGTCCTATATCGACGGCAGGCGCAGATCGGCCGTGTGGAAACCTATGCAAGGCTTTTCTAGAGTAGAGCGCCGCTGAGATTTAGCCCGAGCCTCCAGCTTCTGATGTGCAGCAGAGATGTGCGAGTGATTCTGGGGAACAGATGTTGGCCCTGCCCGGGTGGCTCGCGGGAGAGTCCGGCGGGGCCCTCGGAGGCCCGAGCCCCGAAGAGAAAGTGGGCTAATAGCAGAAGGGAAAGGGAGGACGGGCCGAGTCTAAATCTGTAGCCTCGGCTCTTCGCTTATCAGGAGTTAATTTGCAGTTAATTAGGAAGTGGGGCTATACAGGCAGAGAGGTAAAAATAAACCCTCCACATACACCTCCTCTTCCTCTGCTGGCTCTTTCACTCGCTTCGTTCTCTCCACCTCCTCTCTCTTCTTTGCCCATGCCTCTGTTTTCTCCGTCGATGGCCTACTTTTCTTACAGCGTGGGGCACTAAGAGCCTTTGCATGGGTTTTACCGGAAATCTATTATCACCTCAGCCAGAAAAGGTAGCTCTGGAGACCTTTCCCACTACACAAAACCATCGGCAAAGAACGGGATCATGAACCCTGCCAACCTCCACCGAGCTGCACTCGAACCACGACAAAGGAACGAGCGTGAAAGACCTCGCAAGAAGACCCTGGGCAGAAATGTGACTTTCAGTTTGACTACATGTACCCTCGTCTTCCTTCGCTCTTTGACGTGACAGTGAAAGAAACGAACAACTCCAACCCTCAGCTCTTCTTTTAAGTAGGTCGCAGCACTTTCTCTAAGCCCTGAGTGCAGGTAAGACTGTCTTGTGACATTTGCCAGTTGCAAATGTCCATTCTTGGAACTGGACAAATACAAATAGCATGCAAAGCAATCGAGCTTTGCATGCTATAACTTTGCAAGCCATACACCGATCAGGGATAACATTATGACCGCCTTGCTAATATTGTGCAGGGCTCTCTTGTGCCTCCAAAACTCATCAGAGAATGGACATGGGCCTTCTGAGGGTGTCCTGTGGCGTCTGGCAACAGAATCTTGTTAGTGGGGGGCTTTGAGTACTATGGGTTGAGGGGAGGGGCCTCATCAGATACTTGATCAGTTTGGGATCAAGGAGTGTCATTGCTATGGGGTGGGGGGTGCCTGGTCTGGTCTAGGTGGGCGTTACAAGTTCTCACACTCCTAAACGTTTCAAGCGATGTAGGTACTTCGGTTTTTATTTGCCGTATAAATAGTCCCGCTAAAATAAACACCGAATCCTAATCACGATATGCTTTTCATGAGGTGGGCGACAAAAGGTTTCATTAGCACAACTAAAGCAAAAGTATCTGTATGACTAGACCACACCAGATGGGCTGACTTGGGAGCACGCTTTTTAAACCGACTCTGACCTGAATCACATAGTTAGGTTTCGGCAACCGGCTGCTTGCACGTGTCTAATTAAGAGTCTTTTCTGCACAAAACTAAATTCCACGTGTGGTGATCTCTAACCACAGGAAGTGATGTCTCAAAACTTGTACACATACGTTTTGAGAAGATAGCACAACCCATATTAGACTTCATGCTCACCAGACAACCGTTACTACTTACTACTAGGAATATAAGATGAATTATAAACAGATAAATTTAAATTTGGTAAGTCTGGATGTGACTGTTGGGTAAGAATAGTAACGTGAAGCCCTGCTGGCGTCCCATAGGTCACAACCTTCAGTTCTCCTCGGAGTCCCAAGGGTCGTGACCTGGAGTTCGCGCACTCCTCAGTAAAGGCATTCTCTAGCTGCGACTGCAGAAGCATTCCCCAGCATTACAGCAGCCTGGTAGGGAAATTACGTCAAGGCCAATCCCGTTAAAGACCCCCGCAGCGCTCTGCCGGGAACACATGGCCACCACATGAGTTTCCTCCATCTACCACCTACTCCTCATACGCCAAAGGGATCCTCGAGCTGTTTTCTCCTGGCCCTAAATTTCAGCTACAGTGTTATTATTTTCATTAGGTCCCGCTGAATTCTAAGTTTGTCCACCCTCGGCGGTTCTCGTTTCAAGCTCGCGTTCTCACACCAGACAGGCACCGGGGCGAGAGAAATACACTTCTATAAACTGCTTTGCGCTGCAGCTCGCAACCGACATAATTGAAAAGGAAAAGAGTGGAGATGAGGAGTCTTAAAAAAGCAACGGTTGCTTGGTTACACCTAGCGCCGATACCAGACACTCGCAGGTCTACCACAGAAATAAAAAAATAAAGTCTATATCTGAGGTACAACTTACAAAACCGAAGTACAGTACGGTGTGGCTCTAATGTGGCTGTCTTTTTCCACCTCTGAGAAACTCGCTCTAAAGCATTTACAAGAGACACCTTAACATTTAACAAACATGAATGATGTGTGGTGGAAGCTTTCATCTGGAGCTCTGGTCTGCACTGAACTTACGGAGCCAAGTTTTTAAGGTTCATCTCATCAACTGATAAAAGGCAACGCGCAACAGTCACACAGAGCACAATAAAGTATACATCAATCAGGCATAACATTATGACCACCTTCCCTAACATTGTGTAGGTCTCCCTTGTGTCTCCAAAACAGCTGGGACTCCTCAAAGAACGGACATAGGTCTTCTGAGGGTGTCCTGTGGTGTCTGGGAACAGATTCTTGTTAGTGAGGGGGCCTTTGAGGGGAGGGGCTTCTGTGGATCATCCCACAGATACTTGATCATTTTTGGATCTAGTGAATTTGGAGGCCAGGTCAACACCTTGTGCTGTTCTTCATGTTCTTCATGTTCTTCATGTTTTTTTGAGTAGTTCCTAAAGCGTTTTTCTATGCATCCTGCTGGGGATGGCTGCTGCCATCAAGGAGTGTCATTGCTATGGGGTGGGGGTGCCTGGTCTGGTCTAGGTGGGTGCTACATGTCTAAGTAACATCCACATGAATGAATGCCAGGTCCAAAAGTTTCCCAGCAGAACATTGATGGTCAATGCTATTTCTTTCTCCTGTCAGTGGTCATAATGTTGTGGCTGTTCGGTGCAACTACTTAATTGTGGGTGGTGCAACAAGCCGTGAACTATTATCTCCTTATAAAACCGATATGGTGAACTTGTTAACACAACGCCCAGTTACACAACAAGCAGGTTAAGAGTCAGCTGCATGGGTAGGTTTAGCAGTCTTGTTAACATCAGAAGTTCAGTTTTCATTCTACTATTGACTCAGCTTTACACGCCACCAAATTATGATGGAAACATTTGTCTGTCTTGATGGTAAATGCTCTATAATAAGCCCCACTTATAGCAAGTGCTAATTGTTTCCTGTTCAATGCAGGCCACGTTTCTAATGGTGGATTTATCAGTGTTTTTTTTTGTTTTTTTTGCAGCCTGGCGTCTCAATTCTGGTAAACACGCCATTTGGATGTCATTACTGCTTAAGCAAGTTTCAACCACTGCACACAACCGGACAGGCCTACAGCCACTCAGAACAATTTTGTTCTAAACTAATTCAACTCCATGAGGCTAAGATGACGTATATACAATTATGTCGATGTCCATTAGCACTCAGCCATGACCACGTTAGCCTGGCGGATATTTGCTCGAGCATGATAATACTTTCCCAACAGAGAGACAGGAGACCAGCTTTTAAAAAAAACAAATTAATTAATATTAATAATTTAGTGTGCAGGGGAAGTTGGGCCGGCTTCCAGGCTTTAACATTTGAACGGTCTTTCATAAAAATCAATGTTTTCAAGTACATACAGTAAATCACACCTAATTTGCGTAGACAAACCACGGCTGGGGCACGTTAAGAGGCGATGAATTGTATTGTTCAGATTATAACCACCTCATTTGCAATGCAAAACGACGAGAGAATACACCAGTGACAGCTTTGAATACGAGGAAAGTCTCTCCCTGCACTCACTGTTCAACACTCAGCTGAAGCAGAGCGTCTGCAAATTCTGTAAAACAGAAGTTAATTTCCTCGTAAACAACAATGCAAACGATCGTGACAAAACATACAGCAGCGGCACTGGGCACGCAAGAGACATTTCACGTCAAAGAGTTGTTGTTTTTTTTCCCCAACCCCTGCAGCACCGATCCTTGTTCAACGGGGCAGCTTGTGTGTGTGTGTTGACAGACTGTTTAAAAAGAGGTTATTGGCTTTCAGTGGAGCAGGCAGCTGACTAAAAATACCCTGGCTAGATGGAGGCCTTTGACTAAGGGAGGGGATGTGAGGTAGCAGAGCAGCTGGAGAATCAGCAGGGGAATCGGTTTGATTGGCTTGGCGCCGCGTCCTTCAACAGGTTGCCGCCGCCCGACGCCACCAATGCCACTTTCCCTTGACAACCGCCCTTCGTGGATGTTCAGCGGAGGTCGCGTGACGCAGAGGTGCGTCCCCTCAGTGTTTTACGCAGCTCCACATCAAACATGCTCATTATGGAATTAATTAGAGCCAACCCACATTTAAACACTGAACTGGGCTGGCTCCTGAGAGATGCCTTCACCCTTCTAGAGGGTGAAGTGTCAAAGGATGGAGGACGAACGGAGGAACACCTTTGAGGAAATCTGTGCAAAAGAGCGTCA
Organism: Chelon labrosus; assembly: GCF_963514085.1. Lineage (NCBI taxonomy): Eukaryota > Metazoa > Chordata > Actinopteri > Mugiliformes > Mugilidae > Chelon > Chelon labrosus. The sequence continues at coordinate 23,708,395 of NC_140348.1, forward strand.
TCTAAATGTTGACGTGAATACTGTTACAATCAGCTGGAGGTGCTAATTGCCTCGCTAACTGCAATAAAACCAGTGAAAACGAGATGAGTCAACTACTTGAATCACTTGAGAGCCAGTCAAACAAAAAAAAAGTGTGAAAACATGATAGAAGTGTGGAACATCTGTCTGTTTCATGTGTTGAACATGAAACTGCAGTCTCCTTATAACCCCAGACAGATCTGATACTGTATACAGAGAAGAAGCTCCACGTCACATGTTCCATCTATGTCTTTCACTTTGTCACACTGTGTTTTGTATTGTTTTTACAATACAATTTTTCAGCCTTCGGTAGCCACTTGAATCAAACTAGTTCATTTGAAGCACATTTTTAGACCGGAACAGAGGAGGTTGTTTATGTTCTCTATACCTGTCCTGGCCTCAAAATGAAATGTCATCTGGCTCCTTTGCAGTATTACTGAGTTAAAATGATGCATGTCTGCAGGAAACCCTAATGACACACCAAGCTGAGCTGATGGTCGGCTGCTTGCCAGTGTCAGGACGATGGCAAAGATCTGTGGTACTCCTAGCTTTGGTGCCGTGTCCCACACCTTTGGAACTGACCGGCTGAGGTAGCTTGGCGAACCAGTGCACGAGAAGACAAACGGATGTGGCAAAAGAATGTAAAACAACAGTCAAAGGGCAAACGAAAGGCTCTTCTCGCTCTACACCTTCATCAAATCCTAACAATCAAATAATGAAAACCTATTAATCCATGTTAGTGGATGGGACTTTTTCTTTTCAAGGGTGGTTTCAGTCATTTTAGCTAGGTTGGATAAGTTTTAGTTAGTTATTTGACGCTACAGAAACAGGATGTGACGTAATGGCGACAACCAGCCGCCATGCCAACCGCTCCGTAAAGCAGTCCTGTGGGAACATGAGAGTTGTAAAAAAAAATGAGTACAGTGTATAATCCAACACTTCCTTGTAGCTGGTGGAGGTAGAACAAAGCGGAGTATTAATTACACGAAAACGTTGGGTTGGGTCATTGATATCACAACTCCACTCTCGGACCGTACCAATCAGACTCTGGCTCCAAAGTCGCAAGATGCCGCCACCCGTATCCCCAGGACAATAGCGTTAGTTTGGCCAGTGCACGGAAGGAAGTGGGGATGCATAGTCCATATTTATATACAGTCTATGCTCCAGACATAGGCAACCTAAGCCCTCAGCGGCCAGTAGTAATTTGTTGCCAGTTTGTTGCATCAGTTCTGGGGATGCAACAATTCGTCGACATAATTAGTGAATGTAGTCTGATTGCTGGTTGGAGGTCAGAGCCACTGAGGAACAGAAACTTGAGAGCATGTGAGTGTGAATGGTGACGCCCTACAGGATGAAACAGCTGCATTTTCAATTACACGTAAAAAGTAAAAGTCTGAAATGAGTTCTCTTGTCAGAGATGTTGTGTTAAAAAATGTTGAAAAGTTCATCAAAAAAAAAAAATGTTTTCATGCCACCCCAGTCAGTGTCCTTGTTCTGTTCTGTTGGTTTTTTTTTTTGCTGACTGATTTATCATGTATCTAAAAGTGTCAGTTCACAGTGACAGGGTGTGATCCAGCAGAGAGCACTTTTACACACTAACTATAGTTTAAACAAAACAGTGCAACAATACACTTCTTTAAGCTGATTGTTCAGCCTCTTAAAATCTATAATAAGAACTTAAAAAGCACAAATAAGACCAAACAGATGTCTGTCTGCGCCGTCGTCAATAACGCCACTTTGAGCGAAAATATTTCAGCTGCACACTTTGAATGTGAGCTCTACCTATGACCTGTTTTTTTATTTTTTTTTTTCTCGTGACATTTTTAATCTAGTAAGTAACCCCATGAGCTAAATGGGGACCAAGATGCGGTGGTTTCAGTTTCAGTTTAGTTCTTATTTTATGTTAAACCACTTAAGCAGAGTGTATGGCTCTGCGGGACTTGACGCCGGAACCTACCTATGTAGCCTACAGGGCGCCTGTGCCAGCAACTTGTTCACACTTGTGCGCTCATCAGTCTCAGACCCAAACACTAGCCTGATCTGTGTGTTTTTTGTTTTTTTTGACAGTCGGGACAATTTTTGTTTCTACTTCCTGCTTCACTTTCAACAAATGGCGACTGAAACGTTCGCAGAAAAATCTCCGCAAGTCGTACAAAAGCTTGTATCTCCGAATGTTTGTATGTTCCTCAATGTGGTCCGTCTTTATTGATGCGAAAACAATCAATTCGAAAATTGCAGAGATGGAGAAGCGGCCGGAAATACTAAAGTGTACCAATCACAGCTCTTGAAACATGTAGTCATATTTCTGGATAGGTGCAGGTCAGGCTACGGCGTTAGGGCCTACGTAGGGTCTGGGCTGAAGCATAAACCGCCTTTTACTCTTGTGTAATTTCTTTAAAATTCTCCAGGGGGGGGGGTTCAGCTTTTTAAGCACAACATACCTAAACAGAAATAAGTCTGTATCGAGAATGGATAACTTAGATTTCACGTCTGAAAGCAGAAAGCACATTTATTCGTAGCCAGGGGCGTAGCACCAAATTCTGGGCCCTGTTCACTCTTAATGTCAGTGGGCCCCTCTCCCACCTGAATTGATGCATTTGGCCTACTTGTGCTCAAACACCTATAAACATCAGGCTACATCTGGTTTGTGTACCAACGCTTTGATCTGTGACACATTTTGATTTAAAAACATTTAATTGGACGCAGTTACACAATAAGTAAACTCCTTTCGTAAAGAAAACACTTAACAGTTGCTTCCCCTCATTCTGCCTTATTTCTTTTTCTTCCCGCTCTTTCTTTTTCTTGTAGCCCAATTTGTGTTTTTTGGGCGGGCATTATGACAGCTAGCCTCCAGGTCATTCAATCTGGTCTCACTGGTCACCAGGCGCTGTCTATGGGCAGACTAAACCATTTTGTGTCTCCAAGAGGGGGCTCCCAGAATGTCCAATATGTTGGGAGAGCTGTGACAGAAAGATCATTCTCTCAGTTGGTGTATCAATATATTTGAAATACATTATGACGCCAATTAATTGGAGGGCCCAATTCATTCAAAAAGAAAATAAGAAATCAGGATTTTCTACCACGGCCATGTTCTTAGCTGAGACGTTCAGGAAGGATCGGGGGATAATCTCCGAGAGCCTAGACGCCGTTCATCCCTGACAACAGTTGCAGGTACTGCTGTAGGTAAATGAGCATGTAAACTACTATTATAGTATTCATACCAAGGGAAGCACACCCACCCCCCTTTTTTTTTTTTTCTTTTCTTTTTTTTTTTTTTTTTTACTGTGAATCAACACCGAAATCAGCTGGGATTTGTGCAGATCAAGTGTCATCACAGAACAGGAAATTACAGCACAAAGAGCAACCGCAGCTGTGCGGTTCAAAAAACCTTTTCCACACCGAGACTGCAGCGCATACGGCAACTACTGTAAAGCTCGCACACCTACAGTAGGTGGATGGATGTAGGAGAGAGGGAGGCTGCACAGTCAGAGCTAAGGGGTTGCTGTGTGAAACTCTGCAGTGCAGCACAGAATAAACCTCATTTTTTATCTAATAAATTATTTAGACACTATATTCCTCAAGGCTGACAGGATTTCAGTGGAAAATCATTTTTTAATTCACATCTAAACAGGATCTTAGAAAAAAAAAAGGACATTTGTAATTAGCCTGGCAATAAAACTCACCGTTGAAACATGTCGCATTGTGCAACACACACTAGGCCCAAAGGGAGCTCGGCAACTAACAGAGCAATGCTACTATCTGAATCAGTGTGAGCTCTCCCACTCACACCTCTGCCCGTGTGTTACTCAACACCGACAGCACAACTCCTTACAACAATGTGATGCACAGAGCTGCCCGTACTGCAGTGAAATACCTCCTCGGTGAGGCGTCACAAACAGGAACCCTGAATGCATGGCAATTTCCAGCGAAAGCACACAAGAAAGCGCGGTGTGACTAAGCATTTTGTTGTGTGTTAAGACTTCCACAGAAGGAGAAATAGCGGGGTGAGGATGCAGTTCAACGCTGGCACAAAAATAATTCTTAATGAATCAGATTTGTGACGAAAAAGGGAACAAAGCGTGGGAACCTTGTAGGTCTTGTAGGTTCACAGACCCTGGTTGCTGCGAGGAATCCAACATTGCGCTGCATACGACTGCGCAGTTATTTTGAAATTCCTCCGTGTTCCTCTTACGTATTTTTAACACACAACAAACCAACCACTGGCCTTCAGGGCTTAAGGAGCTTGCTTCAGACCAGCTGAATCTTTTTCAAGATTCGTCAAGCAAAGCTTCAAGGAAAGCGTACCACACCTGAAGCCTGTAACAAATTGAGAATATGCTGATTTATTCCAAAGAACACAGTCGTAACTCAAACATTGCGTTGGCACCTGTACACAGCTGGCGTAAACGTGTGCGTTTAAAGGTCAGCGCACTAAAAAGCAGAACATCTCTCTGCAAGAAGCCTGAAATAATCTGTCAAGTCCTCTGGGATCATCAAGAAGCTATTTAAAGGGACAGTCGGAGCAGAATTTATCCATAAATCACCCATTAAATCCAGAGGCGAGTGTAATATTTTCATTTCTGATTAAAGGAAATGAGGTGATGTGATAGCACAGCATGGCCTGGAGGCCCGCTGGACTGCCCACGCTCACAAAATGTTTGTGGTGGAAAACTGGTCTGGAGTCATTCCGCTGGAAACTGATCACACCCTGGCAGTGTGAAAACATCAACGTACTCGTACACACCAGAGCTCTGTGGGGTTAAATTCGTCTGCAACAAAATGGCTCTGATTAGTTGTAGGACGTATCCATTTGCATGCAGAGGTACTTTTGCTCTCCATAAAGAAATCAAATGGTGCATAACACCAGGCTACACCAGACAAAGCAGCGCAACAAACAAATGAACCAACTTCATGCACAATTGGTAGGACTGGCTGACAAACGCTGTACTTTTCAAGGTACCGAATGAATTATATCTCAACTCCCGAGTACTGATTCATGTTAAATCAATCCGTGCTTAATTTGAATTACCAGACACTGAAACACTGGCTGTCACTCCAGTATAAAAATAAAAGACAACAGCAGACGTCCACCAAAGGCGGTTTTGATTTCAACAGTACGAAGGTTCACTTTGCTAATGTATTTATTGTTGAAATGGACATAAAAAGACTAACTTTTTACACCTGAAATTACATTTCTGTTATTCAAAAAGGATGGGGAGCCATGAAGTAGAGGTTAGAGAAGTGGACTTCGGAGTGTAGGGTCACTGGTTGGAAATCCCCCCCCCAACATCCATGGGTGAAGTGCCCTTAAGCTAGGTACCTGAAGCTAGTTACACACTCCGCGAGAAGCGTTTGTTTCGACAGGGTCATTTATACTCCTCATAACTCTTCATAAGGCCCGCCCACTGCAGCATACGTCACACGCGCTAAGCATCGTGGGAGACGACGGGGACGATGACAGGCAGTTTTCTTATTATTTTCTGATGTCCCCCAGTCATTTTGACGGCCGTGTCTGCCAGGTCGCGCCATTCATTCGACATTCACCCACACACAGTATCACGATCTGCGATGCTTTTCCGCATTAACCGCTCCCACTTCCAATTTCTGACCAACCACAGAATACAAGAAAAAAGTTCTGCCCAGATAATGTGTTGAGAACAAGCTACAAGAACAAAACAACGAGAAATTTGTTCTTGCACCTAGGGCTGCGAGAATAAATGTCTTGCTTCTTGCAGAGGATGTAAGTGTTAAGATGAAGTACGTAGAGAAATTTGTTCTTGTTCTTGTTCACCTCGAGAACAAGAACAAATAAGAACAAATTTCTCGCTTCTCGTTTGTTTCGACAGGGTCATTTATACTCCTCGTAACTCATAAGGCCCGCCCACTGCAGCATACGTCACACGCGCTAAGCATCGTGGGAGACGACGGCGAGAGGCAATTTTATTTTTATTTTTCCAATGTCTGACCAACCACAGAATACAAGAAAAAAGTTCTGCCCCGATAATGTGTTGAGAACAAGCTACAAGAACAAAACGACGAGAAATTTGTTCTTGCACCTAGGGCTGCGAGAATAAATGTCTTGCTTCTCGCAGAGGAGTGTGAGATGTCTTGTATGGCTGCTTAAAGTGGATGAGTTAAACGTAGAGAACAAATTCCTGGTATGTGTAAATGTACTTGACCAATAAAGCCAATATGAATTACATAAACTAGTCCCCCCCCCCAAAAAAAAAACAAGGTACCACTGGGTACTCGTGTTCTAAATATTGCTCCAGACAACAGTCATATTTCTGCCAATATTACTTCTAAATACAACGTCTGAGTCTCAATACTTGCACACACATCAACCTTCAAACTCAAAACATTATTCAAGACATGCAATTATTCATTTTATAATTAGAAATTAATCCCTGATGGCTGTTCACCGAGTGACATAACACAACAAGGTGTGTCACTACACTACCTGCCCGAAGAAAAAGTCACAAATAGCCTGTCTTTATGTGTGTTACCAATACAAGGTAATTACGGCGCAGCATCTAATTGGGCGCCTTCATTTCTTTCCACAGCTCTCTGATGATGGCAACGACGCGGTGGGAAACTATGAATCACCAAATATGTTCCGAGAAAGGGCTTTGTTTCTGTCTGCTAATGTATAATAAAAAGGGACATACTGTACACCATCACAGAGAGAGGAAGGGTGTGTCTGGTGTTTTAAGATGCCACCCAGAACCACCACACTGTAATTACACGCCACAAATCAACCCTAGATAAAGACTACTGCGAGGGCAGGCTGTGTCTCTCTTTGATGCGCTCCCGAGGCACGTTCGCATTCAGCTGGCTGCGATTAGAGAGCTGAAGGATGCTGCGTTCAGCGTACGGCTTCAGCTACGACGTCCATTTCTTTAATCGAGCTTTAATCAACGTCCTGCTTTCTACTGACGGAATAAAAGAAGATGAAGATAAGCAGCTATTTTTTTTTTTTTTTATGCACACATGCAGAGTGCAGGGCTAAGGTCATGGTGGTCACCGCAACTAAATGACATCATCGTTTAAGCTGCAGGAAATCTGTCTTGCACAACGCTACACATCACAGTGGAAATGACAGAGGAGTGAATGACATTACTGGAATTATTAAGAGATGGAAATTGCGGCCTTCCCCAGTGTTCTTGCTCCAGCTTTTTCCACCCACCAGTACCAAATTAATTCAAAAAGAAGCGATTCTTCAAAAACAAAAATCCACGCCGGCCACATCTGGGTCACAGAAAGAGAATGACTAATACCACCTTTTTCCTTTTCTCCTTAAGAGGGGCTCTTTAAAACTTCCAGGGAAAGCACCTGAATGAGTGCAATCTCTCAGGGAAAGAAATAAAAACTCTCAACTTTAACAAGTACCAGACACTTTCCTGGAGCACCAAACAAGGTTCCACATGGCATCGGTAATTGAAAGGTCTAATAAAATGCTGCACAGGCCTGGTTACTGTCTCTGTGAGTGGGATATTTTGTTCGCTCAAACAATAACCACCCCCACCCCACACCCCCTCCGAGAAAAGGAGCGTTGTGTATAACTGGAAAATGTGAAAATATACCAAGCTGGGTTTTTCTACACAAACACGAATCGATCAGCGGAGGAGCAGCTCAAACAACTCGGAGGATTCTTTTATTATTTTTATTTTTTTTATTGTTTTGGGCTGAAAATGTAATCCACGGCTTAAAAGCTGTCAGATGCGGCACTGGAAGTTAATCTTGGTGTTTACTTTGCTCCTGTCCTGAGTAATTCAACAAGTGAGAACAGAGATGGCAGCTAAGTTCCAGCGAAAGTGACATAATCAGAAAAAACCCAACACATGATGCACAGACTCCCGCCGGTGTTTCTTTTTGTTCTTCATCTGCATTTATACCAGTCTTTTTCCCTCCAAGAACCGCTGGGAGTTATTTAAAAAGCTGCCTGACAGACACATTTACTTCTCTGGCTACCGTGCTCATTTTTTCCTCATAAGTGAAGAAGACAAACACTCGGGCCTCATAAAAGGGAAGGTCTTGAACGATCAAACCTCCTGCACCACCTGTTCTGTACCGAGAACAGCTTTACTGTTTCAACGCATTTCATCTTTACTCTAACGATTCCAAACATGAGAGCCTCATGATCACGTTTGTTTTCTGAATAGTGAGTGTAGGATTTTGTGGAACACAAGGAGTTTGTGTTTTAAGATTTATTTGCCCTCATAAAAACATGTGACAAGGAGTAGGAATTCCCCAACAGTAGCAAAAAAAATCCAAAACTGTGCCTCTGGGGACGCGATATCACAATCACATTATGTTTTACTTGTTGTGGACAGGCTTTTTAGAAGATGCACGCATGTACACTCTGAACGAATGGGGGGGTAAGTAAGGACTCAAATGTTGCTGTAAAATGGTGCAAGTACTACTGTGATATACACCGATCAGGCATAACATTATGACCACCTTCCTAATATTGTGAAGGTCTCCCTTGTGCCTCCAAAACAGTCGAGACTCATACGAGAATGGACATGGGCCTTCTGAGGGTGTCCTGTGGTGTCTGGCAACAGGATGTTGTTAGTGGGGGGGCCTCTGAGGGGAGGGGCCTCTGTGGATCATCCCACAGATACTTAATCAGTTTGGGATCTAGTAAATTTGGATGCCAGGTGAACACCTTGTCCTGTTCTTCATGTTTTTTTGAGTTGTTCCTAAAGTGGTTTTGTGTGTGCTGCCATCAAGGAGTGTCATTGCTATGGGGCAGGTGGGGGGTGCCTGGTCTGGTCTAGGTGGGTGCTACATGTCTAAGTAACATCCGCACCAATGAATGAATGCCACGTCCAAAAGTTTCCCAGCAGAACATTGAATTGTCACAAGATGGTCGATGTTATACACTTCTCCCGTCAGTGGTCATAATGTTGTGGCTGATCGGTGTAGACAAAGAAATTCAAAGTGGAGCATGAAACCCATGAAAACCCAAATAAATAAATAAATAGTAGAAGAAGAAGAAGAAGAAGTTGTTTCCAGGGGCGCAATGCCTAATTCCATCTACAGAACCTTTCTCTAATTTAACAGCTGTTGAGGTAGAGGTGCTCAGACAGCCGGGGGACACCACGAAAGCCTCTACCAAACTGGTTCTCCTCGCCTTTTCAAGAGGAGGAATCAAAAAAAAAAAAAGGGACATACTTAGAAACAACTGCATAATTTAGCAGCGGAAGGAGGAGACGCAGCGAATTAGGCTGTCACAGACTCCACATGAAAAAGCCTGCTCTACTTTCTCGGGCTTTGAAAAAGTCGCCCCCGTTGCTGCTGCTTCCCATCTCTAGAGGCGAGATCTGCGTGGAGATATCTGACGGGGCCGGAGAGCGTTAGGGCCTTAAAATGTCCGCCGACATTGATCCCCGCATCGATCCCCGAGTCTGCGTCCGGCACCGTTGCAGGCATCGATTCAGCAAAACCAACAAAGGAGAAAATGTTGGCGTTGGATGGATTTGAGAAGACGAATGTGACGGCGAGAGCAGAACGCAAGCTAATAGAAGCCTTTGTCTGTTTATATGTCAATGTTTTCATCCCTGGTGAGCCAGATCAATGAGAATCTTGCTTACATGAACCTTTACATGAAAGTGTAGCCCTCGGTTGTAGCCTAGAGGTGCATGCAAAGGAGTTGAAGTATTTAATCATGCATAAAGTCAAAGTTTGTGACAAAAAAGACCTGAAACAACAAAGTCTTAACTGCTTCAAGATAATTAAAGGTATTTATCATGACTGAAGGGTATCTGGAACCGAAAACCACCTCTAGAGGAGATGGATTTGGATATTTTAGTCACAGCATTAAACCTAATCTCTTTAAAAACGTCCCATATTTTAATCCTGAACAAATCGGTATTACAGACAAAATGAGCTCAGAAGGTGCTCATAATCTCCGGGGTTTAGCGAGGGAAAGAGGACATGATCGTCCCGTAATCTGTATCCGTGTGAGAATAACATGTGATTACAATTAGAGCAGAAATATCCCCCCGTCGCCGGCGTTCGTGCAGAGCGTGTGACGAGCCATTATCGTTCTCTGATGTGACAACCCTTGATCTCTCTCTCTCTCTCTCTCTCTCTGTCTATTCTGAACCACTGTCTAGAAAGGAAGCAACAGGAAATGGTTAGGAGTAGGTGGAGGAGGAGAGACAATGTCAATGTCTATAGTACAGTTGGTGCTTCCTTTAGGTGGCGGTGCATACACTTCTACTTCCTGCACGCGAGTCACACCGTTCTCGTGATGCCGTCGACTGCACACATCGTCTCTGCACCGTCTGTTTTTTTTTTCTCTCCTCTTTCCGTCCACGCCGCTGTCCTCTGCCTCCTTGCTTGCTCGCTTTCTATTGTCCCCAACCCCCCCACCCCCCTCGGCGTTGTCTGTTCTTATCTCGCGGGGTTCTCCTGCGCGCCGCATCCTGTTTGCACTCGGGCAGGACAAACATTGTCTCTGTGTGACGCCGAAGACATTTCACAGGCTATCACGTTTTCAGCATGGGCCCGATATCTCTATAATTGGGTCCTTCCTGCTGTGGGAGTGAGAGTGAGCGAGAAGGGAAAGAGGAAAAAAAAAGAAAAGAGGAGGCGGGAAAAGAAAGAGTGAGCGACTGGTGCTCAGATGGGTCAGTTTTCCATTTCCACCAGGACTCCATTAAAATGTCTTACAAAAGCCCTGCGACAATTATCTCTCGTCGCTGTGTACTCTGCTCAGAGGAAAGATCAACATGGGGATCGGTTCGGCGTCAGACAAAAATAGGTTAAATCCATCACAGTGCATCGGGGCAAGCCCAAACTGGGACAAACCAGGCTCTAGCCCCGGCTCTTACAACCAGAAATACGTCCAAAATATGTCCAGATTGAGAATACATCTCCCGTGAAGTCCATTTAAAACAATTCCCGTCAGAACTGACCTTCAGCCGGTGCCAGAAAACCAGACATCCAAAATAAACAGCAGAGAGGGTGCTGGGTTTTCCACACAGCGCCGTGCCTGCGCCGAGACCTCGACCAGACCTAGAGCGAGTGAAGCCTCAGAAACACCACAACAGCTCTCGGTGGTTAAAGCCCGGGGCAGGACACACGACCAGCTGGTTAAAGATGGCTGACCGTGTACGTGAAGGCTCAAGCTTTATTTAGAAGCCAAAAGTTTGGGTTTTTTGGGGGGAGGGGGGTAGCGTGCATATGAATAACACTACCCTGGCCTTATAGCTGGAGCGTTCACGTCTTTAGTTGTGTTAAATATGCTCCATTTGCAGCAGTAAACTCTCCGTTAGACATTCAGCATCTTGATCTGATTCCCTTAATCGTTCTCCTTTTTTGGAGTCAGGGGTTCGTACTCTTTTTTACGCACCCGCATGATTTCACAATTCAGTTTCACAACTTTCTTCCGAACCGACATCACAGGGCAGCAGTTGTGAAAGTGACGGGGACAACCTACATTTGTAGAGGTCGTTGACAAGTGTGTCACACGTTTGGCAGCGTGAGGAGTTTTTATTTTTTTTTAAGTAAGAAAACTAGCTGCTGACCATGTAGGTCATTGGAACAAGAAAGCAAGAGGGAGAGTTTGTGAGAAAGAAGACACAGGGCATTGATTATGCAGTGTGTAGGAAAAAAAAAAAAAAGTTATGTGTGACTAAGTTCCGCATTCACACAATTTTTTTTTTTCCCCCTCTGCATAGTCAAGTCACAGGTTCCTTGATCTTTAGCACTTTGGTTTACGGTGACTATATAATCCGGTCTCCATCGATGTGAAAGGAGGAAGAAATCAAGAGTCAACAGGTGTGGCCGCGGCTCTCTGCTCTGGTTGTAGTTTGAGTTTGTGTAGCAAATGTGCATTTGCAGGTTTTTGAGGTGCATTTTAACATTTCAACATAAGCTAATTTGTGCAAAGAAAAAAAAAAAAAAGGTCAGTGGCTCATTAAGGTTACTCTAGTTCCTGTTGTGGGATTTTCGTGACAGTGAGTTTAACGTTCACACTGTGGGCGAAATAAGCAACAACTTGGGCGGTTTAGGCTTCTGCGTCAATTTGAAGCCGTAGCTCACATTTATATGTTTTATTCATATTTAGATTCCAGTCCCCTCTAATTCCGATTTAGATTATATACACTGCCTGGACAAAAAAAAAAAAAGGATCACACACACTAATATTTCATTGGACCTCCTTCAGTTTTGATTACAGCACACATTCTCTGTGGCATTATTTCAATAAGCTTCTGCAGTGTCTCAAGATTTATTTCCATCCAGTGCTGCATTCATTTTCCACCAAGATCTTGTATTGATGATGGGAGAGTCTGACCACTGCACAAAGCCTTCTCCAGCACATCCCAAAGATTCTCAATGGGGTTAAGGTCTGGACTCTGTGGTGGCCAATCCATGTGTGAAAATGATGTCTCATGCTCCCTGAACCACTCTTTCACAATCTGAGCCCCATGAATCCTGACATCGTCATCTTGGAATATGATCCATTGATGGAATAACCTGGTCATTCAGTATATTCAGGTAGTCAGCTGACCTCATTCTTTGGGCAACATAATGTTGCTGAACCTAGACCTGAGCAACTGCAGCAACCCCAGATCATAGCACTGCCCCCACAGGCTTGTACAGTAGACACTAGGCATGATGGGTGCATCACTTCATCTGCCTCTCTTCTTACTCTGATGCGATGGTTCCCCACTATCCTTCTGCAATCTCCTTAGATGTTTTCTCTGCTTGATGCATGCCAATGATTTGACCCTTCTCAAACAGACTAACATCTTTTCCACGACCACAGGATGTGTCTTTAGACATGGTTGTTTAAGAAATGAGAAGCTACTCATTGCATCAGTTGGGGTTAAATAACTTGTTGCCAGCTGAAAGATAATCACCCATGCAGTAATTATCCAATAGGAGGCTCGTACCTATTTGCTTAGTTAAATCCAGGTGGCGACTTTTTATTTTTTAATTTTTTTAGGCCAGGCAGTGCATATTTATTGTTCATACTGGGCATCTCGCAGAGCAAATATAAAACCTGGTTCCACTGTACAACTATTCTTCTACTACTTCTTTTTCATAATGATTGGTTGAGGCATCACTGCATCACAGAGGCAACAGAAACAGACAGCTCAGCTCGTAGGGGCACGTGTCGGACATCAGCTCGCCGCTCATCACCGTCTTCCGATGAAAACGCATCGTAGCTTGTTGCTCACTCAGTGTTGGCCCCTCTTGGGCCGGCTGACTAACCACCCCAGAGACATGTCCATTGTCCGTGCAAATTCTGCAGAACGAGAAATGATCATAGAAACCCATGTCTTTCTTTTCTTAGTTTTTATTTAAACTCCTCTCAAAACTAATTTGAGTCATCACACCTCCCGCCTGAGAATGTCTAAGAATGTGATAACACTCATGCACGCACAAACACTGCTAGATCTTATAAATAAGTGGGAGCTGCGACGTGGGGCAAAAAAACAAAAACGTTCACCTGAAAAATGGCAAACGAGCGCTAAGTCCTTGCAAACTGCCAAAAACCGAATGCCGAGCGCTAATCCCATCCTCAGGGTGATTCACCGTTTCCAGACGCTCGTTCTCTGCAACGGTGCCCTTGCCGTCTGCCTGGCTACATCCCCCCCCCCACCTTCAGAAGGCACAAAACACCTCATCAGTCTCACAGACGCAACCACTCAGCTTCCTATTTACTTCAGTCTGCTCTCATTCATCATCTAATATGTCTAATCATGTCCCGTGGTCATGTCCCGTCACTCTGCGGCGACCTTGCAGCAGACGTGCATCGACACAACGCGAAGCGGGGAATGTGCACAGGCTACACACACACACACACACACACACACACACACACACACACACACACACACACACACACACACAGGATAAGGAGTGCAGACTGGTCATCGTGAGAGACGTGTAAACAGGAACTCAGAGACAAAGTTCTACGTAATCTCTCCGTTCCAGATGCAACAACAGCTTCGCCCCCTAAACACACACTCTGTTGTCTCTAACAAAACTCAACCATTTTGGCTAATTCAAATAGCCTGCGGCGAACAAACTCCACTGAGTCACAGAGGCAGATGCAAAACATGTTGCGCCTAAACTCACCTTCACTTCCACTCAGGCAAAATGGATGCGAGTCCGAGGCACGCACAAACACCCGGGCCTGCCCAGGTACACACAAATACACGCACGCACCCTTTCTGATATGGGAGGGGCGTTATTTTTAGACCCCTAACAATGTTTCACATAACTGGTGACTACACCGGTTCATCAGAACAGAAGAATATTACGCCTGAACATTATGTTCTGCCACCTGACATTCAATTATTCTTAAAAGCTTTGCAAGGTCTCTGACAGAAAAACTCAAGCACAAAACCTTCAGGGGCTTCAGCAGGTAGCATATGAAGAGCGCGCCAAATTGTGTGGGTAGGCTATACGGAAATGTTCAGCCGACGAGACTCCACGTGACTGAAAATGAAAGCATCAGCCTCTGTACATTCATTCATTCATTCATTCATTTTCTGTAACTGTTTGTTCTCTGGAGGGTTGCGGGGGTGGGCTGGAGCCTATCTCAGCTGTGAATGGGCGAGAGGCGGGGTACACCCTGGACAGGTCTCCAGTCTATCTCAGGACTAACAGAGAGACAGACAACCATTCACACTCACACCTACAGCCAGTTCAGAACCACCAATGAACCTAACCAGCATGTCTTTGGACGATGGAAGCTGGAGTACCTGGAGAGAACCCACGCAGACACAGGGAGAACATGCAAACTCCATACAGAAAGGAACCAGTCAGCCTGGATTAGAACCCAGAACCTTCTCAACCAATAGACCTGATGATATACTTGAGTGACAGCACCTCTCGTTTGACGTAACAAAGCATAAAGTTATAAAGAAATGCAAAAATAAAAAATGCGGTGACATAAACCGAAATAAATGCATTGATGAATACATTAAAAAAATGCAGCAATTTTTTAATAAAATACATAATTGAATGGGAAAGTCAATGAATCTGGGAAATAATACAAAGAAATGCAGAAAATATATTTGTCACATTTTATTTAATTAAATATTATTTAATTTTATCAATTAATGCTTTTTGGTAAGTGTATTTCTTCATTTAATTTTTAATATTAATAATTTTATTTTTCTTGTACACATTTCATATATAGATTTCTCCATTGTTATAGAATCAGTGTTACACGTAAAATTTCGCGAGACCCTGCCATTTTTTTGTTTTTTTTGTTTGTTTTTTTTTTGGGGGGGGGGTATACTCTCAAAAGAAAAAAAACTATTCAAAAACAATTTATAGAGTACATGAAATGTCACATTTTTATGGTAATTTATCGTAAAAAAAAATGTCTGATAATGTCATTATGGTAATTTAATGATTTGTGCCGGAATACTAAAAAGTTAGACAGATTAAACAAAGTATTAGCAAATTTTACTGTACTAGCTAGCTCTTATAAAGTGAAGCTAGTTGGCTTCCTCCAGGTTTTGACCAACTCTCTTAAAATAATTTTAAATCTCCAAGGTGTAAAAAATCATCGGGTTTTAAACGGTGGCGGTGACGTTGATTTTTATTAGCGAGCAACACAAATAGCTTCCCATGCTACGTGACTTGTCCGTGCCGTTTTCAATACTAGGAAAAACAACGCAACCACAACGTTGCCTGAAACGTGCAAAAAAATTCCGATTCGTTATGAGACCATGCCATAATATTAACACTGTATGGCGAACCCTGAGACTGTATAGTTCGCTGAGTGCCTGTGAACAGCTGCTGCAACATTTGGAATTAATATAATATCTATCCTGTTGTTTGTGGATACCACAGCGGCTAACAGCTGATTCTCATAATTTCAAGCCATTTTTCAACTGTCACATTGCAGTTAAAAGACAAATTGTGCCTTGATGACCTGTACTCATTACAGTGATGAAAGCGAACGTTAGACAACAACAAGATCAGCTTATCTGGATGACTTCATTTAATTTTAGCTGTAATGCATCCCATTAGGGTGGGAGGACATCATTTATATTGTAGGGGACAGTTAGCTTTTAGGCAAGAGAGAGAGAGCGAGAGTCCACCTAGGGGCAGTAACTAATGGCCTACTGGTGGGTCAAAGGTCATTGCACACCTTAATAGATGCCCCCTGCATAATTATACACGCTACAGGAAACCACCTTGACACTTTATTTATCTAGCTGGAAAGAAGTACCAGGAAATCTTCTCAAATGCCCCTGAACACAACACTTAACCACCCCGACATGAGCCGATCAGATAAGACACTCGCCGCGTGCTTTTAGTCGCCTTGTTTCAATGTTTGTATCACATGTGCGAACACGTACTGTTGCAAGCGAGCACAAAGGGGGAAAAAAGAAAAGGTGTCTCAGTCAGGACCAACACCCAACGTGTCGGATTTACTGCAGAGAACGCAAACACACACACACACACACACACACACACACAAAGCAGCTTTCACACCACTTACGTCCACTATTTTTTTTTTTTTTAAACGAAAAAAAAAAACAGCACTTAAACAGGAAGCATACACCCGTGTTTCCCACCACTCAGAGCTTTTACTGGACGTGATGGTCGGCTCAGCTTTTTATTTGTTGTTATTTTTCTAATGCGATCCTAATGAACCGACACATTTCAGACTTGCAGAAGTGAATCTTGCATTCATTCTCGGGTGGTGGCTCAGAAGTTGAACCGCTGCACTGAGTGGACTGATTTTAGGACAGATGCACCTTGTGATTATTTTCAGGTGGGGGGGGGGGTCTAAGTAGAGCTGCTGCTATTCATGGCATCGGGGGAGAGGAGCGTGTTAATTGTGATTTTGAAACCGTGCAGCTTATATCATACATCAATCAGCCACAACATTATGACCATATGACAATTCAATGTTCTGCTGGGAAACTTTTAGACCTGGCATTCATTCATTGGTGTGGATGTTACTTAGACATGTAGCACCCACCTAGACCAGACCAGGCACCCCCACCCCATAGCAATGACACTCCTTGATGGCAGCAGCCATCCCCAGCAGGGTGCAGCCACAAAAATCGCCTAAAGAACAGCACAAGGTGTTGACCTGGCCTCCAAATTCCACATAGGCCCCTCCACTCAACCCACAGGACACCCTCGGAAGGCCCATATCCATTCTCTGATGAGTCCCAACTGTTTCAGAGGCAACAAGGGTGGCCTACACAATATTAGGCAGGTGGTCGTAATGTTATGCCTGATCAGTGTATAAAGATAATAAAGATATACCGCATGCGGAGGCAGCCAGGCCATAAGTTTTACCTCCTTTTACGAGACAAGATGACCAGATGCCAGACCTTGTAAACCCTCATACTGGTTTGTGTATATTCTTCCATTTCTTGTACATTTGTTCATATTCTAATATGATAATTTGTACATTTTGGCTTATACTATTTCTATTTTATGTTACTAGATCTTATTCTACTTATTTTTTATTTCTATTTTATTTAACTTAATCTTTTCTTTTTATCTGAGGTTCTTAAGAGTGTGTTTTTTATGACAACTAAGCTACTGTAACCAAGCAATTTCCCTTGTGGATCAATAAAGTTTATCTAAGTCTAAGTCTAAGTCTCTAAGTGTCTGACAATTTTATGTCTATTGGAACAATACACAACAACCTCAGCACACCATTATTCTGCCATCAGTGGGATATTTCCATAACCCGGCTCATACGCCACGCAGGGTCCGGGCAGGAACATACATTTAAAATGTTTCACTTACACGGTTTAACAAGGTTTTCCATCTGTCATGGAGACGAGGCAAATGCCTATAAAAGCGAAATGAAGGGCATTAGCAGGTGGATAGATGAACTCCTTTTTTTCAGGAGGCATTTGTCTTTCCTTTCTAACAAGCCCCTGGCTGGCCAAATTGGGTAATAAAAACCTGTGAAGCAGGGCAAGGTAAGAGACGGTGCCATCTGTTCAGCCGGTATGTAGATTGGCATCCCAGGGCCGGGCCGGGCCGTCCCGCGGAGACGGAGAAATCAACGGACGCTTGTCTGCGAGCGCTGACTGGCTGCAGGCAAAGGGCCAGGACAACCCTTCAGACAAGTGTGTGTATGTGTGTGTGTGTGTGTGTGTGTGTGTGTGTGAAGTCCTTTCCTTTTTTTATCTGGTCATGTCACTCCAACAAGCACTTAAATCCCTGCTTGACTGATCACCTTTCTCTTCAGATCAATGTTACAAACAACACTTTGCTGCTCCAGTGACAAATCTTTCTCACGGCTTTCAATGGACCATCTGACGCCCATGTGATAAAGCAGAGTAAATGTTCAAATAAGCCTTTGCGAGAATACGGCACGACTGGATGTGTATCCTTGAGGGAACTTTGCCTCAAAGCGATCAAGGAGTCATACTTAACTCTTAAATCCCTGCATTTTTATTTTGTCATTTCCACCAAAGACTAAATCTGCGGACGCTAAATCTTTCAACGCTGCAAGTCCGAAGGACATAGGACTTTTTGTTTTTTTTGTGGTGACACCCCAAAGAAACAAAAAGGACGTCTTAGACAAAGATATTTTTGTGGTTGAGATCTATATATAGCTTTCCAGAGGAGCAGCAGAAGTTGTGGAGAGAAGAGGGAGGGTCCGCATTGTTCGAGGCGTCCGCAGTGGAAACTTTACTGTCGGCAGTGGAAGACCAAGTGATAACCCTCCGCTAAAGGCCAGGAGCGATAAGGCGGCGAGAGGGACCACACACGTACACAAACACACTCGCATGTGGTGGTTTGAAACAAAAGGGGAAATCGGCAGGGAGTGGCTCACAACCCAGAGACACGAGCAGCTAATCCTGATGTTTAGCTCAGACGTTCAGAGGGACGTTACGTTGTCTGGGGTGCTGCTTTATTAGAGATTAAAAAAATATATACCAGGATTACCACGGGGAGTTTTTTTCCACCAAGGACGCTCTAAGATGTCACAATGCCAAACGCACAAAAATAAAAAACAAGTCGCAGTATTTGTTCATGCTGGCTTTCCTTCGCAGTGCCGAGGCTTACTGGAGCACTTCAACAGCACTGATGCATGGTTGGGCTGCAACATGGCAACACCTGTGCTTTTCCGACTATGACAAGTCAAAACGAGGTCTGTCGATTCGCCAAATGATGTAGCACAATGATAAGTGAGAAACGTGTCCAACCTGTGAAAGGACTGTAACATCTTCACATTTGGAGCTGAATTCAATTACGAAGAAGTCACGACAAATGCAGCGTGACTGATCAATGCATCGCCAAAACAACAACCATTTTTTTAGCAGCGGATCAGGGGCGGCTACAGTGAGCTGCTAGATGAACTACTGCACACCTCCAACTCCTTTCAGTGTGCCCTGCTATTCACAGGCTCACGTGGTGTGTAGTTTCTGAACCCTGTTGCTCAGATAATGATTTCTTCTACGTGAAAACATTAATGTTTTGTTTTTTCTGCACCCACTGTCGAGTGACCAGTGGTATTAACCCACATTTACCGTTCCCACCAGGAACTACAGGTCTTACTGGTAGGATCATTTCAAACTAGATATAATCCTATCAAGAGGCCAGAGTCAAAAGCATCATAACTTACTTACAATGCTAACTTAAGGCGCTTTTAGGGTACTGCGGGACCTAGATGTCGTAACTTACGTACGTAGCCTACGCCGGTGTGAGCCATTTATACTTGTGCGCTTGCCTATGTGGCTCGCTCTGTAACAACGCCACCCCCAAACACTAGTCGGCGCTGTGTCTTTTTTGCCTGCTTCACTTTCAACAATGGCGACTGAAACTTTGGCCGAAATGTCGCAGAAGACGAGTCGGACAAATGTTTGCATCTCCGAACCTCCTCAGTTAACCTTTCCTCGATGTGTTCCATCTTTATTGATCCAAAACAATCAATTCGAGAAGATTGCGGAGATGGAGAAGCAGCCGGAAATAGCAGCAGCGGACCAATCACAGATGTTGCAGTCTACGTTGCCGCGGCAGTTACGGTGCTAGTCTCTGCATAGCTTCTGCGTCAACTTAACGCAGAAGTCTAAACTGCCTGTTAAGCACAAGACCCTATAGTCTGATTGTGAGAAGATATAAGGTCCACTGTCTATACATCATCACATTTTGCATAAATATCAATAACAGTGCCGTATGCTTTGTCATTACTATATATTTATGGTTGCTATCTGCTGCGTTGGCCCTCGTTTTCTCCAGAAGTGAGGCCGAGAGTGGGAGGACTAATGATGCAGTAATTAAAGCCGGTGCCTCGCTCCGGCATCACAGCAGCTTGCTGAGGAGTAACGCTCGATGCAAATCCCCCCCCCCCCAGCAGCTGGCCGTCTACTTGCATCCGAGGCAAGCAAACACCATGAGACATAAAGATGCTGCGCCGGCAAACTAATATTTCCATGCACTGCGCATTTTCCACGTCTGCGGTCAACGTTACGCTGTAGATTTTCTCCAGAGCTGAAAACTCAGCGGAGTGCCATGTGACATGTAACAGGAGCTATCATGCTATTTCGGTGGAGATGGAGAGCCAGTAGCGAGTGCGTGCTAGTGTGCATGCGTATTGTGCGACGATCGTGCTTCTTGGCTTGCCTTAAATGGACGTCCAGGGGATGTCAAACAGTCAAATACTGATGTTTGCCGGAGGGAGGAGGTTTTCCATTATGGCTTTGCAAGTTGCTGAGAGAAACCAGACATATTTCTGCGTGATGGAAGATCCACTTTTTGAGCAATGCAACACCGTGACTGATGCATGTACAAGATATTTAATTCAAACGTCGGTGCGTGATCTAATCACGGCTAGTATTTATAGAAGCGCAGCATGCAGGAGTAATACCATCCAGGTGCTGTGACCAACAGTGTGACTACAGTAGCAGGAAATCCTAAAGAGGCTGGAGGAAGAGTATGGTCAGATTCAAGCCCCGCTTAATGACTTGGCCAGACGAAACTGGACTTTTATAAGCTGAGGCCACGGTGGAAGAAAAACAATGGCCTTAACTGGGGAATACTCACCCTCCGACCGACTGTACGTGGACCAGAGACAATAAGCACTCTCCATCAAAGGCTTTGGGTTAAATAAACACCCGTCCCGCTGGGAATGTGTGGCTGATTGTGTATGAGGGGAGGGAAAAAAGATAAAGGGAACTGGTGAGAGGAGAGATCTCTGCAGGAGGAGGAGAAAAAAAAAGGGAGTGAGGAGGAGAGGAGTAGTCCAACCCAGCTGGAGAGAGCAGCTTTTCACAGAAGAAATCTGGAGATAGGTGGCGACGACACCACGTGAAAGAGCGCAGCTGAAAGCTCGCTAATAAGAACTTTTTGGTCAAACCTGCAGAGCGGGTTCGTCGCCGCGGCGCGTCTCGGAGGACTCTGCGGAGGAGGACCTGCCGTGCGACGTTCATCGCATCCCCTCGAGATATTTAAACAAACACTTTTTTTGTTTTGCTTTTTTTCGTTTCGGTGATTACATTACGGCTCCAGTTCGCCACACTGTGCACACATTGTCCGCAGACGCGCATAACTGCTTAAGTAGATGAGGTGCCGTAAAACACCTGTAAAGTGTGTTTTAACGTTTGGGTAAATATAATTTGGCTTTTCTCGTCTTACTGTGCACATAGCCCGGGTGGCGGTTAGCTTAGCTTCGCATAAAAACAGCACCCACTGACACAAGAGCAGAGCTATAAATCACTCAAGTCAGTAATCCAGGGCGTCCATCACAACGATCAGGAGGCAAACGGAAGAAATACAGCAATTAGGATTCGCCGACTACACCACTGCACCTCAATGGGGTTAAAACTGAGCATCCCCACCGACTTTGTTCGGGCTTTGTTCAAATTAATAAGAGAACTAGAGCCTGAAATTGGCATATTTTCTCCAGTTGGAAAACAAAAAAACTAAAAAATGGGTCGATAGTTTCCTCCAGTTTTGAGTCTTAATGCTTAGCTTATCACGTTCCGGCTACGGCTTCTTCATACTCCCGATTACAGACACAAGAGCAGTATTGACCTCATCCAACTCTCTGCAAGAAAGCAAACACTCAACTAAATGGAATCGAAATTAAAAAATGCACAATTCTCCCTAATTCGGAACACAAGGCAGCAGACAGCGTGCGTGTGCCGACAAACAATAGCATCCACTGTGAGTCAGACTATAACTGACAACTTCACAGTTTGGTTCTCACTTGCACAACAGGCAGTCGGGCTTTATTGCAGTGGCGAACAAATGCCAGCACGCTTTTTAATTTTCGATGTTGCCTTCCTTAATGACACAGCGCAACGTGAGAATAAGAAGTTGTTGAGATCACCGAACACGCTCTGGTTTAACACAATATGTCATTTGTGGAAGTGACATACTGGGAGGCAGGGCTGAGGCTTCTATCTACAACGTCCCAAAGAGTCTGCTAAAATCCCTGTAAAATCTGTTGAGACATGTCCGTGACCAGGATACATCCACCGATCAGGCATAACATTATGACAATATTCCTAATATTGTGTAGGTCTCCCTTTGTGCCTCCAAAACAGTTGGGACTCATCAGAGAATGGACATGGGCCTTCTGAGGGTGTCCTGTGGTGTCTGGTAACAGAATGTTGTTAGTGGGGATGCACCGAAAATTTTCGAAAATGCACTTTCGGGCTTTTTTCGGCCGGAAATTTATCGCCGAAACAACACGGCCGAAACAGGATGTTGTGATGATGCAAGCAACAACCGCAGCAAATTTTCGGTGCATCTCTAGTTGTTAGTGGGGGGCCTTTGGATCATCCCACAGATACTTGATCAGTTTGAGATCTAGTGAATTTGGAGGCCAGGTCAACACCTTGTGCTGTTCTTCATGTTTTTTTTTAGTTGTTCCTAAAGTGTTTTTGTGTGTGTGTCTGTCAGGCTGCATCCTGCTGGGGATGGCTGCTGCCATCAAGGAGTGTCATTGCTGTGGGGCGGAAGGTTGCCTTCTCCGGTCTAAGTGGGTGGTGCATGTCTAAGTAACATCCACACCAGTGAATGCCAGGTCCAAACGTTTCCCAGCAGAACACTGAATCGTCACAAGATGGTTAATGTTATTTACTTCTCCTGTCAGTGGTTTTAATGTTGTGGATAATCTGTGTATATCTCGCATCCCTTTTTGAAATCCAAGCCTGCAGCTGGTGATGAAAGTGGTTTGGTTTAATGTGGAGCGGAGCGGGGAGCACAGACTAACTTCAGGACCTCATTTTTTTTCCACAGCACGAGCCGGCCGCGAGCCACAGCTCGTTTATTCGCGAAGGCTGGCTTAGGCGGCGACAAAAGAGATGAGAGCACTTCTGTAATCATTCAGTTTGTGTCTGCCCCCCCCCCCACCCCACCCCACCCATCCACCGACCGGCCCACCCCTCCCAGCAGACGCAACTGCTTGGAGAAAACACAGCCGGACAGAGTGAAGCGTGAGCTGTGTGTCGGAGTGAGCTGCGTGACTATAACAAACACAGTAGGTGTAAAACTTCCAAGTGAAGTGAAGTGGATGTGGATCACAGATAAAAACACAAGTGGAGCGAAGGCCTGCTGTTGCTAAGCAAGCTCTTGGAAACACACGCTTTGGGTTTACATGATGAAAGTGAGCCAAATTCCTTGGATAAACAACGCTAATGTAAGCTGAAATACTGAACATAAACTGTGGACACAACTCCAGGTATAAATACCAACAAGTTCATGACATGTCGCTAAAAACATGAAAACCAGAAGCCTCTTTCTACAAACAATGCCTCATTCTCAAACGCTGGAGCACAAATCATGGCTCTGCAAGAAACGACGACATTTCTCAACACATCAATATGCAAATAGAGGAAAGAAACATGACTAGTCTCATCAGGCTCAGACAGAACCCACATCAAACTAGTTACAGAGATCCACATATGCTAGTGTCAACATTTTTTCTGCCTAAGTCGCTGATAATACACCAGCAAAAGTAACAGTAAACGTCTTGCGTCTTCACTGCGGGCTCGCCATTCTGTGTGTGCAAAAGGTATCGAGACGGAATGGGAGGGGGGCATCGCCTGCTTTGTAATTTAACCTGGACAGCAACAGAACTCACGTAGCATGTGAAACTATTTTTGTAGTTCGCTATTAAAAATTGACGTTACAGCCACTTTTTAAAACCCGATGTTTGTGCTCTTCATGTTTTAAACCACTGAGATTTGCAATTATTTAAAGAGAGCTGTTAAAAACCTGGAGGAAATGACTCCAGACGTGAACTAGCTAAGCTTTATAAGATCTAGCTAGCAAAGTTATCATCTTACATATAATTGACCGTATAATGCCACGTCTCAACAGCCTCATGTTTAGTATTCGTGTACATGAACTGCACAGACTGCTGATGTTTGTCACTAAATACAATATCCGGGTCATTACGGTAATTTAAAGAAGTTCTGATGCAAACCGCATGCTCTTATTTTTACATGGAGGCCTTTCATATACCGCATAAATAGTTTTTAATAGCTTCACAATCAGTGGCTTGTATTAAGACGCATTGCTTTTTGCCGGCGGTGGAGGCTGCCGCCACAGGGAGAGGAGCGCTGGCGTGACGGGACACGCAACGCGACACACACACCGACGCCGTTGTGTTACATGTCGCGCCTCTGACTCAAGGAACGCCGGCGCGCCTTTCTGAAAACATGCACGTGGGGTGGCGTTACGCCGCATAAGGAGGGCGGAGAGGAAAAGGCTTTTCCTCTCCTTTTTTTTCTCCTTGATTATGGAAGCTTTGCATTGAAAGGACTGAAAGGCCCTTTTTTGCCCCTATGTCAGAAAGTGAAACCAACTCCATTTCCCTCTTCTTGGGGGTATGTGTGATCATCAAAAACCATAAGGCAAGCACTTTCTGGGATATTTATGTGAGAGGAAAGCATTTGCAGAACCTAAAATCATGATCATTAACCCATAAAGATTGTAGAAATCTACTCATCTTTGTTATGTATTGGTGCAACAGCAGATTCTTCACAGACCAAGCTATTTCTATGTTTATGTGCCTCTAGAGTCAAGCTTTTTATTTTTATTATTTGGATGAACTGCACCTTTAAGGCTGTTCCTAAAAACCTGTTGTCTCCCCAGTATATTATTGGCCCTTGGCTTCATCAGTGGGACGGGAGGGGGGGTAATTTTAATCTCTGTAACCGGCTATCATGGTAACTGTACATAAAACCTTTAATAAGACCCTCTCTCTCTCTCTGTGTCTCTCTCTCTCTTCCCTCTTGTCTCCTTGTGCCTCATGCAATTAGTTATATATGGCACAGGAGGCTAGGCGCTAGCTGCACGGATATAAATAAAGCAATGAAAATGGAAAAGCCTGCTGGCAACAGAGACATGGAAACATTCTTCAGGTGATTTCTGCTTGCAACTCGTTTTATTCTGATTAATCCGCACACTATTTTCTGTTTGATTCATTATTTAATCTATAAAACAAACAGTCCTCAAGATGTCAATAATAATGATGAAGTTATCATTACATTAGAGATGGAGACACAAGGTGACATACTTTATTGTAGATTAATGGAAATGTGCAGTTAAAATAACCATGTTTACAGCTGATACATGTCAAACCTCACCGATCACTCTGGCACAGACAACTGTCGTCAGGAGTTTGGGAAAATCCGACCTTTGATCGGAGCAAATCAAATCACGCACTTAATAAAGCATCTACAGCTCTGCAACATCGATGGCGTCAGAGATTAATGAGCTTTGTTAATTACTACGACTAGCAGTCAGGCCTCTGCACTGGAAAACAGATCCATGGTGATCCGATAAATGTCTAAAACCGACCAAAAACTGATTAGGATACCGAGTGAACTCAGGTCTCCTCAGGTTATTATGAATGAGTCCTTAGGGAGGGGGGTGTCCTTGGATTTCCCCCATCCTGGATTAATCTTGGAGTGAACCCAAACTTCCCCACCCTTATCCCACTTCCTTATCTGGGTTCAATGGAGCTTGGCTGTTCATTGTCCCACTCTGCTCACACTCACATACACACAAATCCTCCTGAGAGGGGTCAGTGAACTCTGGACAAAGTTGTCTGTGTTGAAGCTCTGTAAAGTTCCTGCCTCACGCTGGAGAGTTGAAGAGAGCTTTCATACATATCATATATATAAGTCTGCAAGTGTGTTATTTCCCCTGAGAGCACACCACTATCAACTCTCGTGTCTGTTTCAGTGAGCGACTGCTTGTTTTGCCTGGTTAAAAACAACAGCTCAAGCCAACCAGGGCGGGGACGGATTGTTCTCCACGCCGGCAACACGACCATCTGTGCGCGAACAAACCTCTGCTGGTTTCAGGTCTGAACTGACTTCTTTATTTTTTCTGTTCCAGGGCAGGGTGACCTGACTCAGCACCTGGGAGAACAGACCCAGATAAGACAAGAAGACACAAATAGGAGGTGCACAGATACAGTGACGCAATAAATCCAGCATACCACTGACATACACATCAGCCGCAACATTATGACCACTGGCAGGAGAAGTAAAGACCATCTTGTGACAATCCAATGTTCTGCTGGGAAACTTTTGAACCTGGCATTCATTGGTGTGGATGTTACTTAGACATGTAGCACCCACCTAGACCAGACCAGGCACCCCCAACCCATAGCAATGACACTCCTTGATGGCAGCAGCCATCCCCAGCAGGACGCAGCCTGACACAGACACACACACAAAAACACACTAAAAAAGAACCATGAAGAACAGCACAAGGTGTTGACCTGGCCTCCAAATTCACTATATCCCAAACTGATCCAGTATCTGTGGGATGATCCACAGAGGACCCTCCCCTCAACCCATAGGACCCAAAGGCCTCCACTAAGGACACCACAGGACCCCCTCAGAAGGCCCATGTCCATTCTCTGATGAGTCACAACCGTTTTGGAGGCACAAGGAAGACCTATACAATATTAGAAAGGTGGTCATAATGTTATGCCTGATCGCTGTAGGTCACATGGCAGGGCTGAAAAGACAAATCGAGGTTGTACTTGATAAGAACTCTGCAACTTCCTAATCAGAGATGAATCATGTGAAGCATCTACAGCCTGATCTCAGTTCTGTACCACTTTGGAAACACAAGCAACCAAATCATCAAGTCAGAGTGCAACCTGACAGAAATGCAAAGGACTCAATGCATAGTCAACCACTGATCCATCCATTTGAACCATTACATCCCATCGCTTAGAAAAGAAATGATACCACTGAATGTGATAGACACTGATATGAATGCGAGGGGAGACTGTACACCACCGCTAACAAGCTGCTAGTTTGCCACAGTTGGGGCTCTCAGGAAATCTGCGTCAAGTAGAGAATCCCATAACTACGGCTCTCTGGGATGAATTCATTCGAATCCTGCGGTTTCCCATGATAAATCCAGATGACAGCTAAAAATATAAAAAAACAAGGTCGCTAAAAAACTGAGGCTAATAAGTTACGACATCAAAGGACAACCACTACAGCTAACTTGTTGACTGATGTCCAGCTGGAGCAGCGATGGGTTGTAACAAGTCGGGGAGTCTGGCAAACATTCCTCCACGAGAGGCTGGCTGAAGAAATCCCACAACAGTGTGTGAGCAAGCAGCTGAAAAGTGAAGCCAGCGAGGAGTGCAAATATACAAATATACTGTAGCTCCTCGGATGGGACAACTTTTGAGGACAACTCTCTATGAAGCTAAATGTTAAAGTACCCAACTTTGAAGCAGGAATACACTAGTTTACAGCCTGGTACAACAATAAAAACAGCAGCACTAGCTAATTTCCTCATCAGTGAGGGGCTGAATTTGGATTGTAAGTTGCTCACCCATCTCCCAATCCACCACTGTGACCATTTCTGAAATAGCCAGGGGCTAAGCCTCATTTAAGATACTGCAGGACATTGACGGCGTAACCTACGTACGTACAATGGCGACTGAAGACGAGTCCTACAAACGTTTGTGTCTCCGAACTTCCTCAGTTAACCTTTCCTCCATCTTTTTTTGGTCCAAAACAATCAATTCGAAAATTGCGGAGATGGAGAAGCACCCGGAAATACTAAAGCGGAAACACTGCGCTAGGCTAGGCTAGGCTAGGCTACGTTAGTCAGGCACTGTTAGGATGGAAAACACGAAAGCCTCCACACTGAGCTTCAAATCCACTCTTCATGGATCCTATGTGCAATGTCACTGGGGAAATTCAGATTCAGATCAGATCGATCTTGATTTGAAAGATCCGATATGGATTCATAAAATACTCTGATCAAATATTTCCTGCATCTTCTCGTTAGAAATCTTGCTGCCGTCTAGGGAGACTCTTTTGGCACAAGAAATCTAAACAACATCAGTCCAAAACACAATAGAAGCTACAAGCATCCGGCCGGAAATCTAACCAGATCTAATCTAATCTAATCAAATTGGGATAGTGTTAACCGGAATTGAACCGAATCAGGAAATCAGTCGTGATACCCAGCCCTAGACGTCACCGACATTATTTAGAAATAGAAATAATAGTCCAACCAGAACGAAAATGCCGGCTATAGCATAAATAGGTAAAAACTTTCAGGACTGCTTTTGGATTTTCAATCTGTTCGTTAGGAAACATCAGCGTAATCATGTTATCAACACTTCATCCTGTTGTTTCTCTCCGTTGGCACACACCAGGAGACGTGACGAGGGACAGAAACCTTGTGACGGCAAAGCAACGACGGCAAAACAACAACTTTATCTTAAATAAACCCTCCCCTGGAGATGCATAAACACTTTTCTTATCTTCCTTGTATTCTGCTAGATCACATGTGCACCTGGATCAAACGCAATAAACGGCGCCGTTGAAGCCAATTGACTTTCCAGAGAACTGCTTTGATATTTGGCAGCTTTGACGCTAGGCAACGAAAAAGGAAGTTTTGGCGCTGCGGCGACGAGGGTTTGGTTTATGGCGGGACTAAAATAAATAACTACAAAAGGCGGATACCGATGCGATCATTTGAACATATACCTAATGATAACGAGGCCAGCGTGACACAGATAACGGATGGGCATGCTTCTCGCGCCAGAAAAAAAAAACACCTTACTCTCAAGGGCCCTCAAGGGCCCTCAACTTTCACCTCTAGTGACGGCTGGAATGGATGTGGAAGGCCTGGCATTGTGAGGGCTGGCCTTAAAGACTTGAACGCCACAGCCGTCTGCTGCAATCACTGACTCTCCACTTCGGAAATGAGGTTTGAATGCAAACTAGAACCTCGCAACATGCAAAACATGTAATACACCATTTATTACGTGATGCTGTTTGGCTGACAACAACAGAATCTGACATTTTAACATGAAACCATCCTCATGTAGAGTTTTCTTCAAATGAAAGCAAGGCACAGCATGTCAATGTAACCCACATGCTTCTTTCTGGTGCTTACAAATGCTATATACTGCAGGAATGATAAAGAACACACTGCATATTAGTCAGTACAGTGTCTATATTTGTTGCTGCAGGACGCTACGTACGGTGAGGAATACCTCTCCTTAAAGTTTGGACTTTTTGTTGACTGGTGGCGGCTTTCAGCTCTTTCCAATCTCTCCCCCGTTTGAAATCCTAATTCCGTGTTATGACAGGATGGAGGAGGGCAGAGCAAGGGGGGGAACACCAAAATAGCATCATCTGATCTTTCTTTCATAAACTTTTCCACTCCTGCAGCAACACACTGGAACAGAGACTCCGGCAGAGGGAAGAAGCCCAAAATCAAAGCTGTCAGATGAAGCCTTTAGTCCCGGTCCCTGAGCTCAGAACAAGACGAAGAGCTGGACGGCAGAGTAAAAAGGCTTGATATTAACAATAAATCCTTTTTTTTTTTTTTTTCTTTCACATTGCTAACTTCCTCCATTTCAGCCGCCTCTTATCCACACATGCATTACGTCTGGGATCACGCATCTTGCACCACTACTGCCAACGCTAAAAATACACGCCATGAATGCTCAATTACATTATTCAGTTAGGGAATTCACTACCATCTGCCATGTGACTAAAAAAACTATATTTAGTTCCCAGGGTCTGTGCCGGCTGCAGTAACAGCTTCACGTGTTTAGAGAGAAAAACACATTTTCGCCTCACGCCCGCTCCTCGCCGCCGAGGACGAGCAGAGGCTGCGTCGGGTGTTAACAAAGACCTCTCCGGAAGAAGTGAATGAAAATACTGAGCGTCTAGGTTTGAGGACACGGCAAAGGCTCCGCTCCGTGTTGAGCTGCGAGCGTGCCAACTCAGCGGCGTCCGGGCCGCGAAACCCCGAGCTAATGAGCCGCCAGTGGACGGGAGAGGTGGAGAAAGGAACAGGAGATGAGATGAAAAATAAGTTGGAATGCGTAAAAAACCACCAAAGGGGCGCCGTTCGTAGCCGTTTATTGCATCGCCATATGGTCGTCTTGGCTCGGCGAGTACGAGACGCATATGCAATCGCAAACAGAGTGGTTGTAATCAAATGAGAAGCACAGCCAGGGACTAGTGTTCACTGCAATGAGAGCACTGGAGGAGAACGTAGGGATCACCGTTAATATGGACAGGCCTTCAGAAGCAACAACAACAACAACAACCTTACGTCCTCGGCGAGAAAGACTAGCCGTCCTACTTTAATTACTCGGCTTAATCCAACTGGACGCTCCACTGGAAAATCTCCAGGAGTCGTCGCGTGATCTCTCGATTACCGTTTCCGACAGTTTGTTTTCTCTGGGCGACGGTGATAAAAGCTGACTTTGTCGCTCACTTCTTGGTTTAATTTGCACGCAAACCAACACCGTGTTTACACGGCAAAAGCAGCATGTTCGCAGAGCAAAGAATCTCAGTCTGTGTCTACATTGGAGGCGATTGTGCCCGAGCTGTAGGTCACTCGTTTTGGAAGAGCTCGGAGATGAGAGCAGAGCGCAAAACGTACTAGAATAAGCTCAAAGCGGCGAATAAACACTACGATTAAAGCAGATCTGTTCCTCCGTCGGGTTACGAACGACGGACGAATGAAAGAAACCGGTTTGAAACGCTGCGCAGAAGCAGCTCGAGATCTTTGAACGGGACTGACATACAGCAGAGGGTTTTTTTTTTTGGGAGGCGGCGGAGGATGTTAAATCAGCTGGAATCCCTTTGCAACTTAAGCGAAGCGGGGCAGACAAATCGGCTCAGGCTTGTCTGAAAATATATTCTCTCAGACGCAGCTTTCCTTCTGCATTATGCTAAGGCAGGGTTTTTTTTTTTTTTGGGTTATTTTCCCCTCAACGTCCACACTTTCCATTGCGTATCCCGTAGCTGCGGTTTGCGCAATAGATTAAGGTCCCGCCTCGGGAAATACACTTTCAAAATGGATCCTCGGGCGTCACGGAGCGGTTATTTGGTGACACCCAGAAGTCCAGACAGCACAGTGTCCACCTGTTCAAACAAACCATTACTACAAGGAAAACACTCCGGGACTCTATAAACACGACTAGACCCAACTCAGGTGTGACAGCCGACCTATGCGGTCGCGCGACTTCGTCATCGACAGGATCGGGGGAAATCTAAAAACCTCTTTTATTCATATATTCAGTCAGTTTTGTATTTACTCGGCTCTCCTTCAGCCTCATGTTTAACATAGAGCCCATTAGTGTGCGTTACAGTGTCAGCTCAGACTCAGGCAGAATCATTAATCGGCTTCATTTATGCTTAATTATGTATTACAGGGCGACTTAGGATCAGGAGACCCGTGGGACTCCTGCTGTGCCTTCACACTGTGTCTTCAGGATGAGCGAGAAAAAAAAAAAAAGCTCCTGTATAATGTAGGCGCTAGCTTCCTCACCGTCATCCAGCGGCAGCTTATTGAGCTCAAGGTCAACATGGATCATCATTTGCGCGGGATAAATTAAGGCAACTTATTACACCGGAAGAGGACAGGAGCACGTTTGACCTAAAAAAAAAAAAAGCACATCGACTAGCGTTAGCTTTGCGATGCTACGCGTGGAAAACGATCGAGTGGAGCAGGGCGAGGAGAGAACGTTAATGGAAATGAGGCAGAAAGAACAAATTAGCGCCTCGCTGCATGCGGTGCAACGCCGCTCGTTGCTCCACTCCAATCGGGTCGGCCTTTAAAAACAGAACACGCCGCGTTCGGCCCAACCGGTCCGCCGAATGCAAAGGTAAGGGAGCAAACGGATATCGGAGGAGGGGCTTTGCCTTAGAAAAACACCAAAGCGAGACGGTAAGACACTCAACGCAAGGCAAATAAAGATTAAATCTTGACGGCTGATTTGAACACGGGACAAAGCGATGTTTGCTCTCATAATTGGCTTCGCAGAGGATGGCTCGGAGGGCCGCGGCGCTGCAGGACGACTGTCTCCAGTTCTTTGGATGTTGTTCAAACAGCGTCTAATAACTGGAGTCGGTGAATATTTAAAGTGGCTCGATAACAAGCGGAGGGAAAACAGCGGGTTTTAATAAGTGTGCACACTGTTTGGAGAAAAAAAGGAAAAGTTGGACTATTACTGATAGTTATAATAGACGGAACAGAGGGATTTTCAGGGACCCTGCTCCCTGCAGACTCCTTACAGTTTACAGCACGGATGCACGGCCATGACAACGTGATGGAGTTTTGTAAATCCACCATCTCCGACACTGTACGTCAGTGGAACCATGCTTTGAACTTGCTTTTAACAACTGTATGCACCATTTGGCGGCACAGCAGTGATCACACAAAAAGCTTGCGTAGGCTTTTTGAAACATATTTACGTCACTTATTTGAATTAAAGATTTAAAAAAAAAAGGGTATTTTAATAGACAGAAATAGGCTATTTTTATTCTAACTTGTAATTTTCTGTTGCGGTTGAGCTGTCAAGATAAAAGATATATAAATATATTTAAAGTCTTGGAACTAGGAGTAGAAGGGAAGGTAGATATTTCTTGACTGATAATAGTATGAGCTAAAATTACCTGCATATAATATCTATAGTTTACACGGAGGAAGCAGTATTACAGCAGCGAGTAGCAACCGGAAAATAGTAAATATAACCATCGTAGTAGTTGATTAATCGCTTTCGATTTTTAAAATAAGACAATTGCTATTTTTAGTTTTCTAAATGTGACGATTTTATGTTTTTTTTTTGGTCTTTTATTTTGAAGACATAACCCTGGTCTGTGGGACCTTTTAACTTTGACATATGTAAAAAAAAAAAAAAACAGAAGCAGAAGCAGAGGAGTGTTGGTGTCTAGGAGATCGGCAATCTGAGCCAGTCCCATCGGTTGCATAGCAAAAATTAGACAACAAACAACACAGCAGAACTTTGGAGCTTCTGGTTGTTTTAAACGGCGTCAGCGTGTGTCTTATATTTTACGAATATTTGAAATTGTAAACACACGATAGCGCTTCAGTCGTTGAAATCCATCCGGCTCGTTCCGTTTATTCGTTTCTCCTTAACCTCCAGTCGCCCGGGGGGGAAAAAAAATGTATTTATATTTATATATTTGAGTATCACTCCTTGTTCAAACACACTACAGTTGCACGGGGTTACATTTATAATGGAGGTAAACACTAGAGCACGCTTCAAAGGGACGGCTTTTCTCGTGTTAAATTCACGAAACATGTCCTATATATACACACGTCTAACTTTAGACTTTAGCCAGACACATTCTGCGTTGTACCCCAGAGGCTTGCTCTGTCAAACAGACAAAATACATCAGATTAAATAGTGGAAACGGCATTAAAGGGAGTCCACTCCACAAAGAGCTTCATTCAACCCGAAAACCGTGAGGGCTGGGGGACTACAGGCCGCCGTACGCATGACCAGCACGCCCACTCGTTGCAGGAAACTCAGTCTGCTGGAGCAAGACAAAAAAAAAATAAAAATAAAGACAAGACACCCAAAGTGTGGTGCTTGTGAGAGGACGGGCTATTTATAGGCTTACTCCAGTGAGGAAGACCGCTCTTCCTCCTTCCCTCCCCACCCACCCACCCGCCCATGACTAGGATCAGCACTTCACACGGGTGACAGGAGGAAGACGGGGGTGGTGGTGGTGGGGATTCTCCACTCTCCACTACCGACACCACGCTGAAAGCAACACAAAGCATTAGAAAGTCTTTAACGGTTCGCACCACGAGTTGGTGCCACCGGGTGCCAAGCTACAGACGCAAAGGTGAGCGGTAAATACACGATAACGCAGACATTTCCTCGGGAGCCGTGACACACCCATTCCTGCACGGCTTTTGCTTTCTCTCCCCGGCCAGGTATGTGGCTTTATAGCTCGATGCAAATAGGACGCAGGCAGGTACAGTGTCAACAGCATGATCCGCTATGTTTTTTTGCTGCAGATGCAGATGCAGATGCAGAACAGGCATCAGCTGCTGCACTTCACGTTTTTTTTTTTTTTTTGCCAGTGATGAAAAGAAAAAGACATCAGTAGTATCTTCTTAGCATCTTTTTTTTTTTTTTTTTTTAATGGTGTGTGAGAACACAAACAAACTCTCACATGATCTTATCTGCGTTTGTTTTCATGTGCACACCCAAACCAAGCCCGAGCCTTAACAGATGGGATGGGAGCGAGCTGCAAAAGAATTAAAAGTGAAGAATGAATTTACAGGTTTGGGTCAAGATCTGTGGGACCAGACCAGACCAGATCAGATCAGACCAGACCAGATCAGATCAGATCAGATAAGAGCTTATAGGCTGCAGGTTATCATCTTCATGGTGCAGGTGGAAAGGTGGAAGTGGGTCAGAGAGCATGTGCATGTGTTTGGTTCCGAGAGGCCCATCATCATCATCATCATCATGTGTCTGCTTCATTTTTTGGGGGGGAGGGGGGTCGTGACCAGCTGGTGAGCGTAGACATGGAGGCAGGAGGAGCATGCACAACAACAACAACAATAATAACAGAAGAAGAAGAAGAAGAAGAAGCAACGTTAACGTGCAGAGGCAGCAGTGACAGACAGTGATGGTAACTCACATCCTCGAACAGGGATCCAACGTTGGCTGTCACCAGCAGTATTCCTGTGCCGTGCTGCGCTGTCAGCTTCCCTGCCATGTCTCTTCTTCTCTCTCTCTGTCTCTGTCTCGCAGGTGGGTCGCAGACTTATACGGCGGACTTTAAAAGGTAAGAAGCTAAACAAATAAAAGAAAGGAGGAAAAAAAAAAAAAAAAAAAAAAGGAGGGGAGGCAAAGCGAATGTCTCACGGAACTGGTTTTTAAAAGAGCGGGGATTTGCGACTGGAGCCGGGGCTGAGGCGGCTCGGCTGGAGCATATTTTTTTTTATTATTATTATATTTTTCTCGTCCTCAGCAGCAGTGGCCGTGCATCTAACCAGGAGTTGCTCTGCAGTGAAGAAGGGTCCGTTTGGCGGCGGTGGCAGCGGCGGCGGCGGCGAGCGGCGGTTAGCGTTGCTGCGCTGAAGAGCGTGCTACTTTTTCACGCTCGGGGCCATCGTAAAAGTTTTCCGTTTTTAATCCAGGGCGAGTGCCTGAGGGCTCTGGCTCATTTCAGCGACGGGGTGCTATCCCCAGCTTTTGTGCAGTGTAAAAGTCTCCCTCCTAAGGCAGGACGCTTTGCCAGGACCATTGCCTTCGCCGTGCGGAGACGATAGGCTGGAGTCCTTCGCCGCTCTGACGTCACAGCGCCAATGGAAACACGGGGCTCTCTTAAAGGGACAGAGCACCGTAAACACGCGGAGGCTCCCAGGCGTCCATTATCGGACACCACTGGGCTTTACCCCTGGTATGGATGGATGGATGGATGGATGGATGGATAGATAGATAGATAGATAGATAGATAGATAGATAGATAGATAATCAGGTAAATAGATAATTAGGTAAATAGATAGATAGATGGATGGATGGATGGTAGACGGACAGACGGACGGACGGACGGACGGACAGACAAATAGATAGATAGATAGATAGATAGATAGATGATGGATGGACGGATGCATAGACAGACAGATAGATAGACAGACAGACAGACAGACAGACAGATAGATAGATAGATAGATAACTTGGTAAATAGATGGATGAATGGATGGATACACAGAATGTTAGATGGGTGGATGGATGCATAGATAGATAGATAGATAGATAGATAGATAGATAGATTCATTCCGTGGACACAGATCAAATACACATCAAACTAAATTCATACCACACTTATCCTCGGCTAGCTCTGACCTGCTACGCCCAGGTTTTATGCTAAGCTAAGCTAGATATAACAAAAGATATATATAAAAATATTTAAAGTATTAAAAACATATATCTACTGTGTACGAATATATAGTAGCAGCAAGTATGTAGCAGAGCAACCACAGTCCAGTTGTGTCCTCACAGGGAGGCATTGTAGAGTCGTATGTCCTGAGGGACAAGCAGACTCTTGCTGTCATCGAAAATAGCCATTTGAACGAAATCTCCGCTTTTCTGCCATGGATTGGTTGAGTTTTTTTTGTTTTGTTTTTGCCAAGGTCAAAACTGTACTTTCAGTAAACATAAGTGCAGAGTCGTGCCCACAATAATGCAACTCTGTGATTATTGGTTGTTTGTCCATGTGAACGCGGATGCCGATGCTGCAGGATCTTCTTGAGAATGTCACAGGCACCCGGGCTCATGCCTTGATCATGTTTCAAGCAGAAACAAATGCAACGGAGCACGTGTGCTCAAAATTACAGCCTAAATAAATAAGTCTGCTGACTTTTATGAGCGATGGGAGGGCAGAATAAAACCTTGCCTCACTACTACCGAGGTATTTTAATAAGTCCGTACATGTCAAACCTACATATGAACCAAAGCATGAACCAGTTTTAAAGGTGTTACTCATTACTTACTTGGTATTTTATTGTGTACAGACAGCGCAGGAAATAGGGGAGGGGGAGTCCTGAGTTAGTATCTACAACCTCTACCTACATATCT
Source organism: Chelon labrosus (assembly GCF_963514085.1). Taxonomy (NCBI): domain Eukaryota; kingdom Metazoa; phylum Chordata; class Actinopteri; order Mugiliformes; family Mugilidae; genus Chelon; species Chelon labrosus. The sequence continues at coordinate 23,745,257 of NC_140348.1, forward strand.
CTGATATGTGATCAAAATATCATTCTTATAATGTTCAGAGTAACATTAAAAACGACATGGACACATTCTCCTTTGTTGTAGGCGTACATTATATAATCCATGCCGCTGAGCTCAGCTGCACGGGATGCAACGATGCCAACACAGTCTACCTGAAACAGTTTGTGAACTGGTATTAAACAAGTCAATCACATCTATGTTCTTTTGTTTGTTTTTTGACATGTCGCAATCAAAAGCTTTAAAAGTTAACATTTTAGCTGCCACAGCATGTGGATAACAAGAGCACACAGACAGTTATAGATACCTTTAATGTTGCTTTGAGAAATGTTCAACTAGGGTGTAGAAAGCAAGAACAAACACATAGCAGTGTGTCTTTGCAACGTCTGTGAAGATTCTCAGTCATCCGGGTCGTGGCATATCAAAAACAAAACTAAAACAAAGACAGCCGGACTTGTTGAATTTTTCCAGAAGACCTTACTCATTCAGCTCCTTAAAAACATATTAGGCTATACATCCTTGTAAACTTTAAACAATGCAGAACAGTTTTTGTGTGTGCAAACCTACATATATATAGATTTTAGATCTTAAATGCATCTTGAATGCATTCTTTAGATATCTGAGCCAGCATAAAGCTCACTAACAGGCGGTTTAGGCTTCTGCATCAATTGGACACCGTATTGAATACTCTAGGTATTGGACTCCTCAGAAACCTAAATGAAGCCTTAAGGATATAGATGGCAAATGGCTGAGTTCTCCAAAAAGCTGGAACTGATTGAATAACATGGAGTGGCTAATTTAAACAAGAGCTAATGCAGTTTGCTTCAGTGCATTCCCAGATGCTGCAAAATCTGATGTGACTTGACAAGAACCTCTAGATCGCAGACCGCAAGAGCTGCGATTGGTCCACTTGAGGTGTTGAAAATGAAGCAGGAAGTAGAAACAAACATTAACCCAACTGGACAAAAACAACACAGCGCCATCTAGTGTTTGGGTATGGTTATTACAGAGCTAGCCAGAGGCACAAGTATATATAGCTCACACCAGCGTAGGCTACATACGCAGGTTGTGGCGTCTATGTCCCGCAGTACCCTACATGAGCCTTAAGGCTATAGATGGTAAATAGCTGAGTTCTCCCAAAAGCTGGAGTTGACGAGAGCTAATGCAGTTTGCTTCAGTGCATTCCCAAATGCTGCAAACTCTGATTTGCCTTGACAAGAACCTCTACAATCCCGACTGAATCCTGAATTCCTAAAAGCACACAGCTGTCAAACGCTAATCTATATGTCTGCGTCAGTCAGCAGTCGCTGGCAGATGACTAAAAGCGTCCTGACCTGTCATGCCGCAACATGTTGCGCTGCACAGTTCAGAATATGACTGTCTTTGTACGCTTGCATGTACAGTACTATCCTTCCACGGACCTAGACACCCTTTGCCAGATGTGGACACACACACACACACATTTTGATCTGAAGATTTCCTACTTAGGTGTTGGCAGGAAGACCCCGGACATTTTTCATATTGAAAGTCTGGAAACCGAATCAGTGTGCATTAACAGTGTTTTGCTAAGGTTGCTTAGAAACACAGCCAAGCCCAAGTGTGATGGATTATTGTGAATGAGGCTCATTACTGGCACCAAAACCTGTTTGTTGACAACATATTGCTCATCCAGCATTAGCTCACTTGCTGACTGAGCTGAAAAATAAAACACGAGTTACATCACATCACAGGAAGCAGCGGTCTGACTGATTTCGTAACAGGTCGTGCACACCTGTTTGAATGCATTGGTCAGAGTTGTGGTCATCGGTGGCGTTGCTCTCCGTCCTCTTTTAACCTCTGAAACATCTGGAAGGACTGTTTTGCAGAAGGACAGTTTTCTGCATCATTCACAGATCCACATGTATTAATTACCCACATGCTTGTCACACAGCGTGAAGTGATTTCCCCCGATGGGTTTGAGGCAGCCCGGGACCATAAATAGCCCCCTCCAGTCAAAGGTAGTTTGAGGTCAACAGCTTGGGGCAGGCATATGACACGCCGGACAAGCGAAGCAACAAAATGAGGCCGAGCTCCCTCTTCGCTGAGTAAGTTTAGGCCTCGACATTGTTGCACATTTAGCACATCCAGCTGTGCAACGGTGACACAAGGAAACGGTGGCAATCCTTAAATAACTACAGAAGGGTTCATGCAGCCGTTATATGTTAACAGTATTAGACTGTGTATGTGTGTGAGAGAAAGTGTGTGTGTGTGAGTGTTTGGGATGGGGGGGGCATGGTCATGGCTCACTAAGGGTCTTTGAAGAGAGATTATCGCCAAATCGAGAGAGCTCACAGCTGTGTCTGGCATGGGAGAGGGAGAGGGGGGGGGGGAGAAAGAGAGAGAATATGTGTGTGTGTGTGTGTGATGTGATTTAATCTGTATGTTTATTTAAATGGTGTCTCTCCGTGTTCCTTGTGCGTGATATGCCACGTAATATCAATAATCAGTTATTCGCAGAAGATGATAATAACAATAATGATAGCATTCACAGAGAATTAATCGGTGCCCTTGCAACTGTGTGTGTGTGTGGGTGTAGGGGTGTGTGTGTGGGTGTGTGTGTGTGTGTGTATTTTGGTATTTTAATTAAAACAGGATCACACCGCCCTTGAAAACAATCCAAACTCGATAATATCTCTTTTGCACAATATTATACCCACCGGTATTGCGGTGAACTAAGTAGCTTTGGAGCCATGTAAAGTGTATTAGAGCTCGGCATGAAATAACAAATTAAGCTAATCTAGTTTAAAGCTGCTAGACATTCCTAACGTTAGTAAAACACGCTAGCCTGTGAGCAAGCTGCTGACATACTCAGCAACCAGAACGGGCTAGCGCTAGTAGCACCTGCTACCAAGGTGCATGGAGAAGGAAAAAAAAGTTGTAGAAAGGTCAAGACACCAACAGCACTTTCCGTAAATGAAACAACTTTATTGGACCAAATAAAGACATAAAGGTCTGATAAAACTGCTGGAGTCTTGACCTTTCTAGCATTAGCGGATCACAATACTTAGAGATCGTGGTATATCTTGTGTATCGTGAATATTTGTGTTAAGGAAGAGCCCTCTAATCTTGTTAACCACTTGGCTGCTGACTTGTCTGCAAACTCTTCCACTTTTCTGAAGCAGCTGCAAAGAAAACTTATAGTTAATAGAGGCTAAGTTAATAGTCTTGTTATTCTCATAAATGTGGTTTATTTGCTTTCTTACTAAGAGGCCGATCAGAAGGCTGAAATCACTTTAATATGCAGCTGGAGCCCCACACAAGTTAGCTTCGCTAAAGCTAAACTAGGTTAGCTCAGTCCAAAGTGACATGAAATCAAAATCAAAACCATAAGAACTGAGAGTGATACTAGCAATTTAACAACTGTTCATTAAGCAGAAAACATCTTTGACTTGCAGCTGCCACATTTTTCATACACACGAGGCTAGTGCTGCATAACCAGCTCTCCTGCATTGTTTTGACATGCACCGCTGTGAAGCTAGCGGTGATGGGATTTCAGTTTTACCATACAGGACTGTACAAGTCTCTCCCGGTGACGTTTTTACCAGGCAGAACGAGGACGTGAAGCTATTTAGCCTGTGTAGCCGCCTCCTTTGACATCTCCATGTAGCTAGTGGAACAGTCGGCGGTGGCGGTCCACGCTCAAAACTGAAGTACAAGTAGAAGACAGCTGGTATAGCTTCATGTCAGACAACCTTAGGATTATTTGACTATCTTCTTTTCTGGAACTTGTGCTACACAGTTTGCCAGTTTTTTTTTTTAAATCTGTATGGTTAAGTAAAGAGAGTAATTAGCACTTAAGCTAACTAGCATGCTAGTTGTCAGGGTGCATTCAACGTTAGCCTACTTAATGTTTCCGAATTTGGAGAAAAAACACATAAAAAAACACCCACATATCGAACTACTTAGAAATAAAGGAGACTTATTTGAGTTTGTTATTAAAAAGTAAATTAATAATATATATTTATATTATATTTGTATACATTTCTGCAGAATTAGCTTTGTTTGCTACTTTACTTTATGAGATAAGGAGAGGGGAGTAAAGATTAATATTTATCAAAGTTTCCAGGCTTCGATATTCTTAAATAAAATCAAAGAAAGATAAGTGCCACACCTAAAAAACACTAGAGAAGACCATGAGGGTCAGGCCCAACCTTGGATGGTGATAGATGCAGACGGTGAGCTATGAGAAGTTGGTGAGTTCCAGATCCAGGCTGAAAAATAAATCTAATTACATGAAATAACAATGTGTTATTTTCTAAGAGGTCAATTTAATTAATTGTCGTTTCATTTACTCGAGCAAAACAGACATGTTTGTTTGTCAGACGTTTAAAAAAAAAAATCACAAGACTCGTTGACTTTACTTTATCCACGCCCTCAAAAAAGGCAGAGCCAGAATGAAACAAAGTCAAAAACTCAACAGGGCGGTTGCAATTTTTCCGTACCTTCTTCCGGATAAAGCCTGAATTCCCAAGGAAACTGTATCCCAACTGTCGTGGTGCTCCGTGGGATTATTTCTGCTAAGGCCTCCAACACTTTTCTAACTGCTAATCAAACAGCTTGAAGGGGAAACAAATGGAAATGGCCCTAAAAATAACAGGGCAAATATGTGTGAAAGTCTGTGTGCACATAGATAACAACACCGGTAATGTGTTCCATGAGGGTCAGTAAATACTACACCGTTCTAGGCAGGATATCCCACAGGGGGAATGAAGGAGGGTATTATAAAATTTGCTGTGTGTGTGTGTGTGTTATCCTCGGCCGATAAAGAAGTTCTACACGCTGGTCAAAATGCCCCTCCTCCTTCTGCACTCAGGGTAATGGAAAAAGTTATGTTGGAATTCCTGACTGCGAGCAAGTATGTGCACTTTGACCCCGATCTCTCTGGTGCTTAAATTCGCTTATCTAAAAATAGGCAAACCTGGAAATAATCAGGCTTTCTCATGTCTCCGAAGGAGCACGGATTCAGCCTCGTAATGGTGTCTGAAGACTCGCTCAACGCGGAGTTTTATCTCTGGTAAGCGCACAGGAATGAGTCATGTAGACCTGTTGTATATGTTTCCCCAGAGAGCCTGATATGTTAGCATGGGAATTTAGCATGAGAAAACAGTTTCATGAGTGGAGAGGGAGGTTTGTGTGCACAAAGAGAGAGAGACAGAGAGAGAGAGAGAGAGAGAGAGAGAGAGTGTGTTATCTCTGACTCATTCCTGGGACTCTAAGTGTCTCTCTGGCTTATTTCCATATAATTTGAATGAAATGTTTACAGTACTTTCAGATCCTTTGAACAACATTGTTTCAATTAGCGAATCATCATTTGTGTTACCCAGAGGGGGGCATATGGCTCCCGCTTCTGCAGAAGCATGTTAAATATACACAAGCGTGTGCAGACTTCAGCACACTATTTAAAAAGCGATCGTCTCAGAAAACGTTCTCATCACGGAGCAAGTTTGGAGTTTCTGTTTTTAGTCTCAACCAAAACCGTGAAGAGTTTAACTTAATATAAACTCGTACAAAAACCGCTAAAGCAAGGCGACTGGACTCATCCAAGTAGCTACCAAGTGGTGAAACATCTTCAAGAAATTCTTTAGTGTTTTTTTAATATACCATGACCAGGATGATTGAGCACCTTCATAGATCTAGTATAAACTTGTGAGAGAAAAACAGGACAGGGGTGCACATTAGGGGGTGCACAACTGATTTTTTAAAGTCGCCAGTCTCTGGTGACGTCACTAATAAAAACCCAGTAGAAAGTAATGCTTTGCAAAAAAATCTATATTCTTGACCTGAATACATATGCTGAGAACAGACAGCTCACATGCTACATACTGTGAGCTGCAGATATGTATAGCCTGTATAAAAACAGGCAGCACCTCAGCACCATCAGTAGCATTTAGCAGCTAATAACTTTGACAAATAGTTGATGTGCAGCCTCCTTCTCTCTGTTACCACAGGACGTTTGTTGAAGTTGTTAACTGACTGCTGTCCGGAGGATTTGGACTGTTCCTCTGCTAGCATTAGCGTTAGCCTTTTCAGATGCATTGCAGTAATACTTTAGTTGTATTTCAGGACTGTTATGTCATGGTAGTTTGGTCTTCACCTTTCGTGAAGTATTTCCACACACTTGATGAATCGCTGCTAGTTTGCTGCAATAACCCACTGGGCTTACGTGTTGTTATTGTCACGTGATCGGCGACTAGTCGACGTGATGCTTGCAGCGACATGGCAGAGCAGTAAAGTCGACAAACTGACTAGTTGACTAGTGCAACTCCTAGTAGTGCACATTCTGTAATTCTGTCGTTTGGTACAGGAGTGTACTCAATGACGCTCACTTGGTTACCTGGCTGTACCAAGTCCACATGAGTTATCTCCTGATGCATTGTCCATAAAACGGGCGTAGCAAGTATACGCCCGGGCTTTTGGACTTTTGGCCAGATGCGCACTTTGAATTTGAACAGCAGTGACTGATGACATTTCACAAGAAGACATACTGATAAACAGAGCATACTGAGTGAATCATCTCTGCCTCCCGCCCGCCTGTTTGACTGCATTTGGGTACAAATCATTAACTACGACAGAACCTTATGCATGACATGCGTAATATAAATGCCTAATATCCTTTATGTTGTCTTTTTAAAATACTGTTTGGAACAATGTGTACCTGCATGTTGCACACAGTTACGGGTTTGAAGTAACTTGAAAGTCAACCGATGAAAGCGGCTGTCATAACGTTTAAGTGCCGCCATTCAGTATTGTCAAAGTCTCTAATGAATGCATTTGAGCCTTGAGTGCTGGGATGTCATCACAGACGAAGATTAAAGCCAGAACAAAGTGTGAATGTAAACCCTTTGAGTTCATCTCACCAAGTTTTGGCCTCGAGCAAGACAAAGGGACTGACATGCACATTGCTGTGAGTGGAGTATTCACCGTGAGTCAATCATAGCGAGATATAAAGACAGAAGCAAACAGATGGTTATCTGAAAGTGAAATGAGGGCGTATTTACCACTGGAATACATAATATGGTTCTTGTACTTTGCTGTGGTTTGTTGGGGAAGGAGCACCAGCAAATAGGACATAAGTAGGGTCAACAAAGAGAGCTGACTAAGTGAGGGACAGTAGGACACTGGATAAACTGCTCTTCATCATGGACAATCCGTCTCGTCCACTACATCGGACAACAGAGGGACAGCGGAGCTCATTCTCCAACATATCAATCCAGCTCCGCTCCCACAGTGAACGCTACAGGACGTCATTCATACCCTACTCTATCCAGCCTTACAACAACTCACATTTCTGTAACAGTTAACTGCATGTTATTAATGTTAATGCACATTATTACACCTTATAAATCCTTCCTTATGTATATCATTTTTATTTTATTCTATCTTGCTTTTTACTTGTGGTTCTCAATAGTGTTTTTTTATGTGCAACTTAGCTACTGTGACCAAGCAATCTTCCTTGTGGATGAATGAAGTCCATGTGGAAGATTGTAAATATAGTTCAGTTCTGTGTCTTTTTTTTTAGATTTAATTGAGAATATGTAGAAACCAAAGGCACGTCTGTGTGTTTATATGTGAAGGATCTTACTGATCCTTGCTTCTTTATCGTCAAAGAGCTTTGTGACGGTGGAACAACAGCTGTAAAAAAAAAAAAATGGAAATCAGGTTGGAACCTGGTGGTGTAGTTCAGTTTCACGTACGAAAACTTTAATTGGACTTTAATCTCCATGTAAATTACTAACAGCCTCATAATTCTTAATTATTTACAAGTGGTTAACGTTTGTGGCAGTCTGTTATCTTTTGCCTTTTATTTGCAGCTTGTTGATGAGTATTATAATTATTCTCATTTTTAGAACAATTAACACCGCAGCACTTTGAGAGTTGCATAATGTAAGTAATGGGATTTATTTTATTTGTTTATTTAATTTTTAGAATTATCTTAAATTATTTTACTGTTCACCTGCCCCTGGAGGACATAGTGAAGAGTGAATTGTAACAGCAAATAAAGTGGTGATAGGATATGCAGGGCCTTGAAGGCTTTGTGTCTTACGTCCAAATAAATAGCAGATATATATATATATATATATATATATATATATATATATATATTGACCCCTGCGTGGGACTAATCTGAGTTTCAAATCAATTTGTTGGAAAAATTTAAATGTCTCATGACACTATGAAATGGACTATGTCTCATATACACTATATTTACATGCACTGACTACTCTGTATAGTACTTTGGTCAACATTTGTTGCTTTTAAATGTGCTTCATGTACAGTATCTGTCTTTCTAACTGCTAAATGTTCACCAGTCGAATAACAGTCTATTGCTTGAAACAGAATTATCGTAACATCAATCTAAAATTATTAAAACACTGACATTACAACTTTGAAGCTGCACTGATCCACAATTCACACTCATCATTTCATTCATTCATTCATCTTCTGTAACCGTTTGTCCTCTGGAGGGTCACGGGACGGGGCTGGAGCCTATCCCAGCTGTCATCGGGCGAGAGGGGGCGGGGTACACCCTGGACAGGTCGGCAGTCTATCACAGGGCTAACACAGAGAGACAGACAACCATTCACACTCACACCTACAGCCAATTTAGAATCACCAATGAAGCTAACCAGCATGTCTTTGGACGGTGGGAGGAAGCTGGAGTACCTGGAGAGAACCCACGTAGACACAGGGAGAACATGCAAACTCCACACAGAAAGAAAGGCGATGGATTCGAACCCAGAACCTTCCTGCTGTGAGGCATCAGTGCTAACCGTACTCATCAATAACACGCCAAATTACTATCTGCCATGCAAAAGGGTCAGAGTTTAATGTAATTTTATTCTGAAACATCAAATATAAAGACATTAAATGAGTGTTTGACAGTAAACAGAACGGGAAACGCTGTAAAATGTGGAACATACACAGCAGAATAGGTTTATAAAGTGAAGAAAAGGTTTTGTGAATGGTTTATTTGTCAAAGCTTTACTCGAATTTGGACATTTTCCTTAAGGTAAATATGACTTTTATTTTTACATCCAAAAACTAACCAAAACAAAAGGTTTAAAACATATGTTTTTTTATCTGAATAATTAAAAATAACCAGATTCCCCATTTCAAGTAAAGTCTCTTCCAATCCAAGTACAAAGCGGGCACGCTGGGCCATGAAAAGCTCGGGGGGCTCTCAGTTAACCCTGTCACATTATTTTAGTTGGGTCAGCACACAAAATGAGCCTTTCTCTGCCTGGACTGTATCTTTAAATCTCTGGCATATTTTTTTCCACCTCCCTCTCTTGGCCAGAGTGGATCCCACTGCGAGGAAGCCTATTTTGGAGATCCCACTGGGTGCTTTATAAGATTGGCCCATACTAATTTATCCTCCCTTACCAATTAATTTGGAGCATGTTATTCTGCTGGGACAAAGGTCAGTTATTTTCTGAAAGAGGCCTGAAAGATGGCCTAAATCATTTTTAGTTGAAGAAGGGGTGGGTGGGGGGAGGGGCTGACTTCTGCAACTGTCCCTGCTCTGTCGCAGTGCTCGTACTGTTTTCTGCACATTTCTAAAAATGAAACTTCAAACTAAATTAATAGATTTGTTCACATTTTAAAAGCTAAAGCTGCATTTTGAGGGATTTTTAGCAACAGGGGAATGTTAGAAGAAAACACAATAACTGTCGTCATAGGAGCATTATAAGCTAGCTAGCTAGCTACTTAGCAAATGTAACAGAACAGTTAGCAGCCGATGATTTGCTTCGAGAGGTGGAGGAGACCAAAAGCAGAGCTAAAAGCAGAGTAAATATGTGGATTTAAATTTAGAAAAAAGCCTCTGGCAATGGATCTAATGTTGCTCCCACTCTGCTGAAGGCAACAGTTTGCCAACACAACGGCTTCATGAGGCAATAACATCTCATTGGTGTCCTGTGGCTCTGCCCCCGTTGCCTTGAAATGACAGTACCTCAACCTTTCTTCTTTAATGTTCTCTGGATGAATGGAGGACACCTCAGCTAGTTACCCTTTAGCGGCCCGCCCTTCTCAAGGAGGGCGGTTTTGCCTCATGGGGTTCTTTAGAGAACATTAATGGCCACTGGAAGTCATGCTTTTGAAAATCAAACGTCCTCTTCTTCAACTACTAGTTTACAGCTCCCTTAGTGTTTCTAGGGAACAATACAAAGTGTAATAAACCGAACGAGCTTCCGTGCTTCTCCACATGACTATGGTGTCCTGCAGAGGGTGGTGGACATTGTTCATGACGGACCGGATTTTAAGGTTGTTGCATCTGCCACTGATGTTAGGGACAGCAAGAACAGCTTTAAACTGCTAAACCGCTGCTACTTCAAAGCCTGCCAGATTTCTAAGCGTTGTCATACACCAATCAGCCATGGGACTCATCAGAGAATGGACATGGGTCTTCTGAGGGTGTCCTGTGGTGTCTGGCAACACGATGAAGCGGAAGGGCCTCTGTGGATCATCCCACAGATACTTGATAGGTTTGGGATCTCGTGAATTTGGAGGCCAGGTCAACAACTTGTGCTGTTCTTCATGTTTTTTTTTTGTTTTTTTTTTAGTTGTTCCTAAAGTGTTTTTATGTGTGTGTCTGAGTCAGGCTGCATCCTGCTGGGGATGGCTGCTGCCATCAAGGAGTGTCATTGCTATGGGGTGGGGGTGTCTGGTCTGGTCTAGGTGGGTGCTACATGTCTAAGTAACATCCACACCAATGAATGCCAGGTCCAAAAGTTTCCCAGCAGAACACTGAGTTGTCACAAGATGCTCAATGCTGGTCAGTCTTCGTCTCCGTCTGTGTTGCTGCCACCTACAGGTGAGTCACAAAGCAGACTTTCCTCATGCGTCTCACTCATTAACTGGAGTGAGTGACGATTCCTTCTTTTCACAAAGCAGCTTTGTGTCAAAGGCAGGCTTCTTTTTTGTAAATAGGGTCGACTCAAAAAACACTTCTGCGTCACAGGCCTGAAGCCATCCATCCCACTAAAACAACAACCATTTTAGCAACAGCAACCCATCCAACACACAGAGGAGGTTGCCCCGCTCAGAGCCAAGATCACCTCGCCCACTCATTCCTCCATTCATTCAAACCATAACTGGCAATATGTCAAGCGGACGACCCCGTGATTCAGACTTCTTGTAATGAGACAACTGTACTAAATATAAACCGCAGGGATTAGGGCCTTTTTTTTTTCCCTTGCTTGTCAAACACAAAGCTCCTGAAGGTGCTGAAAAACAGGCCTGTGTGTATCTAGGAAACGGCCGCTGCCAAAATGGGAAACAAACCATGCTCTGTGCTGCTCTCCAGAGCCTTATGTAAATGTCCCGGCAGAGTGGGGCTTAATTGATATCAACTGGTGGCCCCAGCCAGACTGAAAATGATGACATTGTCCACCTTGTGACCAACAGATGTTAGCTTTCAGGATCATAACTGAGCTTCCTTGTGTTTATAGAGGTCTTGGCTGTAAGTGTGTGTATAAGTGTATAAGAAATTAAACATACTGTACGCTGCCCCTTATTTAGCACACACCCAGAATCCGATCCAATGGGAACAGGATATAGGACAGCTGCATAATATTACTGTACTGTTAATTTGGAAAGGCTTGCATTCTTGCTTCCGTCCAGGAGGTGGCGGTAGAGATCAATGCTATAAATGTTGCAGCATTGATTTAATCTGATTCCAAACATCAAAAGAAAGTAGAAAGAAGAAAAGAAGCATAAAAGGTGTCAGCATTTCAGTCGTTGAGAGAGAAAGTTTAATTTCCCAGAATAAAAAAAAGAAGAAGAATGTTCCTTACCTCTGACTTTTTAGGGGTCAAATTTAAGTTTTCGGCCCAGATGCCTCCGTCTTGATAAGACAACTGACGAGACGTCTTTTGTTTATGATGTTTCAGTGTTATATATAATTAAGATAAAAGGGAGACAGTGCAAAAATACAAGTTAGACACAAAATAGAATAAAGTATGAGAAGAAAAGCTATATAAGAGTAAATATATTAAAGGTGCAAAACATATTTGCAAACTACATCAAGTTTTAAGTAAGTAACTGCCTCCTACTGCTAGTAATTGAAAAACCAGTAGCAGTTTTTAAATTGACATTACAAAGTGCTTCACAAAAACACGCACATAAAACAAAGTGAATAAAAAACAGAACAGTTGAAAGAAAGACATAAAACACAACACCGTGCCGTTAAGAACTGCAAAACCAGGAAAGGCTCACCGAAAAAGAAGTATCGCAGCTGACCTGATTTCCTCAGGCAGGTCGTTCGGAGCCCCCGGCTGCGAGCACCATTTGTCACCTTTTGTTTTCTGCCGGGCCCCTGGAACAGACAGTAGACCTCTGCCCGAGGATCTCAAGGTACAAACTGGCCCCTGTATGATACTAAAAGGTCAGAGATTCATTCATGAATGTCATGAAAGGACGAGGACTGCTCTTGAAAAACAAGTATTGCACCAAAAATGACACAAATATGGGTATTGTGCTTGAGAAAACAAACTTAATTACACAGGAAGAAGTAAAATATATATATATATATATAAATATAGAATCCGCTTTATTTATGTAAATTAAAATAATGTAATCCTTCTCCACAGCAGTTCCTGTTGCCATTAGTCTTTTCTATGCTGTAAAATCTGGCCTTGTCTCACTTTAGGAAAGGCAGCAAACAATCCTCAAAGCCTACCAATGCATGTCATAAATACTACAGAGGGACAGCTTGTACCCTGACGCTAAACAAATACTTTTGAGAACTAGTTTCCCTAAAAGGATGGACAAAAACACTCTCACTTCAAAAGAAGGAAACGTCCTTTCTTACGCTACTTGGTCTGAAGCAGCTCAGTCTGTGCGTAATTTTGTGTTATCCTCCGCGTTTTTTCCATATTTGCTCCTATGTTTGAATTAAAATGTCTTTTCCCAGATCTTTATCAAGTCGTCAGTATTACCGAGCCTTTTTTCCTTTAGTCTGATAAAAGACTGAGGCTGCGTTTGCGCTCTGTAAGGCCGACATTATCATCAGCCTCCACAGGGACATATTTGCTCCGCACAAACCTCTCCCCCTCTTCCGGACGCTTTCCCAAATTGGCAAATATTGGCGCTTAAATTGAGAGAGGACACCTCCTGCGGAAAGTGTCAGGTTTCGTGTGCTAGGTGTCAATTTTAACAAGGGTAGTTTAGCATAAATATGATGCGCATCCCCAAATAAATCTGTCCCTGGAGACGTTAAAAGTGAGTTGGGATTATTCAGCACCTGACGTCGTGGGACGGCCAGAGCAGTACATCAGTGAAGCCAACAGGAGAAGGAAGCAATTAGATTTGTTAACAAAGATATTATTTAGGTTTGTAGCCGGTGAACTGGCCTGCTCCTCGGATGTGATGCCTCTACAGCACCCCTAGGTGTCAGTGTTGGACTTATTTTTCACTCATTAGCTAATCAGGGACCTGTGGTTTGTTTTTATTTAACTGGAGGCCAGTGCAACAGTGTGTGCTGTTTGTATTGATTGGATTTAGTCAGCCTAGCCGCCATCTGACCGTGCGATCCTGCAGTCGAGACGTCGTCACGCCGCTGACTTTAAAACATAAATGATTCCCAAAACACATTTTCAGATTAGTAAATTCAGATTCATTGTTCCGGGTGTGTCCGGGAATCGACGTGTGGCTAAGCCCCGCAGTGACCAGAGTCCCCATTAGCCAGTCCAGATGAGGGGGCACGATAAGGTCCTGAGTGACAGGTCTGTGGCAGCTGTGTGGTGGTGGTGGTGGAGGAAGCCCCCCTCACCCTCAGAAAAAAAACCCCAACACCTCCCACCCCTTGTCTCCGAGTGTCCATTCACAGAGGGAGGCGTTTGTTATTGCGTGACAGCTGTCAAGCCCCCACCCTCACTCCCAACACCACCACCACCACCTTCTCCTCGCCCTCACCCCTTCCTCCAACACTGCTTTCCACATCATTACCCCCTCACCATAACCTGCTGTCCCTTCAAACCTGACACTTGTCAATATATCAGCAGAAATCTCCGCATAGGAAGGAGGAATTAGGAGCGGGGATTGAAGCCACTCTATTAGCTGCACGCTGTTCAGCTGCTCCCAGAAAATTTAACCTTCACGTCAGAGCGTCAAAAAAAAAAAAAAAAAAAAAACAGAAAGAGGAAGCAACATGAACGGTAATGATAATAAGGGACAAAAAAGGAGGAACACCTACATGAGTACAAACTTCTACAACAGAAAACAAAATGCCACGCTGCACGCGCACCGGATTTGGTGCAACGTGACATTTTGTTGATGTTTGATTTTGGGAAGTGGAGTGCAAATAGACAACAAGACAAAGCACTTAGCAGCAAACATGCGCGAGACGAGCAAAAAAAAAACAAGGCAGCACCGAATTAGAGATCATGCTGCAGGGGTGCAGCCACAATCTCAATTTAGCATCTTCACATGCTGACGTTTGCAGATCAGCACTAAACACAAACGACAGTTAAAGCTGATGACAGTGTTGGGAAAAGTATTGGACTGGATGAAAAATCTAAAGAGGCGTTGAATCCTGTGTTCAAATTTTGGAATTCAGATAAACCCTAAAATGCCAACGTCACGATGTCTCCAAATAAAAAGTCCAAAAAGCTAATGAGACGTAAACAAAGTGGTAGAGACACATTGCCGTCCCTGTTGCTCCAACATACTGGATATGTTTACCAGGTACCAGAGTATTTCAGACTCATTTATGAAGTTGGAGCCACCCCACAGAAAATTTGGTCCGGATTCACTCCGGTGGGAACGGATTATGCTCTGGCAAAGATCTGCCGGGCGTCGGACTTATGTGGTGATGGACAAGAGAGTAAGAGCGATAGTCACACAGATCATCTGAACGCCTTGGAGTCGAGTTTATTTACAATTAAATGGCCCTGACTGATTCCAGGACCATCCAAATGCGCGCGGAGGTATTCTTTTTTTGAGCATCAGTTGAAACGCGCCCCATAATGAAATCCAAATGCAGTGTTGAGTTCAGATACACTTTTCTAGCCCGAGAGAAGACATTTCTTCAATTAAAATGGGTCATAGAAATCAAACCTGTAGGATTTAGACCACAGACTGAACGTCACCAACATGACACCTGGAGAGTGGTCGTGAAGCTCAAAGCGGTGGAACCGGCCGCCGCCATCTTGCCCGCAAATTCAAACATGGTCAAAGAGGTGTAACACGGGTGACAGCAACCTGAGGTGGCACCCACCTGTCATTCGAAGCATAACTGTAAGCCTTGACATCATTTAAACAGATGTGTTATTTAAAAAGACACATGCAGCTGTCTGGTATGGGGACATCAGTTATGTTTATTTGTGCTGTAAAGTTGGACGTTTTTAACATGGAGGTCTGTGGGGACCGACTCACTTTTAGAGCCAAGCTCAAGTGGCCATTAGAGGAACTAGCTCTTTGCCACTTCAGAGGTTGCATCTTGATTTAGATATATTATCACATGCACTGCACTTTAGACTGCTGAGCAGGAACAGCTCATTTTCCGTTGTCAACCCTGCAGATGTTATCTAAAGGTTGATTAAACGCCAGCCGTGCAAAAAAGCATGCAGTATAAAAAGGAAGAAGCAGCATTTAAAAGAAAGCAGACGTGGCCTCTTGTTTCGCGGCATGAGTCAACCCTTATAGACACATCAGTTCCACTGCGTACTGCGTGAACGTATTTCACAATGGGCCTATTCACGGTCGGAACAATATTGACCTTGCTTCTTATAAAAACTGAATATCTTCCTCTTATTGTCATACACCTGCAATGAGATGACTGTGCCGCCGGATTTTGTAACATCAGAGAGTCCACCTAGTCAGGACTGGGTCTTTCTTCAGCCCCATACGAATGTTACGTAGAGGGTTTACTCCGTGTTTTGGCTTTCAATGAGCCCTGTTGCGTTAGTGGTTTAACATTTACTCGTAAAGAAGTCAGCGGGCAGTTTTATAAGAGAGTAAACGTCTCCACCCTGGTTGTAAATGCTGTGTGCGATCGTTCCCTGTAAATGTACAATGGCTTTGTGACTGTCTGTGCAGACGACTCCTGTACTCCGCTTACCGCTCTATTGTGCTGTGAAATGAGGGGTAAACTAATATACTGCAGGACAGACTGTGAAGCACGGCCTGAGTTCCTGATTCAACACAATGTAGAAGATAATTTAACCAGAAATTAAATCCACCCCTTGAATAACGGGAGTGTATGTTCACAACATCAACTTTTATAATACATGTAAGAGGAGAATCTGAAGATTCGAAACATTAAAGAAGTGTTTTTCATCGAGTGAAACAATCCCGACTGGAACAGAACGATCCAGCCCGTCTGTCAGATGACTCACAGGCTGAGCCACTAATCAGGGAGGAGGGTAATCCAATGAAGGTAATGACACAATCCTTCCTGTACACTGTCTACAACCATCCCGTTGATTCATGGCCTTCTTCCCACAAAGTCCCGGCCACTGACACCTCATGTCACGCCTCATAAAAGTACAGAAACTGATGTAGTCTGTGACTAACCGATTACTGAGTCCCCAAAAATGTACCTTGAGGGCTTAGGATCAAACCCAAGATAGAACTTAAAACCAGAGCCGATTTAAACCTGTGGCGCAGAACTTTCCGTTACAAATCATTTTTTGATGTCGCTCGAAATACACATATTACGTCTGTCATTTAAAACAATATTTTTTTTTACAAAAGAATGGACAGGATTTTGCCTTCATGTTACAGTTCTGTTTCACTGCATATATGGTTTATTCATACTTTATTAGAGGTCGGTAGATAGATGCCACTCCCAGGGATTTAAGTGTGGTCACAAATTTTGATATCCGAAATCCGCGACTCTATAATAATTCGCAGGTTTTGGTAGCTATAATAACCTGACAATATATGGTCAACTGTTTAATTTTTGTGTCGCAGATTGTTCCTGAAGGGCAATAATGCTTCACAACAATTAAACCTATATTCTTGACCTGAATACATGTGCTCATGTGCTACATACTGTGAGCTGCAGATATGTATAGCCTGTATAAGAACAGGCAGCACCTCAGCACCATCAGTAGCATTTAGCAGCTAATAACTTTATCAAATAGTTGATGTGCAGCCTCCTTTTTACCACAGGATGTTTGGTGACAGTTGTTAACTGACTGCTGTCTGGAGCATTTGGTCCGTTCCTCTGCTAGTGTTAGCATTAGCCTTTTCAGATGCATAGCAGTAATACTTTAATTGCATTTCAGCACTGACATGTCACAGTAGTATGGGCTTCATCTTTAGTGACCCACTGGACCCCTCACCTGTCTTCTAGGAGGCGTCCATGTTATTATTGTCACGTGATCAGTGACTAGTCGACATGATGCTTAAGGTGCCATGGCACAGCAAAGAGTCGACTAGTCTGTGCAACCCCCTTAAAACAGATGTCATGATATGATAAATAAAACATGTCCATCAGCTGAAGAAATTGTATTTCTGTCGTGACTTCATGAACTCAAAGTTGTACCATGTGCTAAAAGCTTTGCAGGAGTCTTGACCTTTTATAAACCCTTATCAGTTTACAGAGTCTAATAGGTCACAGGATATGACTTAACCATGAGTCTCACGATAAGAGCTAAGATAACCCAGCTTGGAGATAGCAACCTAGAGATGTGAGCAGACTGTGCTTCATGATCATGCTGGTTGCTAATTATAAAATACAGAGAAATGTCCAGTTCCAAGACATTACCCCATTTTTTGAGGTACAGTAAATACATGAAAGTAGCCTTTCACAAATATCAAATTGTCCAAGAGCAGTAGGAGTCCCATCTCTTCTGTCAGCTCTCTCCAGCATCAGGTAAAAGCCACACCAGCGGTAATTCATGTTTGTCCTCGCTGCCAGACGCTGTCGTGCAGACTGTAATCCTTCCTCTTAAGTTTTCACTTCCTAGGTTTCTTTGCCATGGGCTCCCCAGTATTCCTAGTTGGTGTAGCCTAATTTGTGCTTGTCACTGCGGCCACTCACCACTTCAGCTGCAAACCAGTTATTGCTGGCTGATGTGAAACATATCTCTACCAGAGATGGGAATGTCGCCGCAGACTTGGATTTACTTGCCGCTAATAAGCTTAACACTTAAGCGTTTGGCGAAAAGGCTTTAATGCAACAGATACTTATTTATAGGTTAAAGTCCAGGTTTAAGGGACAACAGCAGCGATCTTTGTCTTTTTAAGGGACTACTCATCTTTTACAAGAGAGCTGGAAAGAACAGCTTGCTCCAATAAACCTAATCTGACTCACCCCGAAACTATAAACTAATGGCAAAGCTACAGCCTGTTGGTTTGTGGGTTTTTTTAATTGCTTCTTAAAACACGCTTGCCATCAGAGAAGTGATAGCTTCTAGCTTCTAATCTGAAGGTCCAAGGTTCAAGTCCCACGTTCAGGAGTCTAACGGTGAGAGAAGTGGACTTAAGGCTTGTAGATCCATGGATTGAGCAAGGAGCCTAACCCCTAAAACTGCGACCTAAGCACCTTGTAGGGTGTTTCAAGAACAGAAAACACATTATGACCACCTTCCTAATATTGTGTAGGTCTCCCTTGTGCCTCCAAAACAGTTGTGACTCATCAGAGAACGGACATGGGCCTTCTGAGGGTGTCCTGGGGTGTCCTTAGTGGGGGCCTTTGGGTTCTATGGGTTGTTGTTTTTGAGTTGTTCCTAAAGGAGTGTCATTGCTATGGGGCGGTGGTGCCTGGTCTGGTCTAGGTAACATCCACACCAATGAATGCCAGGTCCAAAAGTTTCCCAGCATGTTATTCACTTCTCCCATCCTTGGTTTTAATGTTGTGGCTGATCGGTGTATAGACTTGGCTAATAAACTACAAAGAAATTACACCAAACTCACCAAATTTGTAGAAATGGCTTTAAATAAGAACGTTTCTTCAAGAAGACAGTTTAATGGATTAAGAGATGTCGAAGCAGGAATCCCTTGCCCGAAGGTTGAGTTTGTGTCTGGATTCTCCAGATGTCATTTTTTCACCTTTGCTCATCCACTGTCTCTCTGTCATGACTCACCGAGCTGGCATCCCCCTATTTTGGCTCCGTTTATAAAAGCCTACCCCACATTCAGACCTCGAATCCCTTTAACGGGCATTACGTAAAGATATCCCATTTCACCCCAGCTGTGAAGGGAAACATTGAGGATAATTAATTCGGATCCGCTATCAAATTAAACACAGAGCGCCAGATTTAATTAGGGGGCAATTAATTAATTAACTGCTCTGATTGAGGGCGATTCAGAGATACGCTCATTCTGCTGGATTCATTCAAGCACGTGACGGATGATGCTGAAAGGCCTCGGTGGATCGCTGCAGAAGAGATGCAGCGCAGAGCTTTCAGCCGGAGGTGGCCATCGATTCCTTCCCCTGCTGATCGCTGCAAGTGTGTCGTGTGCATGTGTTTGTTGCATGTGTGAGTCACTCTTCTGTGACGGCCATGCCGAGCCGGGGCGGTGGGGGTTGGGGTGGGGGGTGAGCTGTCGATGAGATGAGTGGAAAACCTGTCAGAGAGCGAGGCGGCGGTTAGATACCACCGGAGGGCCCGAGGGGATTGCGGGTGACAGATGTGTCGAGTCTCTGCTGGAATTTGCCACCGTCCTTTGACCATCAAGGATGAAAGGGATTTTTTTTTATTCACGTGCCTTCGAGCTAGACTTTCATTTCGCAGATTTGTTTCTTTCATCCGCCTTCACGAACAGGGACAGCCTTTCAGCCACTTTGTTAGCATTCAGCTACTACAGCTTCCGTGCACCTTCAAAACTAAACCCAGTTTTGTTTTTATTGAAAGTTTAATCAGATCTGGGGCCGATTGAATTCTGGGGGAGCTGTGAGCGAGTGGTTCAAGGAGCTGCTTTGGGACTGGGAGGTTACTTGACTTGATCAAGGCCCTGAAACGCTGTTAACTACTCCATGGGTGCCCAGTCCTCCAGTTGTGCTCATTTGAATGGGTTTATTGTGGAATAAACCCAAATTGATTAGATTATTTCTTCTTTTTTTTTGTCATGAACCCAATCTATACACTTTTTGAGGCAGAAAGTTGGTCTGGAGTCACTCCATTGGGAACTGATTATGCCCCGGCAGAGATTGAAGAGATGTGGTGGTGAGCACTGATGCTTCACAGCAAGAAGGTTCTGGGTTCGAATCCATCTGTGAGGAGTTTGCATGTTCTCCCTGTGTCTGCATGGGTTCTCTCCAGGTACTCCACCTTCCTCCCGCCGTCCAAAGACATGTGGTAGACTGGCGGCCTGTCCAGGGTGTACCCCGGCTCCAGCCCTGCATCCTGTATCACCTCCCAGAGGGCAAAGTAAAAATGTCCCTTGCTCTACTGAGACATCTTGACATCTTGCGTAACCGCGTTGAAGTCTACATGTCACCTGAGCGCCATAGAGTTAAATTTGTGTTGTGTTTTATGACTGAGATGTAGAACAAAGATGAAGACACCAGGGAATGAAGGAGCAGGAAACAGAAGTCAGTACAAATTCTGGAACAAAAAGCGCTGCCGGGTGGGCAGGGCATCCAAAAACAAGAGCAAGACAAAAACTCTGAACACAAGGAACCACAAGGAAACATCAACAGGTGGAACTGGACGGGACTATATATATATATATATATATACTGCTACTCTATAAACAAGACACAGGTGAAACAAATGAGAGAGGAACCAATCCAACAATCAGACAGGAAGTGGAGCAGGACGAGTAACACCAATGAAGAAGCTTACAAAATAAAAACAGGAAACAGGGTGACAGAAAACATTCAAAAGTCCATACCATGACAGTTTGTATACAACAATCTGTGTGTAGTGTGAAACATGCTCTACAATGAAATCCAAATAAAGTGTTAACACTAGTAACGCTGGTATTTTATGAAGTTGGGGGAATTTGCTGGGATAAAATCCATTCATACACACTTTTCCATATGTCCTGTTATATTTAAATGTGCTTTTTTGTTTGTTTCTTGTTAATCATGTGATTCATCATGTGAAGAAACTACTACACCAGTGCAAATGTACAGAACCCAGGAGACGTCATGCTCTTCGATAAGTGAATGAAAGCATTTCTATAGTTTTTCACGTGCTTTATTTTAAAAGGCGTTGCCAGAAACGCACATTTTAAATACTTCAGGTTTGGCTGTCACATTTAGCACCTCCATCTCTGAGTCAGCTCCTCGTTGCCTCACCTAACGACATTTTTTCTCTTATGCAAAACAAAAGTTGATCTTCTAAATACTACATCTTTACAGTGACAGCATATGGTAATTCATCATCAACTTGGACTGCAGAGTTTGGTTATATAAAACCTCATGTTTGTGCAGACATCTGGCTGCCTTGTGAGCGTTCATGTCTTGTACTTGTCTTTGTGTGTCACTAGAGGACTCCGCTACTGGGAACATCAGAGAACTCCGACCATATAGAACCTCCACATTATTGGCTTACCGCATTACTCTGTGGAAGGCTGGTTTAATGGTCAGGGAGAACTGCTTCGCCAGCTTTAAAAAGACTGATGGGAACGCCGTCAGCACGGACGTGACGTCTCCAGCCCGCTTCCATTTATTTTTTGCACTTGTTTCCCCACATCGACTTGGGAAATGATTCAGGTTGTCCACGAAAGATTGTCAGACTGTCACATGCTCATACAGCCCACAGTCCAAGTGCATTTTGCTCTACGAAGGCTGCAAACGGATATAGCCATTCATTCATTCATTTGATTCATTCATCTTCTGTAACCACTTGTTCCTGTTAAGGGTCGCGGGGTCTGCTGGAGCCTATCCCAGCTGTCATCGGGCGAGAGGCGGGGTACACCCTGGACAGGTTGCCAGTCTATCGCAGGGCTAACAGAGAGACAGACAACCATTCACACTCACACCTACGGCCAATTTAGAATCACCAATGAACCTAACCAGCATGTCTTTGGACGGTGGGAGGAAGCCGGAGCAGACACAGGGAGAACATGCAAACTCCACACAGAAAGGCCCAGTCGGCCCATCGATTCGAACCCGGGACATACGGATATAGCCATCACACAATAAATATGTATATACATTCATTCATTTTCTGCAAACGCTTGTCCTCTGGAGGGTCGCGGGGGGGGGGGGGGCTAACACAATGTCCTTGATCCGGCATGTGCCACACTTCAGGGTGGACACTTTGGCACATTCCAGGGATTGAAACGCTAACCATCTGGTTTCGTGGACAACCCGCTGACAGACAACCATGTCTTTGGATGGTGGGAAGAAGCTGGAGAACCTGGAGAGAACCCACGCAGACACAGGGAGAACATGCAAACATGCAAAGAACGTGCAAACTCCACATAGAAAGGCCCCAGTCGGCCAATGGATTTGAACCCAGAACCTTCTTGCTGTGAGGCATCAGTGCTAACCACCACACCAATTCATAGTTAAAAAGTCAGTATCAGTTATCCTGGGAACTTCTGCAGCGGAAAGTTGGTGTGGAACAGCTCCGTCTGGAACTGAAAATGCTCTGATAGCAACCTGCCGGACCAATCAAATCATTTGGTGGGCTTTATGTGGTGATGGACAGAAGAGTTACAGGCTCTGGTTGGTTAGAGGACTATCCAATTGCATGCAAAGCTAAATTCCAGATTCATATTCTGATAATACAATCTTGATATCTTATTTGCAGCCTAACAGTTGTATTTCATAGAGCTGATGGGTTTTACTTTTAGTGTGCATGGGAATTTGCTGGTGAGTTAGTATGGAAAACCCTTAACGTGATGTTTATGTATAATTTAAAATGGGTCACAACCATTTCAGCTCCCTTGTGTAATATTATAGACATAGTTTAGAGGTTAGAGGTTGCAGTTTTAGTTTTATGGGAATTTTAATATTTAAAGCAACCTTATTAATGACCCTTTCTATCTGCACTCTCCCACTGAATTTAAAGAGTAAAAATCTAAAAGTGTTGTTGTAATTTCCAGTTTATTTTACTGTTAAATCATTTAATTTCTTTCCCGCTGCTACGATATCATATCTGACCTTCATCAGAGTGACTGTAAACATTCCCTAAAGTGCACCAGAGGGAATCGAAACCACCCGGTGAACCTGATCTGACGCACCCGAGGCACAGCGCAGCAATTACCCGACAAAAAAAAAAAAAAAATTACACTTGTTATCAGGGAAGTACACTTCGCCTCGCCTTTGCCTGAAGCCATGTTGATGTTTCACGCGCACGTGAGAGTCCCAGATGAGCCGGCGAAACCGAGCCCTCTATAAAACGTGAGTTTCACATGGACGGACGTAGATAGATAATGACCGCGTGGTTATGGGTTATGAGCGCACACATTGGCATTTCCTTCCTCTGGGAACACAGCCTGCAGTCAAAGCCTGAAACACTGACTCATCAAGACGCACAGTGCAGTGAGAGGAATGAGCTGTAAGGGAGGAGAGGCTAGAATTTGTCCTGCATATTTATCATTTCTTCAATGTCAGGCGTTACCTAATAAAGACGTGTAGAACTTTTAAAGGGTTCACTCGGTCTGCTTTGAGAGAGTGAGTGCGGATTGACATGAGCAGCTCAGCTTACCCAGCGTGGAGAGGGCGGCGGCGGCGGCGTGCACAGGACTACTCAGAGAGCTGTGGTCGCTCCCCTCTTCTTGAGCAACATCTGATGCCGATCTGCCTTACAAGGCCAAAGAATGTGAAATATGAGGGAGGGCAGGGAGCTCTGCGAAGAACGCTCCTGAGCCTCTGCATCTCAGGATGCAAGCGTTCACTTTGCACGGAGGTGAAGGCAGACATCTGCGCACTCGCAGGGAAATACTGAAGAATCAACAGCACGCTGGGCCTCGGGAGGATGAAGTTATGCAAACTCAGCTGCTCAGTAAGAAAATAGGCTTCTCGGCTTAACCGCAACCTGAGCACAGATCTGGTTTATTTTCTTTAAGGGAACTGAGCTGACTGAGAACGTTTGCACACACCCTAAAGCACTGGGGGTAAATACATAAGTGCTTATTATGGGATTTTTTTTTTTCATCTGCTGTACATGAAGTTTTCATGTGGGCGCCAATAATAGGCGGCTTCAGCCCAGACCGTACGCAGACCCCAACGCCGTAGCCTGACGTGCATCTCCCAAGAAATGTAACTACGTGCAGCGGCGACACAGATCGCAAGAGCTGTGATTGGTCCGCTTGGTAGTAGCGTGTTCCCACTTTAGTATTTCCGGCTGCTTCTCCATCTCTATCCAATTTTCGAATTGATTGTTTTGGATCAATAAAGATGGAACACATCGATGAAAGGTTAACTGAGGAGGTTCAGAGATGCAAACATTTGTATGACTTGTCTCAGCGAAAGTTTCAGTCACCATTGTTGAAAGCGAAGCAGGAAGGAGAAACAAAAATTAGCCTCACTGGCAACAAAGACACTGCGCCAACTAGTGTTTGGGTGGCGTTGTTACAGAGTGAGCCAGACTGACGAGCGCACAAGGCATAAGCTACGTACGTAGGTTTACGCCGTCCATGTCCCGCAGTACCTTAAATGAGCCTTAAATCTCCAGTTATGTCACAGAAATCAGTTAAAATAAAATGATCAAATGCTGAGGGGTCAGTTTGACTGGATTAACCTCTGAGGGGAGTGGGACACCTTGAAAGAGAAGGAAGCTACAGTATCATGCAAACTGTGTTATATAAGTAATGGTACCACCTGCTGCATGTTTCCTTGTCGTTCCACATGTTCTTGAACCTTTATATCATGAGAAATCTGCTTTTAGTTGGTTCTCACTGGCCATGAAGTGGTCCCTTCCCTGCATCTAGACAGGGCAGTATCCTTTACTTGAAGGAAACCTGCTGCAAATCTGAGAAGGCTTCAGCGAATGGGATACTGTACAACAACTGGTTTGACAGGTCCTTTTTTTTAAAAGGGGTGTTACGTACTATTTTGGTGCAATAAAATTAATTTATGTCCCTTCTGCATGGAGCCCAACGTTGGTCAGCGTGGCCTTAGTGTTGAGGAGCTGTTACTGACTGAATTTGGTAAAAAACTGAAGGGTCTGACAACCACATGGGGGTAAATTGGTGCCTGATTTGAACTGTAGTTCAGACAGAACCCGGATACAAAACATTTTTTGTACACCATAAATTGACAGACTGCATGGGATCCACTGGTACTCCCATATTTCTGTTATCTACAAAAGCTGGTGTTTTGGTGACTCCCAGAGAGTTTGATTTATTTTCATTCATATACTATAGCTTTGATTTTAATATGTAGTGTCTCTGCTTTGCATCAACCACAACCTGAAACCCCCAGAGAAAGCACTATAATGATGTTGGCAAGAAAACCCTCTCTTTAAACAGGAATCTGCTTAAAGCCAGCTGGTTAGAGACAGAAGAGAGGGAAGGGTAAGGGGAGAAGAGGGACTCCGTCCATTTATTTCAATATTGGCTGGTTAATATGAGGCCGAGTGTGACGGTGGAGAGTGATTGATTGTGGCAGGCAGGTAGGGAGCAGACTGACAATGGCAGCCCAGGAGTAAGTGGAGGGGTGCTGGGATGGACTGGATGTCTGGCAGCTGAGGTGACAGGTAGTGAAGGCTGACTGCAGAGCAGGAGTGGATTGGATTTTCACGCCCAGAGACTCAGAGACAAAGAAACACAAGGAATAGAGGACAGAACACAAACCGTGACATATACATGCTAAAAACAAGGGTACATGTTACTTATAGATGATGCATGATACATGATGGATTGATAAAGGAACCTTAGAGACAGAAATTAAAGTATTAATTAGGGCGGCTGGCATGGAGTGAAGGAGGAAAACCGTTTCCCATAAAACAGCACTGCAAGATTTGAAAAAAAAAAAACGAAGCTGTCTGATGGATATTGGCAGCACATTCTGTGGTCAGATGAAACCAATAGTAGTGAGCTTGAATCAGATGGGGTCCATCGGGTTTGGTGTGGATCCAGTCAGGACTGGAGGTGGTGGAGTTCTTTGTGTTGGGCAGCACGAGCACAAAAGGCCGTAAGGGAGATGACATTTGTAGATGACACCAGTTTGCGTAATCAGACACTGACTGAAAAGATGACTCATGGTCTGAATTAGCATGTCGGGAAAAGGAATTTTCCATCAAAACCCCACTGCCACACAAAGATTTGCATAGAAGAAAGAAAATCTGTACAAGTACGGTACATCCTCAGACTTGAGTCCAGCAGTCGAGGCCAGGGCGAAGAAAAAACTCCGGGAAAGAGCAGCTGAAAAGAATCATCTGTGAATAATGAAGATCTCCACAGATTTGTGACAGATGAATACAATCTGTCATGAGGAATAAAGACATATAACGGGCAGTAAACACTTATCAGCCACAACATTATGACCACTGCCAGGAGAAGTAAGTAAGTAATTCAGTGTTCTGCTGGGAAACTTTTGGATCTGGCATTCATTCATTGGTGTGGATGTTACTTAGACATGTAGCACCCACCTAGATTAGACCAGGCACCCCCACCCCATAGCAGTGACACTCCTTGATGGCAGCAGCCATCCCCAGCAGGATGCAGCCTGACACAGACACACACACAAAAACACTTTAGGAACAACTAAAAAAAAAAGGTGTTGACCTGGCCTCCAAATTCACTAGATCCCAAACTGATCAAGTATCTGTAGGATGATCCACAGAGGCCCCTCCTCTTAACCCACAGGACCCAAAGGCCCCCTCCCCACTAACAACATCCTTTTGCCAGACACCACAGGACACCCTCAGAAGGCCCATGTCCATTCTCTGATGAGTCACAACTGTTTTGGAGGCACAAGGTGGTCATAATGTTATGCCTGATCGGTGTATAACAACCAAACAAAATGGAGGCAGAGGATGGTGGATTTTAAATTTAGAGTCTGACGTCCACATGAATCTCTGTAAATGATCTGACTGATGTTACATGTCAGTTATGATGAGCATAATGTCGTCAATCCAGACTGTGGCCATTTTCACATTAACACCTGTAGCAGCTCAGCCTCTAAAGGCCACTAATCCACTGGATCCTGTTAAACTCTCTCTCTCTCACACACACACACACACATTAGTCTGCCCTCATCCACCCCCAACCAGCTCCCAAATTAATTAGATTGCAGTCTGTTTAGAGGAGAGAGTTCTGGTAGGAATCCGGAGCTCCGGTAAGCGGCTGTTGTGGTGCCGCAACGTTAATAGTCCCGGATTAGTGAGACAATGGAGGTGGTGCTGGGATCAAGCTGTGAGGAGGCAGGGTTCACAGATGGGATCGGCATAGCTGCAGGGCCGGGGCTGCACACACACACACACACACACACACACACACAGAGTGGACACAGAAAGTCAACACATGCATGTAAAAAGCTACACCGGTGTGCATGTTCACGTATACACACAAAAAACACATGCACACACACACGTCACCTAATCCGATTTTTTTTTTTACAGACACTAGCTCCATTGTTAAGAATCCCATTATCATGCCGAACAATCGCAGATAGAAACTGTTCTGATTTAGGATCCTATTTAAGAACTGTGTTCCAATCCCTAACCTGTACAGTTTACAGACGAGAACCGGATCTCCCTCTTTCTTTCTGTGTGTGTGTGTGTGAGTCGATGATCTTGGAATGCCCTTTTCCACCGTGCCAGATGCTTTTGATGCCGGCAACACGCTGCGGTTGGAAATAATCGACAGATAAAGAAGGACTGGAAGCAGCCAGAGGGCACGCGAAGATCGGGAGATAGCTCGGAACAGAAGAGGAGAAGGGATACCAGCGGATAGGCGACGCAGCAATCACGGCGAATGTGTGGCTGAATGTGTGTGCCACATAGACGTGACAAATGAAACATGACAGGAGACAAGTTGAATGTTGAGATGTTAAGATATCAACGCGCCACGGGCGTGGTGTGTGCCAAAAAAAAAACACAAAACACAATGAGTGGGACACCTTCCTGCAAATTTGTGGCTAATATGAGTCTGACACTGATACAGCTCACTGGAGAATGGTTTTGATTGGCACAGGCTCTGAATGGGGACATGGAGGAAGATTAAATGTCACCCTGCTAATTCAGACCTGGGTTAAATCGTATTTACATATGGGCCTCGGGGGGTTTTACCGGCTCGCGTTACCAGCTGGGTGAGGTTTGGCTTTTGGACAAATGGGCACAAATGGAGGTTATATCATTTAAACCCTGCGGTTGTAAGCCAACCTCCGTGTCTGTAAAGACGCCTACAGTGAATAGACAGAGTAATAAAAGTGGTTTGTGTAATGGTAAGATATCACATTTTGGATATACACCGATCGGCCATAGCATTATGACCACCTGTAGGTGCCTCCAGAGCAGTTGTGACTCATCAGAGAATGGACGTGGGCCTTCTGAGGGTGTCCTGTGGTGTCTGGCGTCAAAATGTTGTTAGTGGGGGAGCCTTTGAGGGGAGGGGCCTCTGCGGATCATCCCACAGATACTTGATCAGTTTGGGATCGAGTGAAGTTGGAGGCCAGGTCAACACCTTGTGCTGTTCGTCTTGTTTTTCTTTTTTAGTTGTTCCTTCCTGTTTTTGTGTGTGTGTCTGCTGCCATCAAGGAGTGTCATTGCTATGGGGTGGGGGTGCCTGGTCTGGCCTAGGTGGGTGCTACATGTCTAAGTAACATCTACACCAATGAATGCCAGGTCCAAAAGTTTCCCAACAGAACACTGAGTTGTCACAAGATGGTCAATGTTATTTACTACAATGCAAGATGGCGGCTTCTCGTGCTCCCTGGGTCAAGCCCCCTTTTAGTACTTTTCTAGTTGGTCCCGTGGCCAACTCTACCTTACTGTTTCTGCTTTGGCTTGCACCGGGACCGGGGTAACTAATTTCGTTCCACCTCATGTACCAGCATGTGTATAATGACAATAAAACTCCTTGAATCCTTGCAT
Source organism: Chelon labrosus (assembly GCF_963514085.1). Classification (NCBI taxonomy): domain Eukaryota; kingdom Metazoa; phylum Chordata; class Actinopteri; order Mugiliformes; family Mugilidae; genus Chelon; species Chelon labrosus. Next base: position 23,774,179 of record NC_140348.1, read on the forward strand.
CCTTACTTCTCCTGTCAGTGGTTTTAATGTTGTGGCTGATCGGGTGTAGCCTTAACATTAACATGGTGAGCTAAGGCCAAAAACAACAAGTTTAACCTAGAAGTACGAGACACAAAGTCAGGGAATAACAGTGAATGGCGTTCGTTTCAAGCTGAATGTGATAAATGTCATGATGAGTTATCCACTAAAAGGAATGAACATGTGTCGAGGCGATCCATTTCTTTCTTATATAATATTTGCCAGGATTTACAACTTCTGAGTGAGAGCTTGCACATGTCTTCTCCACGTTCCACAAACGGACCCATGCAAACCTCATGGGGGAAGTAAACGAATAATTAATGTCTTCTGCAAAAACTGTCTTTCAGCTCTCTCTGTCATTCATTTGGTTGCTGTTGGAGGACAAGGGAGCTTAGCAAACACAGGGGTGTGGTAGATACAACGTCTCCTTGAATTTCCTGTTCTGAGAAACACAAGCACGCTTGTTCTTGTGCCGATGATGATGGCGTAATGTTCAAGAGAACTCTATGTGCTGATATGACGAGGGCAGGGAACAAACACCCTGACAAAAACCTTCCATTCAATGTGAAACTAGAAAATAATCAGCTCACATAATGAAACCACGCTGACATTGAAGCTCCTGTATTATATTTAAATCAGGACTGTCAAAATGAACCCATTAATAAGCCGTTAACACAAATTCACAATTGTTTTTTTGACGCACAATTAGTAAATTACAACCTTGTGCTGTCAAAACTGCCTAAAATCACAAAAGAGAAACAAATAAGCAGAAACAAGATAAAGAAAAGGCCATAAAACCTGCCCATTATCTTTTTAAGGAACATAGATTAACTACGGGAAAAAATGCGATTAATCGCGATTAATCATAATAACCTATTCGGTCTGATTTAAATACAGTAGAATTACAGGAACTACTGGATATCTGCTGTTCTCGCTGCTATCAATAAAATAGTTCCTGGTAACCAAGCGGACGTCCCATTCGGAGAACTGAGGGAGAACAAACACACAGTTTTAAATTACAAAGTACATGCACAGCGATCACAGCGCACAGACGTGGAAGCCAACATGTTAATTTACAATCACCAGATCTGTTTTATACTGCACCCCTGAACTACACTACTGTAATCCAAAACAATAATAAGAAAAATGATTTATATTAACCAGCAGCTTTCTTTGTCATATCAGTACCCTGTAAATGTCAAATACACATTGAGTCATTGTCCTTTAAATAAACCTTTAAACCAGATTATTATTTGAAAGTTCAGTCAGCTGCATAAATGCAAAGCCTGAATGAACAACTTGGACTCTCTGGATTCAAAAGTCCGAAAATCAGTACGACCTTAAAACAGTAACACTGATGAACCTCAACCTTTTGAACTCAAAAAAAAAAAAAATCTCAACTGCAACTCTACTAATTCTGATGCAACAGAAACGAGGCTAACAACTCCTCATCTACTTGAGGCACTGGCCCCATTCTGGAGCGGCTACCTGAGTAATCCGATCGCGAGCGGCCAGCTTAAAGTACGGGTGTGAACACGGCAAGGACGCACTGAGGACGCCTCTGATGCCTGTGACGCAATCTCTGACCACATTTGGAGGTGATCTGGGACTACATGACCTTTGCTGGTGTGAACACACAGTGCATGCTGGGACACATTAAGGTTTTGCAACTCAACTCTTGCATTTGAAGTTTTGCCTAATTCGTTCAGGAAGAAATACATGTGTGCTGTTATAAGTGACCGCTTGAAAATAAAAATAAAAAACTAAACCTATAAGTGACGTCCGTTGATTTGTAATGGGAGCCTTTTAAAGACACAGAATAAATTAAATTAATAAATCTGAGCACACTTTGTGTAATTCCTACTTAAAAAGAAGGATCAGTAGGTGGAGAATTGTCGTGTGAACATATTGATAAATAAAAATCTGCCAGGTGATGTTGCGGTCTTTATTTACCTTTATTACCTGCTGCCAACACCTCAGCGGTGAAGTTAAGTTGCATGTGGAACTTTTGTGTGGACCTTCACAGCACGAAGGTTCTGGGTTTGAATCCACCGTCCGACTGGGGCCTTTGTTTTGTGTGTTCTCCTTGTGTCAGCGTTTGTTCTCTCCAGGTACTCCAGCTTCCTCCCACTGTCCAAAGACATGCTGGTTAGGTTCATTGGTGATTCTAAATTGACCTGTCCAGTGTGTACCCCACCTCCCGCCCATTCACAGCTGGGATAGGCTCCTCGTTGCACTGTACAACTTGTGCTCTGCAGTGACAATAAAGGCTGTTTTATTCTATTCTATTTCCATACAGATTGCAAAACTGTGATCACATCCCAAGACGCATTTTAAGATGCTGTGCTGTGTCAGGTGTGAACCATAGACTGTATATAAATATGCTCAACGTCTCGCCACTTTCGACGCGCCATGATATTTTCCCGGGGATATGGGCGGCGATGACCCGACCACACTTCCGCCAGAATCACTCTCGTTTTTGTTTAATTGATACTACGCTTTGCTCTACCCTAAATGACAGAAACCATCCTTAAAAAAAATTATTGGACGTGTATTTTAGCGTTTTACTTTGCCCCAAGTCCCCACCCGCTAACATGGAGGAGGTGGAGCTTATGAACTATACTGCAGCCAGCCACCAGGGGGAGCTCTACTTGCTTTGGCTTCACTTTAGAGGAGCTGTTCCAACGTCCATCCTTATACTGTCTATGGTGTGAACACAGTACTTTTGGCTCATGGAGTCTGAGTGGCCCCATAGTATGTATAACATATCTGTCCACTTAATTACATGCGACATGCCCTGCAGGCTACAAAGAATACCACCTGTTGCGTTTTTCTAGCATATTCAGCCTGCCCCTGTACGTCTCCTGCATTCGTCCTGGCACAGATGCTCTGTATTTAATTAATAGCCCTAATATTTTAAGTAAATACGCTGTAACATGCAGGCAGTAATCTGAAATGTCACTGTTTCTGCACGTCAAGTGTGACTCATTAAATTACTGCCTCTCATCGCTAACTCATCTTTTATAAAAAAAATAAATAAATAAAACAAAGCGGTTTCTTAAGGCGGAATTAAAGGATCAGATCCTACGTGACGTTCTGCTCATTTCAGTTCAGGTTGGACGTCATTCGAGGCGCAGCTAGCTCTCTATTAATCCAGCATGACTCTTTTTTTAAACTACTACTGTTTTAATAAAGCTGCTTTTTCCCGTGATGAACAACATGAGAATTCTTGAGATACTCAGTTGCCCCCAGTGGGATGTTTTCCCGCAATCATTAGTCAGCCCCCGTGCAAATGATGCCACTATTTTTATTTTTTATTCTTTTCACACGGGTGCTGTGGATTCTCCTCCTTCCTTTGGTGGCGGTGGCACGCCGCTTTGGGCTTAAAATCCCAGAGAGGATGTTTCGCCTGGCTGTGGTTTTCGGTAAAGGACACCGTTACAGTCAAGAGGACAATGGAGGAGGAGGAGGAGGTGGTGGTAAACAGGAGGTTGAGAAAGAAAAGAAAGAGAAGGCCAGCTGGGAAGACTCACAGGGCCGTGTGAGCGCTGGTGAATCGGTCGGGGGAACAGACGAATAAATGAAGATGAAAGGCTTATGGTCATTCCTTCAAGTCCACGTCTTTAAACCGGATGTTATGACGAGATGATGAAGAATTGCTTATGATTTCTCCTTTTTTTTTTATCTCTCTGCCCATCCCCCAGCGAGAGCAGGCCAGGCTGGTAAAGTTGGGGGCAGGGCGACTCTCTCTCTCTCTCTCTCTGTATGTCTCTCCCTTCCTTTCTGTCTCCAGAGCCGGTTGACAGCTGCTCAGGGAGGCCTGAGGCTGCTGCTGCCTATGGCTGAGCGAAGCTGCATCCTGGAAGATTCAGCGAAGAAGTCATGCATGTGCACGACCGCAAACCGGAGCAACCCGATAAAAAAAATACAGCCTCGACAAAGAAGTCCTAATGTTTACCCAGTCTGTCTGCCTGTGTTAATATTTGAGGAAACCCTGTGTGTAGGATGGGGGGGGGGGGGAGGCGGGAGGCGGGAGGCGAGACGTGACACACTAACAAACCGCCGTTTAAAGGTTTAAAGTCCATCATAGGTGACGGCTGCTTCCTGCCAGCGCCAGAAATGTGACTACCCAGGTCGCGCGGCTTGACCCCTTCAGACTGTCATGTAAATTGTCAAACTGGGCCGCGCCCAGGTCCTTAAGTAATGCGTTAGATGTTCTCTTCCTGGAATTGGCGAGTTGGCGAGTTTGGGAAAACATGAACCACAAGCTGAGAGAAATTCAAAAATTGCACAACACAGCTATTGTTATGGAACACCACCATGTTTTAATGTCCCTAACCCAGAAATACCACTTTGATAGCCAGCATGGAGACACATGTTTCAGTACTGCTCAACACTTCTGAGCTAAAAACACATACCGATCAGCCACAACATTAAAACCACTGACAGGAGAAGTAAATAACATTGACCATCTCGTGACAATTCAGTGCTCTGCTGGGAAACGTTTGGACCTGGCATTCATTGGTGTGGACGTTACTTAGACATGTAGCACCCACCTAGACCAGAGCAGGCACCCCCACCCCATAGCAATGACACTCCTTGATGGCAGCAGCCATCCCCAGCAGGATGCAGCCTGACAACTCAGAATAAAACATGAAGAACAGCACAAGGTGTTGACCTGGCCTCCAAATTTAGTAGATCCCAAACTGATCAAGTATCTGTGGGATGATCCACAGAGGCCCCTCCTCTCAAAGGCCCCCTCACTAACAACATTGTGTTGCCAGACACCACAGGACACCCTCAGAAGGCCTATGTCCATTCTCTGATGCGTCACTGATGAGTTTTGGAGGCACAAGGGAGACCTACACAATATTAGGAAGGTGGTCATAATGTTATGCCTGTATCCGTGTATATATATATTTTTTTATTTCGTGTTTACTACCTTTATTGCATGACAAAGGACCAGAGAGAGGAGAGGAGGCAAGCTGTTACTGAATGCAAATGAGACACCGAAGTGATCAAGCCCCAAATGATTAACCTCAATCAATAAAACCTGGCTCAGTTCAAAAAGCCCGGCCATCAAACTGAGGCCGTCAATACAGTCGACAGGAATGAGAAACGACTCCGAGGCCTCAAGGACAAAGGAGGGCGACGGATCCGCCGGTGGCTCTGGAGCTGCGCCAAGCGCGGGCCCGCATTTGAAGCCAGCGCGGCCGTTTGCCTAGCAACGACCCCGTGGACAGGTGGAGCGCATCGAATGAACACAGACACCAGTCAGGCTGGATGGTTTTCATATTTCCCCCGTGGCTGTAAAAGTTGGAGGGGCGCATTATCACGCACGCACAACGGACAAAGCCTCTTCAAAGTTTTCACTTCAGAGTCTCTTCTTGTTCCTGTCTTCCTGGTCTGGTCTAGGTGGGTGCTACATGTCTAAGTAACATCCACGCCAATGAATGCCAGGTCCAAAAGTTTCCCAGCAGAACACTGAATTGTCACAAGATGGTCGACGTTATGATCGATGTACTATGAGGGACCGTGCATTTTGAGTTTACTTCGGTAGTATCATGACTTACAGCTCAGTCTGTCCTGGTGTATACGGAAACAAAGCTGAAACAAGGGCAAGTTTCTTGAAGATGTTTCACCACTCGCCCAACTCTTCTTCAGTTCCAAACGACTGGTCAGCTCATTTTTGTTTCATGGACACATTTTTCCATCAGCTTCTCATTTCCTTGCTGACATTGGCTACCTGTCAGCATCCACTTCCTTAACTTGCTGACCTCTGCCTCGGCAGAACCTCTTGAGTAAGCCCGAGTTTGCGGACAATTCGGTTAACATCCGCATCGTGTTACCCCCATCTGACACGAGACCACCCATCGTGCCTAATCCGGGGTAGCAGACATGCTGTCTGAACAACATGGAGGCAGGTTTGCTTTCTTAGCCTTGGCTCTCAGTCCCGTTCCTGCGAACATCCCCTCACACACACAGAGAGCTCAGACGGGCCAGGCTTCCTCCAAAGTTAATTACGGCCACAGCTTGCACGGAGGCATATCATTAGCAGTAATTGCACACAGCATCCCACTGCCATGTGCCTTCTTTTCCCTTTTTTTTTTTTTGGTTCCAGATTTACGCTGCACTGATCCATGAAGGAGCTGCAAATGGGAACTCGGTGCACGGAGGGGAAGGAACGATGTGACTCCGGGTCTCCGTGTGTGAGCATGTGTTCACATCTGTCAATAGCAGGAAATCTGGGTCTGAGTCTGGGCCCGGGTTTTGAAGTTGCAGGGAACTGAAAACGAATCCTCGCGGATGAGATGGTGCAGGTCCATGTCAGCTCGAGGAAATACAGGGATTATTGAGAGGCACGGCCTGTTTATTGTGTAAGCATGTGCATATGTGTTTTCACATCAACAGTGCGGCTGTTGTTCCCTCCTGCTTGGTTGGAGAACTAGTTAGGACACGCTCAGTTGCAACTGTAGCTCTTCGAATGGAAATGAAATTAGCCTGTTTGTTCTCTGCGGTGGATGCAGGCAGATGGTCGAGGCCCCTACTTTAGAGAGATCCTCTTTTAGAATAGACTGCTGCAGCAGCAGCAGCACCACCACCACCACCACACTCCACCTGGACCTCCGAGCTTACATAATAAATAGAGCACACATCCGTGCACTTCTGCTTAAGGAATTAAATGTAGAAGAGGAAGAGACTTCACTAATGTGACCGCACACGCTCAGCGTTTAGAAAAAAAGAAAACACACAAGCCCGCATAACAAACTGTGACACAGATAACGCAACCGAACGCAGAGACATGCAAGAGTTGACATCCTGGTTGTTAAATCAGCTTCTTGATAACAAGGACACATAATGTATGCAGACATGGCCTGAATCACATCATAGTCAAGGAGTGAGTAACGCTGTGAGTCATGACCGCGGTTAATGTTTAGCATTCCCAGTCACATTCATTAGTTTTTTTGTGTAACCGTAAAACTGTTTTTGAACTTAATTGTGGTTTTGTGCAGCATTTCTGCATTTGGTTGCATTTTTTGTGCAGGCAGCATTTGAGCTAAACGTAGATTATACACTGATCAGGCATAACATTATGACCATGTGTCGGTCTCCCTTGTGCCTCCAAAACTCATCAGTGACGCATCAGAGAATGGACATGGGCCTTCTGAGGGTGTCCTGTGGTGTCTGGCAACAGAATCTTGTTAATGGGGGGTTTTTTTGAGGGGAGGGGCCTCTGTGTATCATCCCACAGATACTTGATCAGTTTGGGATCTAGTGAAATTGGAGGCCAGGTCAACACCTTGAGCTGTTCTTCATGTTTTTTGAGTAGTTCCCAAAGTTTAGGAATGGTTTAGGACCTAAACCATTCCCAAACTGATGGTTGCTGCCATCAAGGAATGTCATTGCTATGGGGTAGGGGGGATGCCTGGTCTGGTCTAGGTGGGTCCACACCAATGAATGCCAGGTCCAAAAGTTTCCCAGTAGAACACTGAATTGTCACAAGACGGTCAATGTTGTGGCTGAGCGTCTGTTTATATGACTGTTGTTGCTTTGCTGCCTATTTGCATGTGCTTTCTTTCTCTCTGGGCTCATGTACAGCCTCTTATATTCTGGTTAAACGTGCCAGACAGGTATTTGCATGCTTGTTGCCGAGTTTCCAAATGCAGATGAATTCTCTCAGATAACATTTTAATATGTGTGCCAAAATGTCCACTGCAAGGCATTGCCACTTCACAGCCAAGAGTTCACTGGCGGAAGGCGAAGTTGGCCCCCACTTCAATAAACCCCCCCCCCCCACCATGACAAATCTCTCCACAGTGGTCGCTGCCGCTGTGCCGTCAAGTTTCCCAGCGAAGACAGACTCTTTGTCTCACGCATCCAGTTCCTGCAGTGTATGTGTTTATTAGTGCGGCTCCACGGCGAGGCTCAAACAATGCCGTCTGACTGCGCGCATTCGTCAACCCCCGCCTCACCTGCGCGGCGACGCCGGGCAGCAGCCACTGAGCCGAACTCAGATGGAGAGGACGGAGTCAAGTTCAAAAGGCCACACAAACAACCACACGGGCTCCTCTGAAGTGTAAATTAGGGATCCATCTTTTCATCTTGTGCTGCTAAATGAGGAAATGAGGAGCACTCAATCAGCAACAATCGATAGCTTTTGACATCCAGGAAGCCAAGACCAGACCTAAGAATTTAAAGGAATAGATTTAGGAATAGTATATAGAGAGACACCTCTAATGTCTGGCGAATAAGAAGCTGCAGGCAGGAGATGCTAGCTTTAGCTCAACAAAAAGAACGGACAACTTCCTCCTCTACAAATTTTTCTTTTGTGCCGGAAAATCTGACCTGGAGTCGCTCCGGTGGAACTGATCGCGCTCTGGCAATGTTCTGCCGGACCAATCAAATCGTGTGGGCCGGCTTTAAGCCCTGAACAACAGAAGCGTAACAGCGAGTCAAATCTAAACCAAATGTTTTGGTATGAACTGAGCCTGGCTACGTTGGGCTAGAGGAAAACTGTTAGCTTAGCCAGTTAGCTTAAAGTTCACGGATTGAACAAAGAAAAGAAAATACCAGACTCATCGTTTCCCAGTTTTAAGTCTTCATGCTAAGCTAACTGCTAGCCGTAGCTGTAAATTTAGCAGACAAACAGATGACACAGTGTTCTGATAAAACCTAGCTAGCTGGCAGCCAGCTTCCATTTTTGGAAAGTTTTTATTTACCCACTTCACAGACTGAATAAAACCCTTGTAGTACTACTGGCCTCTAACACCCATAGTGATCTATTTCTAGCGCGTCCGTTTAATACCACCCCACCCCTTTCAGGCCTCTCCGCGTGGAATCAGCCAGTTTGCTTTGGGGCAGCTTTTGGCCGAGTGGAAACGGAGCGTGGAGTTATGAAATGCCTTGGCAAGCAGACGAAGCCAGGTCAGAGGTATGAAACGAGAGTAGGCGGTGTGGATAAGGAGGGGAGGGGAGGGGAGAGAGGGGAGCTCTACAGCTGAGCCTCGAAAGTAAAATGATCTGACCGGGAGATAGCCACGCAAGGGTCACGTAACGTTGACCGGCCTATATCACTGAGCTGCAAACACACACACACTGGTTATGCAACGGACATACTTAAACACATGGATGACACAGAGGCTATAAATCAGCTCACATGACACTGCTGCAGCTGGGGAAGAAGGTTGAGGACGGGTGAGGAGGAAAACGGACTTGAACCTGCCATGCCACTCAATAACAGCAATGATAAAAAGCCTCTATTTCTATTTATGCTTTAAAACTGTACCATTTTTAGCAGTACAAGGTGTTACCAAACCTGAGCACACGCAACAGGATGACAGCAAACAAAAATCAGAGAGCAAGCGATTCAGTTACAACCAGTAACAAGGCCACGTTGAGGCCGATGGCCTGGAAAGATTAGCAATTTCGCTGTGCCAGATCAGACGGGTGAACTGGGACCGCTCCCATATCTGTCTGGTAAATGTTATGGCTGCAGCTGGTTATCCAAGCGTTGCATAAATACTCGGCATAGCCAAACGACTGAGCTGGCTTTGCCCAAAGGTAAACAAATCTCTGTATCTTTCCGACAACAAGCTAGCGGTTTATCTTTTCGCTAGGTTAAGCTAACAGGCTGCCAGTTGTCCCGTTTTACAGGATATGACAGCGACAACTATGTTCTGATTTAACACAGCGTCAAACTGTTCCTTTAAACCTGACAAGCTGAACACAGGGGAAAACGTTCGTCAATGGAAAAACAACAACAAACACTGTAAAACATCACACGTGAATGACGTAGAATCAACTCACTTAAATAACTTTGGGTTATTTCAATGTCCTACTTCTTTCAAACTGCTTCAGAGCTTAAAAATAAAAGAAACCTACAAAATAAAGGGCCAATCCAGCAATTAAGTATTGCATTTTCATTTAGGGGAGCATATGAGAGACTGATTCACAGTAAACTGTCAAAATTGAAGCAGATAGTGATTTAAGCTGCCTTTAAATGGGGTCATCTTAAGAGTCCATGAGAAAAGCCGCAAGTGGAAACAGTTGGTCCCAGTTTGTGAGCTGTCTGTTATGTGATATAACTGACATCATGAATGGTCTCAACCCTTCTTTGTACTTTAGCACGTCCCAGTTTTAAGTCTCGGTTGTTAGCTTACTAAACCGTTAGCCTCCGTGGCTTCTAGATGCCATCTGTTGCCCGGCAGCATTATCACGATTTATGACACTTGAACACCAAGTATTTTATGGACATGACTTCAAATGTTGTAACCAGAGGCTCTTGGTCCTACATTTCCCATAATGCATCTGTCAATTCAGCCACCATCAAGTAGATTTTAACAGTGGGTAAATAAAACCTTTCCAAAAATGGAAGCTGGCTGCTAGCTAGCTAGGTTTTATCAGAACACTAATACCAATATCATCTGTCTGCCTGCTAAATTTACAGCTACGGCTAGCAGTTAGCTTAGCATAAAGACTTAAAACTGGGAAACGATAAGTCTGGTATTTTGTTTGTTCAATCCGTGAACTTTAAGCTAACTGGCTAAGCTAACAGTTTTTCCTCTAGCCCAACATAGCCAGGCTCAATTCCCGTTTCTCTCTTTTAACCGTAAATGGAGATAAAAGTAAAACCCTAGTCCGACAACTAATCAAAGCCATTTTTGTTGGAAGCAAATTCATCATGAATGGTCCCTTCTTTGTACTTCCACGTACGTCCCACTTTTAAGTTGGTGTCTCGGTTGTTAGCTTACTAAACCGTTAGCCTCCGTGGCTTCAAGATGCCATCTGTTGCCCAGCAGCGTTATCACGATTTATGGCACTTGAACACCAAGTATTTTATGCACATGACTTCAAACGTTGTAACCAGAGGCTAACAAGGCCCCAAGAACTCTTGGTCCTACATTTCCCATAATACATCTGTCAATTCAGCCGCCATCTCGTAGATTTGAACAGAGTTGCATCCCCGCAATGAGTGAATTTGGTGATATACTACTGTCAAAAGGCTTGTAAACACTTTCATTAAATCAAAAATCCAAATATGGACTCGAATCAGAACATCTGGAAACATCTGCGACAAAGTGAGCGACCCACAACAGCACGAGTATTGCTTGTATATTTTATTTTATGTACAGTACATGTAAAAAAGAAAACAAAAAAAGTAGCCAATAACATTGACCAACGTGGGCAACAGTAGACAGCCATGTTGCTCATACGCGGGGAAACGTCCTGACGACCGTTTCCCCCACTCTCAGGCATACAACACATACCGACTCTCACACAGCTCGTTGTGTAAGGCTGCCTGGAAACTAGCTGCGCCTCGACAACAAAACGGTCAAAGCGCAGATTATCAAAAAAATTGGGAGAGTGAATTTACCTGCTCCCTTAATAGACACTCACCGGGCCTCGTTTTTTTTAATTTTTTTTGTTGTTGTTGTTGTTTGTTTTTTAGCCCTCGATCTGAACAAAGTGTTTCCAGACGAGTGGGAAAAAAAAAAAGAAAAAAAAAAAAAAGAGAGAGACGGACTGGTTGGCTGAGCGTGACTGTGTGCAATCTTAGGTTTAAGTTTTTTTTCTTTTTAATACAGATCGGGCTGCGCTTGACAGCAGAGTACTCTTTGCTTTCGCTGCCTCCCCCCCCCCTGCCTTTCCCCTTAATCCAACAGTGCTGCTTTCAACACAAAGGTCACTAAAGGTCAGCGTTGCCGTCTGCCTTCGCCCGATGACTCAATATAACTGCAGCACACTCAGCAGTTGAATTCACAGTATTCTTACAGCATGTTATTTTAATTTTTTTTTCTCTCTCTCGCTCCCACAGTCCCTAATAAAGCTTTAACTGATAATGCATAGGGGGGCTCGGACATTTGTTAACCCATGTTTCTCCAGTGGAAATGTTTTTCTTTAAGTGTGTGCGTGGTGTGTGTGTGTGTGTGTGTGGTGGAAAAGCTGAGAGAGAAACGCACCCAAGTCACAAAGAATACAGTGTACACAACCATCCGTGTCTGGTGTCCCTAAACTCGTACGATAAAATAAAATAAACAATATTTTTTTTTTTTGTATCTCCAAGGCCATGGATAGTCAACCACAAAGACGTCTGAACTCCGCCGCCGCCTCCGCCGCCTATCAGGGCTGTATCTCGCTAATAGTGTTTCAGACAGTGAGCTTACAGCAGGCCACCGAGGTACAGATTAAAGTGCTTTTTTTTTTTTTTTTAATTTTTCCTTAAACGTGACGCTTTAAATAATTAAATGTAAAAATGGTTCTCAGGAAAAAAAAAAAAAAAAAGTTGGGAAGGGGGATTGGGGAGGGGGGGGAAGTATGTGACACTCCTAAAAAGTAAAAATAATAATAATGAAATGGAAGAGAGACGACAGGAGTCTGGAGAGGAATAGAGTTCAGTATAAATACATCCACAAATCCAACTAATGTCGCTACGAGGATGGAACACTGATCACTAAGGAGAGCTGGAACAGTCACTACTGTCTCTGGATGGAGCCGTTCACATTTTCAGAAATAGGAGGAGGACTCGGGGTAAGACTGTGGTTTAAAAATAAAAATAATAAAAAAAAAAGGTATCACGTCCGTGTGAGAGGGAGGAAGTCCTCGCAGCGAACACGTCGGCAACGACAGCAGCAGACTGAGGAGGATTTTGCAAGACTGTAGTAGTAGTAGTAGTAGAACGGCGAACTTGCTGATCGTAAATCAACCTTTGCAGACAATAAATACATTCCTTGTAGTGTTGTTGTTCGGCTCTATTGAAATATGATTAAACCTATATATATATATAAAAAATAATAATATTAAAAAAAAAAAAAAAAAAAAGAAAGGAGGAATATTTCAGTTCATAGTAGACCATGAGTAGCCTGGCCCTTTTTCTTTTTTTTTTTTTTGTTTTTGCTCCCTTATCCAGTCTCAACAACACTCCACCTTGGCGGCCATTTTCCACCAGCCTTGTGAACATAACAGGGTTAAAAAAAAAAAAAAAAAAAACGCATATAACTAGTAGCCGTGGCAACCGCACGTACTCCCCTCCTGGGTCTTGATGACAGAGTCTGAGGATTCAGAAAACCTTGGAGACCTCTCGTCGGCCCTCAGCCTCTACACAAGGGGGGGAAAGAAAAAGAGAAAGACGAGAAAGAAGAGAAGAGGAGAGAAGAGAGAGCACAAAGTAAAGACAATGAGCAAACAACGGCAGGTCATATATCCGGCGTGAGGAATTTTAAGTGTGCGAGCCTGAGCGCTGGGGAAGAGACGTGGTTTGTCAACATGTCGTGTTAGTCATGTAAAGATTATGGAGGTGAACGACATTTCATCCGGCTCTGAAGCTGACGGAGCAAGAAAAAAAAAAAAAAAAAAAAAAAAAAGCTTCCTTCATGAGGTCTGGAAAAAGCACCAAATATAGGCTCGTCTTAACCCCTTGCCGTTTATTCTCGGCTGCAACCATCCTCTTCCTGGCCGCCGAGCCCGTAACAGAGTAAACACAAAGGGGTTCGGAAAATACCTAACTGCAGCTTCTATCACTCAAAGACAATATTTAACGTTTGAGTGAGTGTTGAGGACGTGCTGCTTGGCTACCCGGGGTCGACGCAGGAGGAAACCACGGGGAACACGCTAACGACAATGCGTTTTTAAAGCTCACCCGCTGCCAACTGCTTTAATTGGGATAAAGTTGTCGTGTCTGTTCGTGGACGTCACAAGCTATTCCTTGGGCCTTCATTAAAGCTGGTATTTGTGTTTGCTCTGCTCTGCTCTGAACACGGCAGGCCTGAAAATATCTTTTTCCACGGTCTTTAAGTTCAACATGAACACATTTTAAGGGTAGGGCCGGGCAGTATGACCTTGGACGTGAGCTAGGTTTATTAAGAGGATGAAATTAACGTAATGAATCGATTAAATGTCTTTTATTACACAAATTATCGTGTAAAAGACCATTTCTTTTCGGTACATTTGTTGCAGCGTGGCTCCCTTTCAGGTGACGGGGAAAAACAAACATGTTTTCTAGAGGATTTCTTTGACAAAATACCCACCCACTAGTATTTACACACGGCTGAGAAAGCTGAGAGATCTTGGGTTGAGATGTGAATCCAAAGCTTGATAACACGTCGTAACATTTCTTCTTCTTCTTCTTCTTATCAAAAATCCAACGAGGGCCAAACTGTCACATTTGAGAAGCTGGAACGAGCTACTTCTGAATAATAAATAACTTAAATCAGTAGCGAAAAAAAGCTTCTCTGTCGATCATCTGGAATCGACTGACGCACAGATCGATGGCGGCTCCAATCAATTCCGCTGAAGCTGAAGCGTCGTCATGTGACAACCATAGCGCTTCATTCTTTGCCAGTTCTTACTCGCCTGCACCGGCTCCTTTGCTCCAATTTTTTTATTTTTTTTTTTTTCCCAGCATTTTGCCCTTTCCCTGAGTCAGCCCGGGCCACTTACGGTTAATCAAACAGCTTAAAAATACTTGACTGCGAGTGCATGTATGAACCCACACAGATGGAGACAAGATGGCTGCTCGTACTTAGTGCTGTCACAGCCGATTAACCGTCATACAAAAAACATCAAAAAACATTAATATTTTTGGCAAACACTGGGAGCATTTCTTGAAATGCTTTTTTTTTTTGTTTCCTCCCCCGACTGTATTCAGCGGCCGCTTTTCTTTTTGTGTGTCATCTAATGCAGTTGTTGTGTTAAGTGATTGGGGAATGGGTGTGGAGGTTTGGCTCCCCTATGTTTGGTTTTTGCAACGAAGAACATTTTGTTAATAAATACACATGGAAATGCAGCTGGCCAAGATGACGGTTGGTGGATTTAATTCTGCCCTCAGGTACCACTGAACCGTGACAGAAGGAGGGGATGCAATGAGATGATGTTACTAAACCGGAGGGAAATATTAGATGTCTGTTCGTTTCTTGCAGCTCTTTCATACAGTGAATGGAAACTATTTTAATCTCAAATAGTTGCAGTCATTATGTAAGAACTGTAACAGGGCGACTTCAATTACTTTTAATGTTATTGTCCTTTCTTTAAAGGAGAACTACAGTTGTTTTTACAACCTGGACCTTATTTCTAGCATAGAATACAATCTTTTACTCACCTACATAACCTTTGTATCATTTGCACTCGTTCAGGAGACATTTAGATCTGCGTATATCCATATAGTGGGAGTGAATGGGGCACCGAAACGCAGCCTCTAAATAACACATTATCTGCCGCGAAACTGGTTAATTTCACCAATATTTTGTTATGATACGCTAGTGCTATTCCCCGCTGAGTCCGGAGTTACCTGTTATCATCATCCGATGATGTCTTCTGACCTGGATGATGTTATGTCTGAGCGCCGCGCACAACCGCGACGGCCGGCTCGTTTACCTGTAATTTGCTACTGCTATGGTTCGTCCACAACCTCAGAATCAAAAAAATATTCAGCCACGTTGCAAAAAAACTAGCAGTAGCAAATTACAGGTAAACAAGCCGGCCGTCGCGAGTGCGCGTGGCGCTCAGAGACGACATCATCCAGGTCAGAAGACATCATCGGATGATGAGAACAGCTAACTCCGGCCTCAGCGGGGAATAGCACTAGCGTATCATAACAAATATTGGTGAAATGAACGAGTTTCACGGAAGATAATGCGTTATTTAAAGGCTGCGTTTCGGTGCCCCATTCACTCCCATTATATGGACATACGCGGATAAAAGTTATATGGGTATATGGGTAGATTGACCTGCAGACCCCGGATGATGATAACAGCTAGCTCCGGACTCAATGTGCAATAGCACTAGCGTATGTTAACAAAATATTGGTGAAATAAACAAGTTTCGTGGAAGAGTTTCCTGCGTTTCGGTGCCCCATTCACTTCCACTACATGGATGTACGTAGATCTAAATATCTCCTGAAGGAATACAAATTACACAAAAGTTATATGGGTGAGTAAACGACCGTATTTTATGGCAGACATAAGGTCCAGGTTGTAAAAAACAGTAGTTCCCCTTTAATATATTGACATGACTTGAATACTGCAGGTGACATATTTTATGTATTTATAAGTTCTGTAAATGTCCATCTTGAAAAGTACACACAACAGCAGATGATCTAAAACCCGATGTAACTGCTATGAACACACCTACGTGTCGCAGTGGGAAAGCAGCGACGTGATCTCCGGGCCCATGTGACCCACAGCCTTGGCCGCCTCCAGGATGGCTCGCCGATACATCCCTTTCTTCTTGCGGTTGAAGCGAGACCTGAAGAACTCCCTGAAGGGCGACAGTTTGGCAACGGACAGCTGGGAGGTGGTGGGCGAGCCGAACCACGCCACCTTCGCTTGCGGCCACTGGGCCTCGCAGTTGGCCGTCTCCTGTTTGCGGGTGCCGCTGATGCTGAGGACTCGGGCGGGCCACCAGGGAAAGCCGTGGATCTTCCCCCATACAATGTCACCCACCGCTACAGCGTGACCCTCCTCGGTTACGCACTTTGTCATGCTGCGGGTGTGAAGCCGCACGGTAAGCGGTGGTACCGTCTTGCAGTCGTCCCGCGAGGGCACAGAAGATGAGGTCACGGAGAGGTCTTCGCCAGGCGCCAGGTCGCATAGCTCAGGTGAGGTGCCGTCAGAGCTGAAGGACTTTGACTCGTCTAGACTGTCGCTGCTGCAGACCGACAGGCTAGAAGAATCTGCTTTGCGCTTACGGAAATTGATGAGGAGGGTGAGGTCGCTGTGGCCGCGCTCTGCCTCCTCTCCAGAGCTTCCCGACCACAACTCCAACGAGTTCTTGCCTTCCCCCGAGTCTTCAGAGTGGGGCAGGCAGGACCCGGGCACCCTGGGGCTTCGTCTCCTGGTGTCTCCAACAAGTTCTGCCTCATATTCGACCACGCTCTCCTCACCCTCCCTCTGAGGGGTTCTCAAGCGGATCTTTGGAGAAGGCAAGTCCTGACCCACTGTTGCAAAAGGCCTAGTTAGTTTGAGTTTGGGAATGGACACGGTGAGGCCAGACCTTGTGGCGTCTAGGATGTGGCGCTGCTCCTTGGTGGGATCACAAGGTGCCTTGCCATTTTCTTCCACGCCGTTCTGCGCCAGCTGTTTGGGACAGAATGGCTTGACTGACCCGTGGACACGTGCTGGGATCTTCATGACCTCCCCCTTGCCCTGCGGAGTGCTGTAGGAGATCTTTATGACGGGACTGTGGGGGATAATGTCAGCTCCGGGGTACTTCTCCCCATCAGCCTCACTCTTTTTGTCTTTTCTGAGACGCTTACTATCAAAGCTGGTGCCGTTTTCCCGTCTTTTAGCGTCCTTGGTTGCAACTACATCCTCCTTTCTAGACAGCTTTGACGGTGTGTCTTTATCATCGCCATCGTCGTCGCTCTGTAGGGTATTTTCTTTTCTAGAGGACTTGGTGTTGCTCATGCCATCTTTGCTGTCCTCATCACTATTCAGTGTGTTCTTGCACTTTTCACATAGTACCTGCCGTGGCCGCAGACGGATAGTACTCATGGTCATGCGGCCAGGCTCTCGAGTCCGCCTCTTCTTTCTCTTAATTGGTCTAGGAGGGGGTTGAGGTACCCATTGGCTGTAAGTGTGGCGCACCCATAAGGGTTGAGGGAAGGGGGCTCCTTCAAAATAAGGAGGATAAGGAGTCTGTCCAGCTGGCACTGGCGTGGGTACAGGACAAGGTACGGGTGCAGTGGATATGCTGCCTTCAGGGAGAGTGTTTTCATCCTTTGGTCTGTGCGAATCCTGGGTGGGAGACTTGGAAACCAGCTCCTCACTCAGAACTTGTGGGATTTCACAAGCTGGTTTAGATATCGGGCATTCCCCGAGTTTTTCCGTGAAATCTGGTAGACAAAAGAGCCCGGTCCTGAGATGAAGAGAGAGAGAGAGAGAGAGAGAGGGAGAAAAAAAGAAACAATAAATTAACAACTGTGAACTTTGTGCTACAGTGAAGTTCATGCAAGCCAACAGTCATGTTACACATTACAAGCATTTCTGACTTGAGCAATTTCCTCCACAACAGTGATAATGTAACGCGATACTTGTATTTCACCACATGCCAGTTAATTTGAGGACAGAAGAACAGATCAGAACAAAAGCCTTCCCGAAAGAGAACCCAAAGATGTTCGTATTTGTTTTAAAGTAGAGAAACCCTTGTGGCCCTTTTTGTTTTACTGCGACTACACACACCAACGTTACTCATCGTCACCTGTGTGCTGAAAGTGCCTCAAGTGTGGGGGTTGGGGATTTGGGCGGTTATCTGCACTTCTGCCTGAGGCCACTAAAGTGAAGCAATAGCATCACCGACTTTCTCTGGGTGATTTTTTAAGCACTCTGTTTTATTCCGTGGGATCCAATGAAGAGCCCAACTGCCAAGAAGTCTCTGAGAGGTGGCTGGCAGGCAGGCAGGCAGGCAACGGTAACATGGCTGTGCCGCTTTAGACAGGAGACAGTGGACAAAAGAGACTACAGGATGCCCAGGATGCCCCCCCCCCCCCCTCCCCTCCCAAACATCTGACTGAACAAAAACAATCCCATGAATCACTCGGGATTCAGAGACGCAGGGAAGGGAGCCAGGAGATTTCGGTTTGTTTTTGCATCCGTGTCTACTTGGGGCTTATGTGTGGTGAGATGATTAATTAGTGCACATTTGGGGAGCCCGCTTTCTGCCCCAGGAGAAGAAGCTGGCATGGAATCTTCAATTAATAGTCTCTCGGTGAGGCTTGTGCCTCTCACCTTTACGTGTGTGTGCACCCCCCCCCTCCCAAAAGCTTCCAAATATTAGCCTTCACTGTGATTGACACGGCACAAACAGTGCAGCCTGTGACAGGGAACGGGGCAGTGCTTGTTAAGCACAGTACAAGGACACAGAGTACAGCCAGCCATGATTCACCGCTCTATTGCCATTTCATGTTGTATACAGTGTAACTAGATGGTGCAGATCTGTCTGAATGATACACTAGACAATGGCATTAAAAAAAGACAATGGCAGGAAATGCATTTCCATGAGCTGAAAAGGAAGAAGAAGTCAAATTTTTGTCAGTGACAAGGCCCAAAATGTAGAGCTATTTTAAGTTATTCCAAGGCCAGCCTTTTCCCATTTGGGTAGGTTATTTTCAGGGCAGCTTGGGCTCTCACATGAAAAACCATCTAAGCATACTAAGGGGCAAAGCTGTCCAGATTCTGATTCTACTCGTCTATTAATAGTTTAAAGCCAGTGGCTTTTAAGGTGCACAGCACCAGGAGCAACACAAGGCTTATACATGTGACACACAGAAAGAAGGCCAGATAAAACATGACACTGATACATGTCAAATTATAACCGCTCACAGCCTAGAAAGAGCCTTTTTTTTTTTTGTCAAACAGTGCCTGAGATGGTCACCAGATCTAATCATAATTAGGTTTAAAGAAAAAGGGATCAAAGCTGGGATTCATCAAATCACATTAATGTCATTTCCCATTGTTTCTACAGATCAGAAGTGACTGGTTATAAAAGGTTTGCTTCTAAAAGCAACAACCACATTTCAGGTCATTTTATTAAATCATTACTCCAGCACACTTATGCAGACTCTTTGAATAAACACAGCACATTTTATTATAAATAATAACACACAATCATGTTCAGCTAAGGCCTAGTCCTTTAACTGAAAACGTTGTAGCTGGTCTGTGTTTGATTAGGCTAACAATAAGCTATAGATGAACCCCCTGACAGAGCCCTTGTCCAGCTACAGTCATTAATAACCTATGCAGAATGTAAAACTATCCTGAGAAACAGATTTCCACCTTAGTATTAACTTCAAGTAATTAAGTATTAACGTATTACATCACCCATAACGGGGGAAATCATTTCACTTTAGCCTTTAGCCGGTAAGCTAGCACATAGCTACCTTGTCAGCTACAATAACCTGTAAGTCTTTTGTATGAAGGCCCAGTTTGCTAACGGCTAGCTCACAAGCTAGCCTCGACTTAGCATCAGAGCTAGGTTAGCCGTTAGCCGAGTTTGGCAAATTAATTCCCGACAAGAATACACAAGAGGAATAATACTCACTTTTTGCCGCAGTCGAGCAATATCCCCGTGTAGTTTCTTTCTCGGTAGGTCAGCGTCACCACCAGCGTATCGTTAACTATTTGATCGACGGTGACAGGTACCCGGGAGCCGGCCCGCAGCTCCTCGGCCGCAGCCTCCATGTTTCCCGGGGTGAATTGTCCGGCTCGGCGGTGCTCGATCCCGGCCAAGGGAGCCACGGTCGCGTCGGCCAAAGATCCGTCTCCCCTTCGCTAATGGAGCAGGAGGCTACACCAGGGCATAAAATGACGCCATCACCCCCACCAAGTCAATTACAACAGCGCTGCCACCGCTGACATCACGCTCTCTGTGCTACAGGAGCAGAAAATCTCCCAAGACAAGGCCTACCCTTCCTCTGTCTCCCTCAGCCTTGTTTGATGCCATTCATTTCCAGCACTTTTATCTCTGCTCCAGGCTTTTCGCAGCGAGAGATTCATGGCGTTTGAGACGCTTAATGCCACAACACATGGAAACTGATAATAAAATAAAATGCATTTTCAGTTAACTTATAAAATTATCCATCTTAAAAAAAAAAATGCATTCTTGCAGCCACCAAGCTACAGTTATATTTACTGTCACTGTTTGGAAAGATGGGCTTCGTGGTTACACTTTAATTGCATTTCTTTCTTTTTATTCATACTGGGCTAAACAGATCAGGTTTACATGTAGTCTCCTTAGAGATTCTGTTATTGTAGGGGTTATTTAATTTAGTTTATATAACTGACTTTGAGCCTGGTGAGCCAGTGTTACTTTGACAACCGAATAGTTTTAGTTCACGCCACACACACACACACACACACACAAAAGTGTCACAGTGTCATGTTTATTTGGTAAATTTTAAGTGTTAGTGTGTTTTTTAAATGTCAAACGTGTCAGGTTGGTGTCATGGAAAGGACATCTTAAAGAAAGAAAGATAGAACCTATGGAATAAAAACACTTTACCCCGTTAAAAGATTTGAGATCCTGTATTTATTTTCAGACACAAACATTTCACAGAATTCAACACGACTCCTGTCACTTGTCGATGAAGCTCGGCCAGGTGTCTCCACTGAAGATGGTGAAAGACTTTTCCGTATCCCTTCCACGGTTTCTCTTCCTCTCCAGGAGCCGCTCCTGTAACTTCCTCATCTGTCGGTGAACAGATTCAGATCAATAACCCATGAGTTCAATACGGATGGGCGGTATAAAGAGGGAATAATGAGTTACAGGTCTGACCTCTTCCACATCCCGCTCTGCCGCTGCCATCTGCTCGTTCTCTGAGCCCCTGGGATTCCCGTGCCTCTCCTGTATCTTCTCAGCACGGGCGCGAATCTGCCGCTCCAGCGCCCGGGCCGATCTGGAAGGGCATCAACAGGTCAAAACTCCAGATCAAAAAGTCTCAAAATTTAGATGCTTAAGGGATCGTGGCCTTTCTGGACCGTACAGAGCAGATTCCTAATGCAGTGCCTGTGACTAATTGCTTTCCCCTCAGTTATTCTATCAGTGAAAACAAACTGATGTAAACTGTGCTATCTAATCTAGTTAAAGTGTTTTTGCAAAGACATAATGTTGTTAAAGAAGAACAAAGGAAACTGCTGATGTTCCATGATGTGTGTACAGTCCCTCTCTGTCCACTAGGTGTCTCTAGATTTTCACTTTCATCTTGCATGCTTTCACAGCCGTGGACAATGCTGACCAGTGGATACTTTTATGTCTGGGGAGTGTGATTTTCATGGGATACATTGAATATAAACCATTATGCCTTTGTGAGAATCTGTATCCTTCATTGAGAAAGTGATATTCATTCAATGTCACAGCAAACAGTCACGCTGATAAGGCAAAGTAAGGCACTCTGGACCCATGCACCAGGCCTGTGTGGTTCTGATCATAAAACTGACTCAACCTCCAGGAGGATTTGGGTGTGCACCTCTTTTCTGTGTGCTGTAACTCCACTTTACCTGTCCCCTTCACACTGTGCGACGGGTGTGCCAAATGTCGGCCTCTGAGTATCACCGCTGTCCTCCAAACCGGGGTTTGGATCTGCTTCCTGCAACAGAGCGAGGAGGCGTTTGTGTCACATACAACGGTTTTCTGGTCTCGACTGCGGAGCTTGTGTACAAAAGGGATGACACAACGGTTGCGACAAAATTGTACAAAGCTACAGCCTGCAGCTACAGCTGGAAAGCTGCAGCGTTACGAGCTCACTGTGTTAAATTACCCAAATGAGGTTGGTTTTTCACTTTTTCAGTGCCTATTTACAGTGATGCTGTTGGCTCTGTGCAAACATTACAGGCTCTTCTTCAGCTGAATGCATGGAAACCACCCATCTACAATGTGTGCATGTATATATTAGCACTGATAGCTATATGTCACTGCTTAGCTACCACTGATGCAGCATGCTCCATCAACAGGCACTGAAATCCGTCGCTACCTCATCCTCAACACTGCCTCTGCTTGTGCAACCACCTGAGAACCCATTAACTAGCAGACAAACAGTTTATCTTGTGGTAATTTCTAATGTTTAGTTTCAGTCCTCTGACCAACGTGGCTGAAGTGGTGTTCTACTGCCCTCTGGTGGTTGGCAGGTTACCGGAGGGGAATTTAGGTTATTCAGCCCACACGCACCTCCTCTCGCCTTCTTTGTCTTTCATGCCTCTTCTCTTGGCTTCTATGGGAGAGTCAGAGAACAATGGAATGTAATAGATTTATGTCAAGGTAAATAATTTCTAAATGGTTCCAAAGGCGCCAGTAAACACTGCCTGCTCCCGCTGTCTTTACATAGAAGATATAATATTGATCTCTATTAGCAAGTTCAACACAGTCTGACATGAATTTATGAAACAACATTCTGTCACATTTGTGGTAAATATTTGCACAACTGATGCAATTAAACTAATTGTCAACACGCAAGAGTGTGCTAGACTGAGCTGGCGCTTACTTTCTTCTCTGCTCAAAAATGGCCTGTTTCTCTTTCAGCTCTTTCATGGCAGCCTGCTTCCTCTCCTCTGGCCTCTTCCAGGGCTGGGAGTCAAGCAGGGGGAGCCTGGGGATGAGGCCAGCCTTGGTGGTTGTCTTCATCCTGGGAAATAAATTGAAACAAAATGCTTTATTTTTGTTGCTGTCCTGGGCTCTGAGCCCTGGTGGAATCAGTCTGGGAGATTTTGTTTTATCTCTCGGTTTCTTCTGTGGAGAAAGTCATTAAAATGTGTTTCTCCGCCCTTTTCTTAGGCACTGTGCAATTTATTCTGTCCAATTGTAAAAACAAAACAAAACGATCCAACTACTAGATATAATAGTTTCACTGCATTAGAATTTATGTCTAACAGGAATCTGCTACTTGAAAACTAAATAAAATCTGATACGAAAACAAAGATAGGAGAAAGTCAATTCTGAATAGTTCTGGTCTTCAGGGCTTATTTTATTTATACTATTTTATATGTGCAACACATATTTAAACTGGTCTGAACTGAATTTCAAGTTTGAGATTCTTGCAAAATGTTTTAATACCTTTCTCATATTTGCTCATAAGAAGATAAACCCTGCAGGCTGTTAGCTTTGTGTACTAAAACCAATGAAACCAGCAAAGCTAGCAAGGTCAGTCAATAACAAAATCCTCCAGGGCACACCACTTAGTATCACAAGTATGTTCAATCTTGTTTTCTCAATCTGTAAAAAATGCAGCGTCAAAGTAGATTTTACAGTACATTTACAAATCCCTATAAAATGACAACGTCTTGACGCTGTATTTTTTTTTTTACAGACTGACAAAACAAGATTTAACGTACTTATAATAAGTAGGACCAAGTTGTTGGAAACTGTCAGCCAAAAGATATTCTGGGATTGAATAAACAACATAGAAATGATGTTATCAATTAAATAGCCAGCTTTAGAGGCAGGTTTTTCAACTATTGTACAGAGCCAGGTCAGCTGACTCAACGTTTCCTGTCTTCATGTTAAGCTAAACTGTCTCCTGTTTGAAATGTACAGACTCGATTCAGTCTTTTCCTCTAACTCTCCTTAAAAATCTATCATTCCTTTTACCCAAACACCATTACCTACCTCTTGGTGATAGGAAGAAGTTGTAGCTTTGTGTTTACATCACGTTGTGCTACTGAGTCCATCTCAGCTTTGTCCAGCAGGATCAGAGTATTTTTGAGTTCCCTGAACCTCTGCAGCTCGTCCACGGACTCATCCTGCTCCTCCACACTGGACTCCATCAGCTCTGACAGCTGGAGCTTCTCCACCACTGGCAGCTCTGGCAATGAAACAACCATGGCAGCTACAAGTATGGTGTGGGAGCAGGTGGCACTGGCAGCAATCGTCGCTGTTTGCAGCAACAGTGGCTGGCAGGAATTAGGAATTACTGACAGAATATAGAGGTCATTTCCACAAGTAATAATAGCAGGTAAAACGTTCCTGTGTAGACAGGATTATGTGACCTGCAAGGTTTTAAAGAACTGATAAAATAAATGGCTAGACTGAACCAGAGGTAGCATGTTAGCTGCAACAGGCTGATGTAAATGAATGATGTGTGTTCAAATCTGCTTAAATTTTATTCTGAACAATTTAAATGACAAGGAGATTTCCCTGTGAAGAGTAGAGCCCTGTCTTTGTTAATAACCTTGTGGACAGGGAGATAAACTGTTTGATTGAGGGCTCTGGCTGCTGCTGGTTGTACAGCAGCAGCCTCTCCTGTGGAGGGCTATCTTGGGCTTCGCACAGTGATTACCTCCAGACAGTGCTTAGTGACGGAGAGCTCCTGTTTGGATCCCACTGGTTATCGATCATTTTCATCTGGCTAAAAATATTACAGCGCTGGAACAGCGGTGGGGGCAGGGTTGGAGTGAGCCGAGTGGCACACACTGTCCCCAAGGGAACAGAAGTCACGCCAGTGAAGTGGTAACAGGGCAAGGAGCTATTTTTATGGCCAGTCGTCCTGTCTTTGATCAAAAGAGCAGATGGCTAGGATCACGTGCATGCGCTTTCGCTGGTGTGTTGTTCAAAGTTAAGGTGCCTTTGACTCACCTGGAGGGCTGCTCCTCGCACTCACCGATCGCTTAGACATAACACTCCTCAGGTACTGGAGGATGGACCGGACTCCTTGATGCACAATGTCTTGTGGAGGAAAACGGATGGGGCAGCCCCTCATGTTCAGGCCTTTAAGGGTAATCACATTTCCTGGAATATGTAGACAAATAATATCCAGAAATCACCAAAGATTTCCTCTAGCGTTTTTTTTTTTTTGGATATGCCATGACCTGGATGACTGAGAACCATCATATATAGTAGACAAAAAATAATCGTTTGTCACAGGGTGGCATTTAACGCTCACTCTTATCCCGTCTAATTTAGACTGAATGCAGAAGAACTACAAACTATGCATCCTTTAATCATCCATATTTATTTATACATGCCACAATGCAGTAGACGTGATAATGGGCGGGGGGAAAGCAAAAGATGTTTTCAGCTTCAAAGAGTGAAACACTGCTCAGAGGTAGAATTGACTGAACTCATCTCACCCAGTTCTGGTGGAAGCTCTGAAATGGGATTCCCGTCAAGCAGCAGCGTTTCCAGACACCTGCATGAAATATAAGAAGAGCACAGGAGGAGAAATCGTATTGTGCAAACACCCAGAAATGCTGACGTTAACTCTGATTCTGACTTGCCACACACGTGTGCAAGATGTGTGTATGTATGTATACCTGGCTTAACGCCGAAAGCTTTAAAAAAATAAATAGAAGCACTCATCAAAAAAATGTCTCGAAAACTCGACGAAGGAAAATACACAATGCACAATGGATGGACTCAGATGGATTTGGAATCAGTGGACATACTTGTATACTTCAGCTGAAGCTGCACCTTACCTGTGTGAGCCAATTTCAGCAGGAAGCGACTCTAATTGGTTTCTCCTGAGGTCCAGCCACCGCAGATAGGGCAAGCTGATGAACAGTGAGCCTGGGATACTGGATATCTGGTTGCCTTCAAGACAGAGAAGCTGGACATAACAAAATAAGCAGGTAGAATTAGTAGATAATACAATAGAATAATCTAATGCACTGATTTATTTTTTATTTTTTTTATTTTAAAAGCATGATAGCATACACCATGTAGCTGGGAGATTAGATTAAACAATAACACAGGCCAAACTGACCCTTAGTGTGCTGTTTTTCAAAACACTGTTCGGGAAACGGTCCAGCTGGGATTTTCTCAGATGCAGCATCTCTGTTGGATGATACACACACGACTCCCGTGGATCAGCGTCCTCAGCGGGTCTGTGGAGGGTCTGTGGTTTGCCAGCACTGCTCCCAAACACAACACTTAACCGGTCACCATTAGCCTCTGACTCCCCCTCCAGTGGGGAGGCCATTGTGGAAGTGATGCAGAGGTGCTTCGCTAGTGTTCGGGGAGTGTATTTTCGTAGTTGCACCATCCGTCTCTCTGTGTTTAAAAATAAAATAAAAGTTAATTTAAGGTGCGCGCAACGTTAGCTAGCGTTAGCAAACGTAAAAACAACTGTTGCAATTAGTGTTAGCTTGTTTATTATTAGCTTACCTGGTAATTTAGTTAACTCCTAAACTCAAAAACGTGACTGGGTAACTTCTAAATACTTAATTAATCATTATAGTAATAATAACAACAACAACAATAATACTAATAGTAATAAACAACAACAAAAAACTAATAGTAAAGCAGTATGCTAACTTTTAGCTACGGCCGCTCTTTGAGGGTGACGTCGTAACCGTGGCAACGACGTCAACACAAACTACGGCAACTGTTTGCATGCAAAAGAGGCGAAATGCGGTTTATATCAAAAACAGTTGATATAAATAAATGTGTTTTCTCCGTTAATGTGACCAGGTCAAACACGCCGCAGTTTATTATGTGCGGAGCCTCCAACTGGAGCAAATAGTGAGCACACTGTGAACCAAAGTGTTAATCCCCGTTGCCCCCTCAGTGATCCGGGCTCCACCCATCCATCTTCTTGATGAGATTGTGGAATAATTCACCGAGGTTTCATTTGGGCTGCAGGATGGGGCCAGTTATCTTTAGCTGTGTGGGAACCTTCCACTTTACGCTCTGAGTTATCCCAGCCTTCACCCACGGAGCCTCGTCTGATACGCACACACACACACAGTGACAGTCTGCGATACACGGCTGCGTCGACTCCAGTCACTGGGCAGCAACTGACTGTCACACTACTCTCACGAGTATAAAGTTAGTTAGAATATTAAGGAGGAGCTTCCGGTTGAGAATTTCAATATAAAAGTCTCATTTATTTAAATAAAAGTAGAATAATCCTGGAATTAATATTGCAAACACATAAACAAATGCTTCAATGAAAAACCTCTGTGGAAAGATTAAAAATAAGTTTGACACCATATTAATTTACTTAATTTAAATTACATATCATTACTAGATTCAGGTTTATTTGTCACGTGCATGATTAACACAGGGTTAGCTGTTCGGCTCAGCCACAAATTGCACTAAAAGTATAGAATATAAATATACATTAAAGTGAATAAGATTCTTAAAGTGCAAAATTACAATACTGAGCTCTAAGAATACATGATAAATATAAGATAAGACAATCCTTTATTGATCTCACTGTTAAAGTAGCTTGCAGCGTAACAGCAGATTCAGATTCTGGTTCATTTGTTACGTTGCAGTGCAAATTTCCCCACTGTGGGATAAATAAAAAGGATTATCTAATCTGAAATGTAGCTCAGACATAAGTAGCACACAAGTGAGGGCACAGTAGTATAATTACCAAAGATTTACAGCACGGAAATTACACACACACACACACACAAAAATGCAGCACATTTGCAGTTTATTGTGAGTGGAGGCGTCTGATGGCCGGGCGGTGCGCTTTTATTTTGTTTAAATTAATCGACTTCCTGTTTTGTTTCGTGTACGAGCGTCTAACTCGACGCAGCTCCGACTCTCAGCCCCGACAAACATAATAAGTCTGTCGGTTTGGCTGCGGAAGACAACTGAGCAGCGCTGCCACCACCGAGTGATTATCTCAGCGCGCAGCAGCTCCAACTTAGCGCACAGTCGTTGTGTTTTTAAACATTTCTTCTTTTTTTATTCCCCCCCACCACCACAGCGTGGTCTGCGTGCGTGCGCGTCGCACTTGCACTTGGGTTTTCCATAAAGACTGAGACTCGTTCAAATAATAAAAGAGAGAGAGAGAAAAAAGAAGAAGAAGGCGACATATAACGGACGCGTTTCGGGAGAAATGTGCGGCTGCTGCTGCCACGGTCTTCTGAGGAGGGCGTCCAACACTGAGCTGTAGTTTCTCTTGCAAGAGGCGAGGAATGCAATCTGAGCATCAATGTTTCACTGGGGCAAGTGGAAGAAGAGGATGGGAGCCAACAGTTCTTCAAAGAGACCTGTTTTTGACGAGAAGGAAGATGGTAAGCGAGCAGGAAAAGTGAACTCACAAAACGGCGCTACTTCACGAGTGCTGCTGCGCATTTTTAATTATTTTATGGTAGTTGTCAAGTTAGCAGCCAAGTTGGCAAAGTTTTTATTGTTATTATTTATTGATAATTAAAAAAAGAACTTACAGAAGAGCACTTTTGCTGATCAAGCAGAATAATGAAGAATAATCATGTTTGCCTCCAGTCTCATCATCTCCAGAGGCATTAATAAAAAGTACAGTAGCTATACGGTTGTATTTTTATCCTCTGCATGTGCTTAGAAAGTTTCCGGTTCAGCCACTGCAAAAAAAAAAAAAAAAATATATATATATATATATCAGTGCTCACACTGTGTGAACACACTTTAATTCTTCATTGAACACCCCATTATTTTTTTTTGAAATGTGCACTATCTGCAGACAGAGAGCTAATTGCACAATTAACACAAGATTAGTGTCATGCATGGGACTAATGTTAATTCAGGATATCTTGGCAGTGTGTGCATGGAAATAAGCCCCTTTGCAAGTGCACCCGGCAAGCTCAGTCTCCGTGATGGACCATAAAAAAAAAAAAATATATATACCCAGCATCTCTGCAGAGCTATCGCAAAAAGTTGCAGGGAAAACTTGCCCCAAATGAGGTCATTTCACTGCAGGGGTATGGTCATATGGTCTGAGTGTGTGTTTAAAACTAGACCTTCCTTCTTGCATACAAGGGTAACCCAATTAAGTCTACAGCTCTTCAAGAGAAAAGTGTCCAGCTGTAGTTCAGTCCAGGGGAGTGGTTAGTGAAAGTAATTGAAGTGGCCCTGCAGCTTCGGGCTCTCAGCGTTCGCCGAGCCTCTCTCGTCTTGTGTTTTGAGGTTTGGGAGAGATGTTCGTCTTAGCCAGGCGGGTTCGCATTTCTGTTTCCTTAGACGCTGATTAAAGGAGAAACCTTGAGGCTCAGGGGCTGAAGCGCTCGAGGCGGATCTTTCCTTTCTGTGTTATGTCTGTTCTGAATGTGGAGGGAGGGAGAGGTTTTTTTTTTAGCCTTTGAAAGGATCAAGTATTTCTTTTTAAAGGAGACCAGCATCAGTATGTTGGGGAGGTTATGTGCCTTTTTATAATGAACATATTCCATCCACACGTTCACTATTCTGCTGCTTATCTTTACTATTTACGATCATTAGTAGTATTAGGGATATCCCGGCCGGTGTCGTGGCTCATCAAGGCTTCTTCTTTTTTAAAAATGGTCGCGTCGGACCGGATTGTGCACGCAAGCCAAAGCCAAACTTTAACGAATGTGACACGTCCGCCGCATGTGTGCAAGTGCTCGACAGAACTAAGTAGAGAGTTCCGTTGCACAGTTTGAGATTTAATATTTGCCGTGACACGCTAAGCTTACACCACAGAGCCAGAGTTTTGTGTTTTGCACAACAAAGAAGGCTCTACTGTTGTAAAATAAAAATGAAAATCTTTAAGGAGTAGTTTTTTAATGCACTGCAGAGCCATTCTACTATAAAGCATGTAGAAGAATCAGGTCAGAACTCAAATATTAAATGATTGAGACGTCCCTTATTACTACCATCGGATATTTTATATAATTCAATATATATCTCACCTGTAGGACCACAAATACCCCTACACAATATATTTGGACATCTGAAATCCCAATGATATCCTGTCTCACAGGAAAGGTAAATCACTGAGTCAGCTCATACCTTCTCGAGTTTTCTTCTCAAAGTGTTTTGCAAGGCCAGTTGGGTTTTTATAATCAGCATCTCACCTTGGTGCGTGCAACTTTCAACACCGTGCAACAATCAATTGCAACTTTCCGTCTCCTGTCGTCAGTATGCCCGGGCGCCACCCATGCACGGCCTGCAACATACTAATTTCAGCTGTTCTTGTGCACAGACGGGGTCGTTCTTTGGTCCAAAGGTGCTTTTAATCTAATTATACAGTATTATTATTACAGGGATGTGCTCGACAGAACCAGTAATTGGCGCACTATTAAACACAGCTAACGGAAGGCTTGAAATACCGTGGGTGGCGGGCACACACACCTTAAAAAGAGACAACCGTTGCTGTCTGATTACGCTGAACACTTTCAAAGGGCTGATTGTGAACTGCCTTTGTAAAGTAGCGGCTTCTCTTTTTTTTCCCACCCCTTGTCCGTCTTTCAAAGAGCTGCAGAGCGCTGATAACAGTCGGAGCAAATCACGGCGCACCGCGATGCGGATGCCGACTTAGACCGTAGATGTCTCTTGCCGCCTGTCAGGTCTCTTAGAAACAGTATCCCTTGGCTTCTTGGAAAACAGCATGTGGCCTACATTAGGCAGTAATATTAGAGCAGCGTTTGGCTCCGAAGGCTGCAAACATAATCAGGCGGTCAGGTTGATGCCCAAGCGTAGCTGCCAAAAGGGCTTTTTTGGCAGATAGTTTGATTAGCAAAAGGAAGGCTGTGGAATTGATTGAGGTTCACATCCTGCACATTTGTGCATCACTCTGACAACAGCATTCAGGGTGGGAAATAAAGGAAAGTCAATGGTTAGATAAATAGTGTTTAAGTGTCGGACACTTAATCACGTGTTTCGTTGCCGTTTGCTGCCTTTTCCTCAGGCGTCGATGAACACGTCACGTTAAATTTCAGCCCAGTGATTCTTAACTCACTTGCCTTGTGAAGTTTGACACTGCTTTTGTGGAAAGAATGAGATTTGAAGATTGACACCAGTCTCAGACGGTTATTGTCGCTTAGCACAAAGACTAGAAATGGGAGGAAAGAGCTCATCTGGCTTTGACAGAGGAGAACAAAATCGACCTAAGAGCACCTTTAAACCATTTGAAGTGCAAGTTGGGATTTTACTGAGATGCATTTTTGCAAGATGTCTTTGTTTGGTTGTGGAAAACATGATACAGCTAGTGTTAATTAGTCAAAATCCAACTTGCTGCAAGATTTTAATTAAAAAATTATGTAATTTTGTCAGTGTGGACACATTACATCCATCACTTTTGACTTTGGTAACTTTTGATGGTTACTGTCGATGTTTTTAATACCTTTGAGACCAAACCAAGGGAAAACAATCACTAATGGCTCAATGAAGCTGTTGACACATTCGGAGGTGACCGGCTGTGCATCCTGTTGAGTTGAAGTACGAGCCAAGCTCCGGACAAAGGAGCACTTCACTCTCAATCAGTCCTCATCTGAACTTGGAACACTACCAGCTTGTTTGCTTTTCTTTTTTTTTTTTTCTCTTGTTTTTGAAAAGAGAGCTCTTGTGGTGTGAGTGTTACAGAACTCGGGAGAGAGTGCAGAACTGACAAATGCTTGCGCCAAACTGAGCATCGGCACAGATTTAGTGAACTTACACTGCCTGGCCAAAAAACGAAGGCAGTCACACAGTCTTAATATTTCACTGGACCTCCTTTAGCTTTGATTACAGCACACATCCGCTGTGGCATTGTTTCAATAATCTTCTCCAATGTCACCAGATTTATTTCCATCCAGTGTTGCATTCATTTTTCACCAAGATCTTGTACTGATGATGGGAGAGTCTGACCACTGCACAAAGCCTTCTCCAGCACATCCCAAAGATTTTCAATGGGGTTAAGGTCTGGACTTGATGTCTCATGCTCCCTGAACCACTCTTTCACAATCTGAGCCCCATGAATACTGACATTGTCATCTTGGAATATGCCCGTAAACATCAGGGAAGAAAAAATCCATTGATGGAATAACCTGGTCATTCAGTATATTCAGGTAGTCAGCTGACCTCATTCTTTGAACACATAATGTTGCTGAACCTAGACCTGAGCAACTGCAGCAACCCCAGATCATAGCACTGCCCCCACAGGCTTGTACAGTAGACACTAGGCATGATGGGTGCATCACTTCATCTGCCTCTCTTCTTACTCTGATGCGATTGTTCCCCACTATCCTTCCAGTTTTTAATAAGGTGTTGGACAGTTCTTAACCCAGTTTTAGTAGTTTCTTCAATCTCCTTAGATGTTTTCTCTGCTTGATGCATGCCAATGATTTGACCCTTCTCAAACAGACTAACATCTTCTCCACGACCACAGGATGTGTCTTTAGACATGGTTGTTTAAGAAATGAGAAGCTACTCATTGCATCAGTTGGGGTTAAATAACTTGTTTCCAGCTGAAAGATAATCAGCCATGCAGTAATTATCCAATAAGAGGCTCCTACCTTAGTTAAATCCAGGTGGTGACTCTTTTTTTTTATTTTTATGGCCAGGCAGTGTATTTTTGTACGGAAAGATCCGCAAAGTATTTGAAAAATGCACGTGTGGTTGTGAATGTAGAAGATGCTGTTAATTGTCTTGTCTTCTTTGTTATATTGTGGGATATATTTGATCGCGCTTGTTAAGCCAAAGGCAAATTTCCAATTCTGTGGACAATAAACTTCTTTTCTTTGTGTAGGCGCGTGTGTGTGTTTGTGTGTGTGTGTGTGTGTGTGCCTGGACGTCTGTGCGACTGCTCTCCCCATCAAGGATAAATGCACGAGGCAGTGAAAGCAGATTTGGTCGAGGATAAAGATAGACGCAGAGAGAGATGGCTGATTACTTGCGCTGAATACTGAGACACTCACTTTCTTTCATGTCTGTTACTGACTCTCAGTTTCTCTCGCTCTCTTTATTCAAGTCATCTTCATGGCTGCCTGCAGCTACTGGCCTCCTGTCACTGTGGCGTTGCGATGTAATTTGCCTTAGCGGCACCGCAAGATGTCGGAGGACTGTCCTGGCTGTTTCGGTTCACGTCGGTAATATTCCGGTTGTATTTTTCTCTTCCTGCATGTTGGGATCAAATGAAAACAGCTGCCACCAAGTTCTCATCGCTCAAAGTCGAGTTAGTTTGGCATTTAAAGTAGGGATGTCCCCGGGTTTTCGATCTGATACCGATCTTTTAATATTCATTACTGGCCGATCCGAGTCCTGATTCCGATCTTAAATAAACTAATTGTCCTCTTCTAGAGATTCATAAAGGCTTTGCTTATCTTACTTATTCTCTTACACATCACATGTGCACTGTTAGGGTTAGACTGGATTAAGTCCAATAAATATTTCTGTCAAGGATAATGTAGTGAGGAGAGGGTAGTTCGTACCTTGGTTCAAGAAGCCAGTGTTTTCTACTACATCAATGGGCTGGTCATTGGCACAGCTAAAACTAATAACAATAAAATCCGATCCAGTCTGTGGGCTTAGCGTCTTGTTCAAGGGTACTTCGGCATGACGCATGTTCCGGGGATCAAACCGTTAACCCCTCCTGTTTGTAGACAACCTGCTCTACCTGCCACTGCCCCCCAGTTTAGGTATAAGTATGCAATATGTACAGTGTTATGGACATTGGTATTATTAGATATGTACAGTCCCACCAGTCAGCAGGGTAGAGCCCAAAACCATCATGTAAAGATTGCTTCTACTCACTTAGAGTGTAATGTTAATGGTGGTTTAGTTTTTCAGGTCTATATGTGCAGAAGCAAACAGTTCATCCATCTGCTTTCATCTGCTTGATCGAAGTCGGGTTGTGGTGGCCAAAGAATGAATGCCAGACATCGTTCTCTGGTATTCCAAGGTATTCCCAGGCCAGTCGAGATATATTCCCCCTCCGCTGGGACCCGAATGCCTTAATTATCTCAACCGGTCCCTTTTGACATGAAGGAGCTCTACTCCATGCCTCCTCTGGATGTTGGTGCCACTCTCATAGGCGGTTTAGGCTTCTGCATCAGTATTTTGCCACTTGGTAGTAGCGTGTTTCCGCTTTAGTGTTTCTGGCTGCTTTTCCATCTCTGCAATTTTCACATTGATTGTTTTGGATCAATAAAGATGGAACACATCGAGGAAAGGTTAACTGAGGAGGTTCGGAGATGCAACCATTTGTACGACTCGTCTTTGGTGCCACCCAACGGCGACTAGTGGCGTTGGGTGGCGTTTTTACAGAGCGAGCCAGACTGATCAGCGCACAAGTATAAATGGCTCGCACTGGCGTAGGCTACGTACGTAGGTTACGGCGTCTATGTCCCGCAGTACCTTAAATGAGCCTTAAGGCAGAGGCCAAGCTACCGGACAGAGGAATCTCGTTTCAGCTGCTTGCTATAGCATTCAAAGTTGATGACCAAGGTGCCTGTCCATCTCTGGCTCCACCGTGAACAACAATACGAGAATAATGAAGCGATAACTTCATCGCTTGGGGCAGGAACTCACCCCCAACTGGGGTAGATAGATAGATAGATAGAATTGAATAGTAATTGGCATGGAAGGTGGAACATCTGAAAGAAATCCGTGCCAGTTCCACTGTATAAATAAGCGCAGAAAGCTGTTGAAGTCCATTCTGTATGAACACATCCAAGACGTGAAAGGAAGAAGCAGCCAGGGATTAGATGTACTATGCATTGTAAATAATAAAAATCAAATGAGTTAAATTAAAGCAGTGAAACTTTGTAGAAAGAGATGAAAGCTCTTAAAATGTTTGCCTCTTATTTAAACTCTCCATAGAAACACTTCAATATTAAATTAATACATATTTACACGAATCCAATATAATTACTATAGTTAAATGTGGTGTTATGGCTCTATTTAACAGCTGCAGCCGAATCCACTCTGGGTGTAATGGCAGACTGCTCAAGTCGTGTCTAACAATCTCTTTTTTTTAGCATCTGGCTGACTGCACCTGCTGTTCCTGT
Source organism: Chelon labrosus (assembly GCF_963514085.1). Lineage (NCBI taxonomy): Eukaryota > Metazoa > Chordata > Actinopteri > Mugiliformes > Mugilidae > Chelon > Chelon labrosus. The sequence goes on from NC_140348.1 coordinate 23,809,329, forward strand.
TGACAGCTTTTGCGTTGACCTTTTTACAACATTTTGACTTGTCATTGTGTGCGGAAAAAAGCCACAGTTGTTAATAATAACCTCAACGGTGGCTGTGTTTTAATTTAAATGTCCCAGTAAGACGTGACGGCACCATCAGCCAAGTAGAATTCAGCCGTCATTTGTTTTATTATTCACGTCTTGTGTCAAAAACGTATTTTAAATGGTTGATGTGACTTTTTTTTTAACCACTTGTTGGCTTTTCCATTACGGATGAGACCTTGTGCTTCGCGAAGAATTGCAGCATCCCACAAAGCTCTTGTCCGTCTCTTCGGTCTTACGCAATCTTGTTTGCTTCGGGAGATGTGCAGGTGATGACAGTTGTAATAGCTCCAGTGCCAGAGCGAAGAAGTCTTCAAAGAGATGAGCTCAGCTTGATGCTGAGGTGACAACAGAGGGAAGAAAGGTCGCTCTCGCTCGTTGTAGGAGTGTGTGTGTGTTTGTGTGCGTGCGGCGGGAAGGATTAGGACAAGGGAGTTGCATTTGAAGTGGGCTTTGTAAGGTGCACTTGCACTTTTCTGACCCGTACAAAAAGAAATTAGCTTTATTGCAGATCATAAATCAACTCGTTGTTGCAAAAAGAAAAATTGGAATTGATTGGCGCCCTTGCAGCAGTTGTTAGTTCAGCTCAATATTTGGCTCGGGTCTGCCATAGACTTCTTCTATGGAGCGATATATTACTTCTGTATTCGCCTCATTCCCATTGCTTCGATTGCTTCGAACTAGATTCACGACAGAAGAAAGAGAAGCGGCTCTCTCGCTTTGCCAATTCCTGCGGGAACCCTTGAATGAAACTGTAAGTACATTATAACTGTGCCCGATCTTAGGCAACCCCGTAGCAAAATTTGGAGGATTGCAAATCACAAATTCAGCGCTAGTTGCTTGACAGACTGACTGATGTGAACTCTCTGTAGTTTGTAATCCCATTCATTACGCGGGGGTTGTGTATGTGTGTACTGTCTGACTGTGTTTGTGGGAAGGTCTTTGTTACAGTGGAGTGAGACAAACCCTGAGCTCCATGGTTTCGTTTAGCAGCCAGTGCAGACGTTATTGCCCATGGAAACCAATTAAAGGAGTTTTCGGATAATATCCCAATGCGTTGATGTGCATTGTTCGGTGTCAATTGTATTTCTATTTTTAAAGAATGCCAATATTTGACTGGCTCACTGTGTACCTAAGGTCTATAAACCTCTAGGAGTATAGTCTTTTCCTTTTTGGTTAAGTATTTAAGTACGTTACAGAGGGTAGAGTCCTGCCTTGTTCTAGTTTTGCAAACAGACACATACAAGAACCGAACCATGCCTGATGTCAGATCTAGACCTGACTCAGTCCGACCCATCTATGCGTGTTCTGCAACCTGACATTGGCTTAAACACACAAGCTACACACTCACTCACTTTTAAGCGGTTCATTTTTATTTGTGCAACGTGTGCTGGTCGTTCATAATTAATCATAATTAATCATCAATCACCAACCATGATGCTGCCCTCTTTTCTGACGTTTAATTGCCCTTAAGGTTGCTGTGCAGAAAGAGAACATTACCCACAGCCCTTCATTAATCCTTTCATGAAACTTTTTTGCAGGATAATCTTTGGGTACCCAACCTGTTTCAGGACTAGGATTACCGGCTGTTCACTTAAGATCCCTCTTGTACTATTGCTACATCAAGGTTGGAAGATTTAACACTGAAAAGTCAATGGATCTGGCATTTTAAAAAAGAGGTAGGATGTCCAGAAACACTGACTTTCAGCCAACTGAAACAGCCTCAGTCCTAGCCGAAATTGAGTAGTTTGAATCTCTGTGAAAGCATTTATACCTGTGTGCTGGTATGTCGGCATTGTTCTTTAATTACTCCACTAAAACGCTGTACGGCGACTGGTCAACTGCGTTGAGTATTAGTCTGTACTTCCCACAAGCTGCTCTTAATAAACGTGAATCAACTGTGCACTTTTACTGACATCCTTGTAGCACAGAACACAGGGTAGACGTCTGAGTAGACGCTGTGCAGGAGGACGAACAAGGTAGAAGCAGGTGAACGTCAAAGGCTAGGGACCAGAGCTACGGCGTAGGCATGATGCATGACTATAAAGTAGGCTCAACAAACAGTGATCAGTGTGGACAACGTTAAAATAAACAACCGTTTGGTCATATGAGGAAAAACCATAAACTGTATAAAGATGGTGGCACTGCTTCTCAAAAGTGAAGCCAAAGCAAGTAGAGCTCCCCCTGGTGGCCCGCTGCAGTATATATGTCCAAAGACATGCTCGTTAGGCTAATTGGTGATTCTAAATTGGCCGTAGGTGTGAATGGTTGTCTGTCTCTCTGTGTTAGCCCTGTGACAGACTGGAGACCTGTCCAGGGTGTACCCCACCTCTCGCCTCCAGACCCATATGTAAATGTTAGCATAGCCTTTAAAAATCCGAATACTGTGGTCACTAGTATAAGTGTAAATCGTACAGTATCTTGTCTATTTGCGACTTGCCAGATATATAAATCATCTTGTTTCCGTCCAAAACACATTTGCCGTTTGCAGTTTAGTTGTATAGTAACACGATTTCTAGGTGACAGGGTCGGGGCGTCGCTGTCCATCACAGGCTGGATGTTTTTTCCAGGAGCGTCTTTGTGACTGAGGGAATGAGGTCAAGGGAAGGTGACTCCGTTCTTCAGACCGCCGCGAGAGGACAGGACAGAACAAGCAGCCTCTTTGATGTCAGAACACCACACCACCCACCAGCACAGTTGACTTATTTAGAGAAATTGTGGCGAGGCGGAGAATCAGAGAAAACTCAGGTTTACATTGCAGTTAGTCGGTAATCAGATTACTCTCCTATACCAGAGCCTTGTTCGTAGGATTCTAGGATGCACCAGCACACGTTATAATGTTTTCATTTTATCCAGCTGCACAGAGAAATAATTTAGTGTTCTCAAATAAGCTCACCAAGAAACCCAGTTGCCCTGCTTACCTGTGCACATGCAAACATCCCCATTCTTGAAATACGCCACTCTGAATGGCTGCTGAAATGTGACACTATAAAATCTTGACAGAGACTCCTCCCTCCCAGCTGCCCCTCAATGCCCCGTGGGGAGCAAATATGCAAACAAACCTGCTTCACCTCGTAAGTCGCTCTGGAAAAAAACAGCCACGCTTCTACTCGCAGGTGTTGAAAGACATCGCTCGGTTTCCAGTCGGAGAAAAGGTCAACTCCGAAAGTTGGATCTGGGCTGATGCGTCATGTGAGCGCACACCTGACTGGTGAACTGAATGCGCAGCTCTGTCCTAAATACCTGTGAGGACTAACAGAAGTCAGGTGTATCTGGGCCAGAACATGATGTGCCTCTGCCTCTACCTCAAAACGGAGCTGCTAAGGGGGGGAAGAACTAGGCCACGGTGTCCGTCTCCTCTCACCTTAAACACACACTTAAATGCGGTGCCATATGTGGTGTACTTCAGCTCACATTTCTAAAGTATAAGATCTCTTTCTGTGCTTGGAGAACAAATTTATAGGTTTTTGTATTGACTCTACTGTACGTTTGCTGTTCATACTCAATGCTGTACTGATTTCCTGGAATCAATACCATCCCACTGAAGCACACACACATCAGGCATAACATTATGACCACCTTCCTAATATTGTGTAGGTCTCCCTTGTGCCTCCAAAACAGTTGTGACCCATCAGAGAATGGACATGGGTCTTCTGAGGGTGTCCTGTGGTGTCTGGTAACAGAATGTTGTTAGTGGGGGGCCTTTGAGGGGAGGGGCCTCTGTGGATCATCCCACAGATACTTGATCAGTTTGAGATCTAGTGAATTCGGAGGCCAGATAAACACCTTGTCCTGTTCTTCCTGCTTCACTTTCAACAGTGGTGACTGAAACCTTCGCAGAAATTTCACTGATATTTCGCCGAAGACGAGTCGTACTAATGTTTGTATCTCCGAACCCCCTCAGTTAACCTTTCCTCCATGTGTTCCATCTTTATTGATCCAAAACAATCTAATTCGAAAATTGCAGAGATGGGGAAGCAGCTGGAAATACTAAAGCAGAAATACACTCCTATCAAGCGGACAAATCACAGCTCTTTAGGGTCTGCGTCACCGTTATGCGTAGTTACATTTCTGGGGAGGTGCACGTCAGGCTACGGCGTTAGAGTCTGCGTAGGGTCTGGCAAATTGACGCTGAAGCATAAACCGCGATGAATGCCAAGTCCAAAAGTTTCCCAGCAGAACATTGAATTGTCACAAGATGGTCGATGGTTATTTACTTCCCCCGTCAGTGGTTTTAATGTTGTGGCTGATCGGTGTACGACTGTGTTCATGTGAGGACAGCTCGCGTTGAAAGTGAAGATGCATTATTCAGGCCTCGATGTACTTTTCACCTTTGAGGGGCTTAAAATAAAGAGTGCTGTCTTCGCAGGGCACCATCACACTCCGTTTACAATATATACCATCACAATTTTTCCTTCCTGTCAGAGGCTGTTTGTGACTGCTCTTCCTCCTCCTGTCCTCCTGTCCCTCCCACCGCCTCCCACTGTGCTCTAAATACATCCCTAATGTATCCGTCCTGTGAACAGCCGAAAGGTTATTATGGCATTTTAACCCCGGACTGTGGTCCATTTCTCCTCTGCGATGTGTCGCAGCCCAGTGGTTTGTGAAACCGGGGCCTGCGGAAAATGCACGAGGACGGTGGAGGCAGCTGAGGTCGGCTGTTGAAATTGTGGTTCTTAATTGGGAGGACACGTTTGAAATATGCAGGAAGCAGGGAGCTCGGAGTGGCTTTCGACAAAGCTTATTATGCAGAAGTCAATGCATGTGAGTGGTGTTAACAAGTGTATCCAGTCTCAACATTTTACTGCAGCATACTGTGGGAATATCCCAGCAGGTCCAGCTAATTCAAATACATACTGCACATACCACAGTGAATATTATTACTTTTGCAGGGTAAGATATAGACTTTCGATATATTTAAAATACTAATTATACCAAAAAGAACTGCAAAATGCCTTTTATAGAAGCTTGTTCTGACTGATTGGATGCAGAATGAGAACAAGTGTGGATAAAAATCTAGATTTTATCAAGCTGGCTGTGGACCAATGCTAAAACAGAATATTTTCATCACTCCTTCTTCTGCGGATTGTTGTTAAAACCCTTCGCAGCTTCTCAGATTTCAGTGCGATGTTTGCCAGAAGGTGCAGACGGGTGACTCTTCATGCCAGCAGGTGGCAGTAGTCTGCGTTAGTCATTCAATACGGTAAACTAGAATGGTTAAAGGGGAGCTGCTGTTTTTTACAACCTGGACTTTAAATCTGGCATAAAATACGATCGTTTACTCACCCATATAACTTTGGTGTCATTCGGAGTCGTTTGGACGATATTTAGATCCGCGTATATGCATATAGTGGGAGTGAATGGGGCACCGAAACACAGCCTCTAAATAACGCATTATCTGCCACGAAACTCGTTCATTTCACCAATATTTGTTATGATATACTCTGGCTCAAAGCGCTAAGGACGTCCATCATAAACAAAGTCGTCGTCCACAACCTCAGAATTGGAAAAATATTCATCCATGTTGCAAAAATCTAGCAGTAGCAAATTACAGGTAATGAGATGACAGAGATGACATCATCCAGGTAAGAGGTTAGTAGGTCAATCTACAGACCCCGGATGATGATAACAGGTAACTCCGGACTCAACGGGGAATAGCACTAGTGTATCATAACAAAATATTGGTGAAATGAACAAGTCTCGCGGCAGATAATGCGTTATTTAGAGGCTGCGTTTTCGGTGCCCCAGTCACTTCCACTATATGGATATACACGGATCTAAATATCGTCCGTCTGTGATTGGTCATGAATTGGAAGTGGGCGTGGTTAATGTGGAAAAAGCGGAAATGCTAACGGCCACTCTGTAAGCTCCTAGATGCACACAATGCTTAGCACTTGACGTATGCTGCAGTGGGAGGGCCCTATGAGGACTTACCCGGAGTTCGGTACTTCAGTTTCTTGTCAAATATAAATTACTTGGCCAAAACTAACTCTGTTCTTGTTCTCGCAGCCCTAGGAGCAGGAACAAATTTCTCACTTCTCGTTGAGTATGTATCAAGCTTCACTACTAGCTGGGAGGCTTGGAAGAGCTACAAAGACCTGGGCATCTCCTGAATCATGATGATCAGATGGCCTTCAGTTTGTTCATGCTAGATGATCACGTTGTTGTGAAAATATTAGTGTGTGTGAATGTTCAGATTAGATGAAGAGGTAAAACAAGGGAAGCCTTCCAATCATTCCTCTGGAAATTCACCATGCAGAATTTAAAAAGCTGGTGACAAAGGTTCCCATTAGTGCCAACGGTGCAGGACACACCCTCAGCTAGGTGAGTCATAGCCCTAGGAGCAAAAAGGCTTGTTTTCTATCTCGTGTTGTTTTTCTACGAACCACAGACTATTTGTTTCTGCTCTAAGAGACAAAGCAGTGATGGTGGTGGTGACGTATCTTTTGCTCTTCTTTTACTTTTAGCAAGCGTGCGGTGGCTGACCTGGTTTCATGGTGACCTTTGAGGAGTCAAACAGAGCTATCCAATAAATCTATCACTTTTCCACAGTAGAAACTTGACCCCATGCAGTTACAGTAAACCTGACCTTCATCGTGCAGGAGATCTATATGTATTGTCTCGCCCCAGTTATATATATATAAGAGACACATTAGTTCACCATACAGTAAAATCCAGCACAATACTTTCACTGTTTTATTAATGAGCCAACGCATGACGAACACACACACACACACACACACACACACACAGTGTGCCGATCCTGGCCCAGGAGCTGTGAATCACAGTGAATTAATTATACCGATGCATGGACTGTGACGACGTGGCAGCACTGCAGCGTAACAGACAGAGAAGAAACACACAAACACAAAGGGGGATGCGTCGCCATGGTAACCTCAGAAGTTTTCACACGGTCCAGATGATGCTTCTTTGTGACAGTACCGCGCGTGGCAAGCGTCCCCGTGCTGCAGTGCAGAATTATCCTCTGAAGTGCTCTCGTCTTGGTGCCTCTCCGTCTTGACAGCCTTTAGATGTACGATACGGCCTCCCGTAGTGATTTCTCTCTCTGTGCGTAGAGGTCCAATTTCACATCTCTTCTTTCATTCCGAGCGGCATGGCTCCCTGTTTGTGGAGATTTACTTGACGCCTGTGCAGCTATTTCATACCTCATTCAACTCCACGGCTCAGGAAAAACCGTCGATGCTCACACCTACTGTACATGAAGTTTACTGTTACTGTCTGGGTAGACAATAACATCTTATTAGCACTCTAGTATACATTTACAGGAGTGTATCATGTTTAAAATTGTTAATGGTTCTGTAGGACTAATGGGGAGCTACTGAGCAAATTTTATATACACTGATCAGGCATAACATTATGACCACCTTCCTAATATTGTGTAGGTCTCCCTTGTGGTGACTCATCAGAGAATGGACATGGGCCTTCTGAGTGTGTCCTGTGGTGTCTGGGAACAGGGCGTTCTTAGTGGCGGGAGGGGCCTCTGTGGATCATCCCACAGATACTTGATCAATTTGGGATCTAGTGAATTTGGAGGCCAGGTCAACAACTTGTGCTGTTCTTCTTTTTTTTTTTTTTTTAGTTGTTCTTAAAGCGTTTTTGTGTGTCTGCTGCCATCAAGGAGTGTCATTGCTATGGGGTGGGTGTGCCTGGTCTGGTCTAGGTGGGTGCTACATGTCTAAGTAACATCCACACCAATGAATGCCAGGTCCAAAAGTTTCCCAGCAGAACACTGAATTGTCACAAGGTGGTTTTAATGTTGTGGCTGATTGGTGTACATTTCATATATGATTTTACATATACCAGTAAATTAATGAATAATAAAAAAGCTTTCATTATCTTAAATGAATAAGCCCTTGGTACTGTTTTCACAGAGAGAGCAGATCCATATTGGTTCAGATTAGAGCTATACTTTGATATATTACAGTTTCAAAACAATTTTGGTTAGCCATGAAAGAGATTTTTCACAAAACTAACGTCATTGGTTTCAGAGATTTGTGGTATTTCTACAACAGTTGGCGCATCTTGCATGTGGATTTTGTTTCTCTGTCGTCATAGTTTCTAAATCCAAAACGCTGCCGCACGCTCTCTCAGAGTTGTAGCTTCTGTCATGTTTTGGATCTCCCCCACACGAGCACTAATCCCTCTGAGTGGTCTAGTGAGACTAGTCATGCAAAAGACGAGTCATGCAATGCGGCCCCTTGTGAGATCTCACTGAAATTCCTAACAAGAGGATACAGGCAATGGCATATATTTAAAAAAAAAAAATCTTTTAAATGAAGATTGATTTGAATTGGAAAATTGGTTTTAGACTCTGGGTCAGATACTGACCTTTGGGCGGCATAGCGGTTAGCAGTGGTGCCTCACAGCAAGAAGGTCCTTGGTTCGAATATCCTGGAGTTTCTGTGTGGAGTTTACATGTTCTCCCCGTGTTTGCATGGGTTTCCTCCGGGTACTCCGGTTTCCTCCCACCATCATCAAAAAACATGGGTGCTAGGCGCCGGGTCAGGTTGGCCCATAGTGGTGGCGCGCTCAGTTGCAGCAGCTCAGGACTAACCCTCCATCCGACCGTGCAGTTTCATTGTATAATGTCAAATAAAGCACCTTACCTCTACCTTTAAGTACATGAATTGTTGGCTAAATGGTCGCTCTGTAAGATGAGGTTCATAAACGTCATTGATGATTGTGCATCACAACCTGCTGGTTTTTTTTTTTTTTTTCATTTTGTTGTAATTTTAAAATGGTCAGTCGTTTAGTTGATATGTTTAACAGTCTGTTGGCTTTGAGTGTTTGAATTTGAGTCAACTGAGAAAAAGTCAAACGGCGGATCTTGACAGAAAAAGATAGACCAATAAATATTTTGCAAGATTTGTAAGAGGTAAGAAATAAGTTCAGATATCTGAAGATGTTACTCACTCACAGCAGCAAATACCTCATTCACAAAAAGGTTAAAAGGTAAATAACGAGAGCCGAAGCAGAAGAGGAAAAAAAAAGCATTAAACACTAGACACGGCGGCCCTGATTATTGGCCGGCGTCTCCATTCACATGAATCAGGGGAGCAGAGCAGTAGGCGTATTTCTCTGCTCGGGGAGAATAAAAAACAGACGTTTCTATCTCCCGGTAATGAATCAGCCAATAAAACTTTGGCACTTGACGTGCACGTCCCCTGATGTTGATCTTGGTTAATCAATTTCATTCGAATTTGATGAGTAACCTTAGCAACAAGGTATGGCGTGTGAATCACGCGGCCCACTTGTGCTTTTCAAATAGAAGTTCATTACATTAGCGAGGCACACAAACACAGCCGGGGGGTGGGGGGTTGGGTGGGGGGTAGAAACGTTAATGGCTTTTTTAATTTTCCAGCAGTCTGACCCTTTTGTGTTGACATGAAAGCTGCCCAGAAGATGAAGATAAAAATAAATAAATGAAAAAAACACTTTGTGGTTTGTAAAAGCACATGCAGGAAAGGAATTCAGCTGGAATTCAGCGCTCGTCTCCCCATCCTTGTCCTCAATCAGTTGAGATCCGTAGCTGAAACTGTCACGCCTGTAAGACAATAAGCTCAGCGCTGCTAAGCGTAAATATTCACGAGTTGCTCTGTTTGGAGAGCACCCCCACCACCACCACCACCACCCCCACCCCCTCAATTAGACTGTATTAGCGCTCCAGTGTACATAGAAAAAAATGATGATGGCTGCTCGGTGATGATAGTGATTTAAGTAAACAGATTCATCAGACGTGGCCTTCAGCGCGCCGCACAGGCACTTCTCTGTTGTCAGTTTGACATTTAAGACGGCAGGGCCTCGCGCTTTTTATCACCAGATGGAAAAATAACTTTCGCCACAAACAAATTGTTCATTAAACACAGAGAGAGAGAGAGACAGAGAGAGATGTATTTGTGTCACGACTGCCAGAAAGATTTAAACGTTTGCTCAATTCATCTCAGTTATTTTCTTAGTTGTAGATTAAGAAAACCACTCCTTTGGTGACTTAATACTAAATAATACCCATAACTTCTACCATTAATCTTTCAACCTTATGCTGCAACATCATACACCGATCAGCCACAACATTATGAATAACATTGACTATCTTGTGACAATTCATTGTTCTACTGGAAAACTTTTGGACCTGGCATTCATTGGTGTAGATGTTACTTAGACATGTGGCACCCACCTAGACCAGACCAGGCACCTCCCCCCCCCCCCTCATATTAATGACACTCCTCCATTATGCTGCAAAAAAAAAACATTTAGGAACAACTCAAAAAAAAACATGAAGAACAGCAGAAGGTGTTGACCTGGCCTCCAAATTTACTAGATCCCAAAATGATCAAGTATCTGTGGGATATAGGTCTATAGGTCCAGACAAAACTCTAATAGTCTGAATACGCGTGCTGCTTGTTTTGATGCTGTTTTTCTGCAGAGATCCTCGTGCAGCTACGTTTCATTTTTTCATAGCATTCATTTTATTAAGATGTTAAAGAATTCCCACTCTTTTCACGATCAGGTTCTCGGATAAGTTCACCATTCCCGACAGCGGGAGCCTGCATAACTGGCAGTGAACGTAAACATGTTTGCATTTTATTTCCTCGATCGATAATTGATAATGCCGGCGCGCCATTGCAGCCGTTGCATCTGCCTAAACTGGACTGACACATGTAATTTGTCCTAAAAGCAAATGCACTTCTGTTTGTTCAAGAAGCTCCTCCACGAGTCTTTAAACTTGGAGCTACTTGAGAACGAGGTGTGCGTCTAATATAAAGATTCCAGCCAGTGCATTCCCCTTTATCGCCGTCCAAGGCACATGCAGCAGTCCCTGTGCTGATCAAAAGAACATGCCAGGCTTCTTTTTCCCCATACATGATAATGAGAATCCCATCAATATAGATCAAAGAAGATCAGCGCAAGGTCAAAATCAAGATATCTTGTAACCAGCGCTTAGACTTGGAAAACGCCAGTAGCTAAATGAGTTGAGGTCTTCCTGCTCTTGCTGCTGCTGCTGCTGCTCAATATCAAAGACTCTAGTGTGTCCCGGCAACAGCTCCACTACTACAGACCATGAAATATGGCTTACTACTGCCATAAAATATTCAGTAATCACGTGGGAGAAGAAGCTGCTGTAAAGCAAACAGCTTTTTTATACAGTACATCTTAATATGATCTTACTTGCATTGCACAGTGTCACGTGCACAATAGACTCTGATCCTTCTGCTCGGGACGGCGTGGTGATTCTGAATTACCGCCATGAGAACTACTGCAAAGCACGTAGCTCCCACCACATCCAGATGCCTGTAAATCTGCCAGGCATACGGCACAGTGGGTATGTGCACTCGTATGCAAATGTTAAAACCTGTCAGCAATATCTGAGAAATAGCTTGTACACATACCGATAACACAGTGCAGAGCAGACAGCATAGGATTGGATTAGGAGCAGAGGCGTATTCTCAAAAGGCAGAACAGGAAGGAATCGATGCTAGGAGGTTTTTTGATCCCAGTCCAATAGACTTGTCCACACAGTGGGCATTCACTCAGTGTGATGTGATGGCTGGGTCGTACTCTAAATGTGCTCCGCATTAACATTTCAGCGTTCACTTTCTGTGTTCTCCGCGAAAACTACTTTGCATTTTTAAAAGGCTCGACCTCGCTTTGATATTTGTTCATTAGCACAGTAGTTGTCGAAATTCTGATTCATTTGTCGCCAGCCGTGCTGAGTTTTTGTGCAAACTGTGCATCCATTAACTGCATTATTAGGCAGAAAGTTATGTGTCGTACATTAGCGGCGTTATGACAGTGATGAAAGTCACTAATCAGAGCGTGTAGCACCTTTTATGTGTTTTCCAGGGTGGAAGCACATCTGCAGAAGTCTGTGAACAAAGCGTTATCCAGCATCGGCATGTAATGTCAACGCCTTTCTTCATCAGCCCGAGACATTTGCGAGCTACCTCGACCTTCAGTCTCATTTATGAAAAGATAACGGAAGGAAATGAATCCTGCAAATGGTAAAGGTTACATCTAGAAAAGATGGTGCGACTTAAAAACTTGGAAGGATGAAAGCGTATGACAGATTGATTGTGTTTATGTTTTTAATAAAATGTAGACCAATCCTTCAAAGTTAGCTGTTGTTAGCTCTGTTTTTGCTATAATAAGCATCCATAGAGAGCAGTTAGATTTTTTAAAAATATGGCATCTCTACATGTGTCAGAATATGTGACAAATCTTCCATCTCTCCCAGCACAACACTTTGGGATGTGAACGGAACGAGCACGAAGAACCGTGGCTCCACCGTATTAAGTGCTATTGCGTAGATCAATGCGTTCAAGCTCTCCTGACATCTAAGGTATTAGGTTGCCTCCCCATTAGGATAGTGCTTCGCCTCGTTCCACAGCCCTTCGTAGCCTTCCAGCTCGACTTGATGCATCCATTTCAGGTGACAGCAGGAAGAGTATCGCTGGTCCGCTGTATTGATCATGTGGTGATTCTCTTCCAGTTAGATATATCCTCTTTGGGGAAACCTGGGGTGAAATTAGAGACCGCGTCTTGGAAAGTGGAATGACGTGTGTGGTGTTTTGATTTACTGAGGAATGTATCAGTTAATACTTAATCTTTCTTTCTTTTGGTGGTTTTACGTGAAACCCAACTGAAGGTTGGTCATTTCCTCGGTTAGATAATGGTGATGTGTTCTCAAAGGACAACTTTGAGAAAGGCATATCTCATTACGTCAACCCAAAGGACATTACATCTTGTCTGCTCATGCATCTGTTTCTATTTGTGTTTCGCTGTGGGCCTGTTTAGACCAACATCCGTCCTAGGGAACCCATTCGCAAGTGGCCAGATTAAAGCACCGGTGTGAACACACTCGGGACACATTGAGGACGCATTTGAGTGATCCGATCTTTGCGCATTTGAAAGACCACCTACTCAACAGGGGTGCTCTTGCATAAGTGGAAGACCCCTGCTGTTCTTGATACAGCTGTAGCAATCAATTAGAGACAGCAACTGTATACAGTATTATATGTGCCACAAATGACGTCAGTGTTTACCTGGAAGCGCGAAACTGAGATCTGTTCTCTAGTGCTGGATGGGGACGCATGTAAAGATGTATTTTAACGCCAGGTGTGAACACAGCTACTTGAAGCTGGTCACTTGTAGTCGGATTGCCCGGGTTTTAAGCTCACACAAGGTCTGAACGAGGCCCATATTTCAGGTTTGAATCAAAATGAAGCTGGTGACTTTACCGCAAATAGCACCAAGCATCTTTTTGTTCTAAATCAAGACGTATCTCTCTCCAAACAGCAAATACTTGTATAAAATTACTAAGGTCTAACTACGCACCTTCGCATGTTTAATTTAAAGACACCAACCTATCCGATGCTACTGAACGCCAAAGCGACACATTCCAGAGAAAAAAGATAAACTGCATAAGTGTGCACTTAGTTGAAGCACCCTTTGATTTTATTACAGCACTCAGTCGCTTTGGATAAGAGTCTGTCAACTTGGCACTTCTTGACTTGGGAATATTTTTCCACTCTCCTTTGCAAATACGTTCCAGATCTGTCAATCACCCGTCCACGGCCCTCCTCAGATCCCCCGTAGGGCTCAGGTCTCAGCTCTGGTTGGGTCACTCCAAAACCCAGTTATTCTTTTGTGGATTTAGATGTGTTCTTTCGGATCACTGCGATGCTGAAAGGTGAGAGTCCTCTCATTTTCACCTTTTTAACAGACACCAGAAGGTTCTGTTCCAGAACTGACTTTCACTCTGAGCTCTTCATTATTCCCTCCAACTTCACTAAAACATCACCTCTCCTCCCTTCACACGTTACTTTTTGTGCTCGGAGCAGCAGCGACTGTGATGGTGATTAATAAAGAACGTCTCATAAAAATTACATTATCTTAGGATTCATAATGGATGACAAAATATGAGTAAAGAAGTTTTGTGCCTCACTCCAAGTTCAGATTCATTTATACATACACTATCAGCCACAACATTAAAACCACTGATCAAGTATCTGTGGGATGATCCACAGAGGCCCCTCCCCTCAAAGGCCCCCCACTAACAACATCCTGTTCCCAGACACCACAGGACACCCTCAGAAGGCCCATGTCCATTCTCTGATGAGTCACAACTGTTTTGGAGGCACAAGGATGACCTACACAATATCAGGAAGGTGGTCATAATGTTGTGCCTGATCGGTGTATATGCATGCTCATGGTCCCTTGAGGTTGCTTGTGTACTCAGAAACACATGCCCACAGTCTCAGCTCAATCTGAAGGCTTCACATGCACCGGTTCCTCATCAAGGTCCTAATGGTGGTCATAATGTTATGCCTGATTGATGTTTGTGTGTGTATGTGTATGTGTGTGTGTGTGTGTGTGTGTGTGGCAGTGCTCCAGGCAGATGTGGGCACAGCAGGCACGATGCTAACTCATGCAGCTCCTCCTTAAAAGTCAGCCGTCGGCTTCTGAAGCTCACATCCTGATCCGTTCAGCCCCCTGTCCGTGTAGACAAAGAGTAATCATGAGAGAAGAAAGCGCACGCTGGGGCTTTTCTAGGCAAAACCCACCTCCAGCTAATGCTAAATCAGGAGGTAAACCCCACAATGCTACCTGCTTCCAAGCAGAAGACAAATATGTGGTGTCTGCACTTTGATGCACAGTCTTCTATACGTGGCTAATCCTCTCATATGGATTGGCTCTGACTGCTAAACCTGGTGCCGCATTGAGACAGAATATGAGTCCGGTAACACACCATTTGGATTTCATTATGGGGTGTGATATGAAGGAATACCTCTGCATGTAACTGGATAGTCCTACTATTCTTTAAAGTTGGTTTACTGTCAGTATCTTTTACAACGACGCGATACTGGACTCTTGGAGGCTTGTTTCCAGCGGCAGTCGTTTTTCTGTAAACAAAATCCATGTTTTACTCTCCTGTCAATCTCCACATAAAGCCCCGCCCAAACGATTTGATTGGCCCGGGCAGATTTTTGCCAGAGCATCTTCATTTCCCAATGGAGAGACTCCAGATCAGCTTTCCCCCTACAGTAAATTTGCAGGTGGTGGAGTTGGTCTAGCTTCCATCGGCTACCGTCTGCATTGGTTTCCATGCGGTATTAAATGGTATAAAGCAGGAATGGAAAACTGTAAATAGAGTGGTGGGTGCATAGATTCACAAGTTCTTTTTTTTTTTCCAGATAAGAATGATGATGCGTTTTCCTATGGCTCCCCTAGAGATAGCACACCTCAACACATGCTTGTTTGATGATGTCTGACAGCAGAACTTACAAGTCTTGTGACTTTACCAAATTCACACCCACTTCACACAATGATGGGCAAGGTGTACAGAGGTGGCAAAGTAGAGAGCGTTCAAACATCTGTATTACCAGGTTGTAACCAAGAGCAACACACGGGATGCCCTCCAGGAGAGATTGTCTGAAAATGAGCCCAGGACGCCACATATTGACCGTCCACATGGGTTGATGTAAGAACTAACTCTTTTCTTGTTTATCCCAGATCTAAAACTCGTCAACATTCCCCCAACAAACGGTCTACTCTCAGATAAGACGGCGGCAAACATCATCACAAACCTGGTTTCCAATTTATAAGACTAAATTATTTATCTCCTGGGCCAACCCCCTTTTTCACGGTACCTGCTTTCATCCTTATTCATTACAAGGGGGTGTAATGAGGTGTGTGCATTCATCTCAAACTGTCCAGTACAGGACATTCAGTTCTGGATGAGAACTGACTCGCTTCGATACGCCTTGTGATCCAAGCAATTACCGTCGGAAGTCTTTTTACGTCTACGTTATGTGGCCTTCCTGCAAAATGGCGTGTGCTAAGAGACAAACTTGCTTTATGGTACATTTCTTATATATTAAGAGTTAATAGTCTTTTCCCCTTTGACATAATGAATCATTTATCCATTAAATGATCCATTATGGAAGTTTGTTCTTGCAGCCCTCGTGTGGGGAGTTTTCGCGTTTTTTTCTCGACACATCAACCGGGCAGAACTTTTTTCTGGTGTCGTGTCTGGTTATTACTATTCTGTGATTGGTCAGAAACTGGCCACTCTGTGAGCTCCCAGATGCTAATATTCGCAGTGTGCCCGCTAATCTCTCTTGGGTAGAGATCGACATACTGTATGTGGGTGTACGCTGAATGAACGCCATAATCCAGCGGCTGACATCCAAAAATAATAAGAAAAGTGCGTCTCATTGTCCGTCTCCTGCATCTCCCACAATACTTTGCGCGTGTGATGTACGCTGCCGTGGGAGGAGCCTATGACAACTGCCCTGGAGTTCTGCACTTGGAGTTCGGCAGAACGAACTTTGTTCTTGTTCAGGCAGCCCTAGAAGCGAATTAGACGCTATTGAATGTTTGGCATTTTTCTCTGTCTTTTTATTCGTCTACTGTACCGTACCATGTAGATTTTTTCAGGACCCTCAGGTACGGAGACACCACGCTGACATCACAGAATTACCGGGAATAAACGGAGACTCTGGCGCAGACAATGACCAAAATGGAAAACCAGCTCAGCTTGGTTTGGCCTTTAAAAGGGTTTAATTTAATGCAAAACGTCTCCTCGTAAGGTCAATACTTTTTATAATGTATCGTCTGACTAGTCTGACTTCAGCGTGAGGCATCGCTGTAAAGGTGGTCTGTCAGAAAATCCAAGAAATATTATTTCAAACATCCTCAGAATGACCGATAACACAATCGCTCCCATCACACTCAACTATTTTTAACCATCGATCCATGTACCCAGTATCGCAGCACTTCCTTGAAGTATGAGTCATCTGGTAATGGGAAGCAAAACAGAAGTAGCCCCCCCCCCCCCCCCCCCTCGCCCCCTTACATTTAACCAGGCTAGCTTCTCTTTAGATTAAGGGGCAAAGATGATTCAGGCCTTGATCCGTGCTATAAAGGGCTGATTACTGCGGACATGGCGTTTCCTGTAGCCATCCCCTACGTGCAGCCATGAGGTATTTTTCGACGTTTTTTCATGTCGTACAGGTTTTGCGCCGACCTAAATCAAAACATAGAGTGCACCTCCTCTATGCCGGCTGAGCGGTGACATAAATCACCAGTCAGAGGTGGAGTGCTTCCAGTTCAGTCGATTAACGGCTTCGCCAGCGCACAAATGGTTTATTGTTCAATACCAGCCTTGACAAACTTCATCTGGGAGTTTTTCTCTTTACCTGTCCAATATATTAACTGAAGAGCCTTTGAAATGTTCTTCAATGAATGCCTTTTCAACAGCTGACAGCTCCAGTGTCAGAGGGCTTTTCTTAACCGGCTTCAAATGGTTTATCTCCACACACGCCAACCAGAGAGTGTTTAGAAACCGGATGATTAAAGGACACAGGGCATTGATTTGTTAAACAAACAAGGGAACCCTCCACGGTCCGTCCACGCTGAATAAGAAATACTTCAATTATCCTAATCTGTTTTTCTGATAAAGCCTGTGAAAATTATCTTCAATCAATGGACACACAGACTGCTGACTGACTTTGCAGCTTGTGTCATGTCACGGTCAAGTGGTACTCAAGATAATGCAAGGTGACGGGTGGGCGAAGTATAAATAAATAAATTTAAAAAAAAGCATGGTGGCTTCATCAACCGTTCTCAAGTTTCACTGGATGTTGGGACAAGGGCCAAAGGCCAAACGCTGCAGTCAACAGCAGCCCGTCGTGTGAGTGAATTGGATTTACAGTGGAGGCAGCGGGAGAATGAAAACATCTTTTCCTCCTTGGGGGGCTGGCGAGCTGCTGACACACCAGGATGATATGCTGAGTGGGCTCCACGGGGGACCTCGATGGGTGATTGGCTCCCGCGGAGGAGCTGGTACTGGCATAAAAACCCATGTCAAGGGGCAAGGAAGCTGTGAGCCGGAGAGTGTGTGAATGCTGTGAATGTGTGTGTGTTCATGTGCCTAAAACCTCTAATTGAGCAGAATTCATAATTCAGCCTCGGTAAAAAGAAGAACACTTGTATTTATCTAATCACAAAGTAGAGCTGCGAAGTGGGAGGAACAGCTGGTTCTAGGAGCAATCGTGCCCGTCCTGAGAAATTCTCCCCCATTGCTTGGAAGCCTGAAGTAATAAATACTTCATTGTTGCAGTTGGGAGCAGAACACAATGGCATGATTATTTAATCCATCCCGAACAGGCCCATAAACTTTAGCTTCCACCCGCTGTTCGAGCTGCACCTCATATAATTTTAAGCTCTGTGAAAGGATGTTTGTTGCCAAGGTGCATGCTATGCTATGTGTGTGGTTTGAAGTACGCAACCTTGCACCGTTGACTTTTGTCAAAGGCAGTTTCTAATGTTTTCATCTCAATCCAAGCTGTCGCTAATCTCACTTTGTGTAAGGAAATAACTCATGTTCAATCAAGATACGTCTTTTTATTATTTGCCAGCGTGCTTTTAACTTCCCGTCAGTGCTGGCAGAGTTTAGAGTAACTCTCTTTGACAAAACTGCATTGTGAGATAAAACCGTTCTCACATCTTTTACACTCAAGAGCGACTTAGCAGCAGCAGCAACAATCCAGTAACCTTGGTGGGAAGCAGCACGCAAGGCTTCATGCAAACTCATCACAAGATTATTTCTGTAACGACTGCAGTTAACTGCAGAATCGACTGTAATACGCAGCGTGATCAAAGAGAAAAGAGAGGAGGCCAGACAAGGTGAACCGGTGTGGAGGACACCTTCAAGACCGCGAAGAATACGTTACGCAACGAGATCATTAACCTGACTAATTACAGCCTGAGGAGAGTTCTGAGGTCTTGAGAGACAACCCTTGAAAGCAATACCTGCTTTAAGGATCAAAACAAAAGTGCAGCTCAGTTAAAGAGCTTGTGAATACAACTGAGAGGGGAAAAATATAATACAGTACCAAACAGGCATAACATTATGACTGTACTCTGAGCCATTGCACCGAAATTTCATTTTGATAGAAATCTAAATGACAAATAAAGTCTGTCTAAGTCTAACCTTCCTAATATTGTGTAGGTCTCCCTTGTGGTGACTCGTCAGAGAATGGACATGGACCTTCTTAGGGTGTCCTGTGGTGTCTGGCAACAGGATGCTGTTAGTGGGGGGGCCTTTGAGGGGAGGGGCCTCTGTGGAACATCCCACAGATACTTGATCAGTTTGGGATCTAGTGAATTTGGAGGCCAGGTCAACACCTTGTGCTATTCTTCCTGCTTCACTTTCAACAGTGGCGACTGAAAGTTTTGCAGAAATGTCGCTGATATTTCGCTGAAGACGAGTTGTGCTAATGTTTGTATCTCCGGGGGGGGGGGGGGGCTGGTCTGGTCTGGTCTGATCTAGGTGGGTGCTACATGTCTAAGTAACATCCACACCAATGAATACCAGGTCCAAAAGTTTCCCAGCAGAACATTGAATTGCCACAAGATGGTCACTGTTATTCACTTCTCACTTTTATTCGTTATAATGTTGTGGCTGATCGGTGTACAGGGGACAATGCAACTGATTTCTCTAGCTTAAATCAGCACTAGTAACCAGTACGTCAGAACAGAAAAGATTAGAAACAACTTGAACTCACTGTGAAGTAAACACTCACTACACGAAATAACGACTACGGAATAATGACACCGTCTACCTTCCGACTGTTTCCTCATAACCTTTGCTTTCACTGTGCAGCAGTTCTGTCTGACACTTAGTATGAAATCTCTCAGGATAATAAATGTTTCACTTTACTTCCCGGGTAGTTATCGGTAGCTTATTTTTTTTTCTCCCCTGCAGCCAGAAACAACCACAAACCACTTGAAGGAAGCAAGATAGTACAGGTCTGCCATCGCATTCCCAGAGAAACGTCCACTGATGGTTATTTATTGCAAAAGATTTGCAACTAAACATGAAATGTGATGACTTTGTGTTTGCATGTCCGGGCATTTTCTGTCTCACAGAAGCTGGGAAGGAAAGGACAGCAGTACCTTTAATGTTGAGTTGATAATGCACAGAGTCAGCGCTGAGCTAATACTTGGATCTGACCTGCTTCTCTTTCTCTTCACAGTAAATTTCGACCACTTCCAGATATTGCGGGCCATCGGGAAGGGCAGCTTTGGAAAGGTAACCCAGCTTCCATTTTTCAGTCAGTGTGTGCTCGTTATGTGTGTGTGTGTGTGTGTGTGTGTGTGTGTGTGTTCTGTATTCTCAGTTACCCGTCCCGCCGTCATTATCTCCCAACAATCAGACAAGTCCCGGCTGAGCAGTTGGGAGCAATTACACTTTATTTCTCATCATATCGCGGTGCCTAATAGATAAGTAATCTTTCTATTTTAATAATAGTTATAAATACAGCTTATGCAATTCTCTCTGTAAAGTCACTTAGATGAGAGCCAATTTACTTTTCATCTCATGCCAGCCAACCTGTTGGGAGTTTAGACCCCACGTCTCGATTTAATTACAGAGCTGCACAATGGGCTGGTGCAGGATACGGCGGAAGAAACTTGCCATATCTTTGTGCGCGCACATTGTGAAACCAAATTACCGGAGTTCTATTCGACCACGTCTCAGGTGCCAGCGTCGCCGCCGTCGGCCATTGTTGATAAAACAGACATTTTGGGATGAACGTGCGGGCCATTTGTTCGCCAAAGCGCTCCTTTGTGTTCGCGCTGAATGCCCGCAGGAGACTCGTGTAATGAATTCGGGGCGGTAATGTGTGCGCGCGTCAACACATAATCGGCCTCCAGAGGTTGGGATAGTTTATCTTCATTTTGAATCCCAGAATATCACAGCTAATATTTGTTCATTATCCTTTTTGCAAATTCTTTCTGCTTTGCTCTTTTCAAAACATGATCTTTTCGCTAAAAACCACGTCCCTCTGTTGCAGGGAAAGACATTGCCCGTGTGCTGAATACATTACCATGTGAATGTATGTTAATTTTTTTACTTATTGCTTTGTTCCCTAAAGCTGCTGTCGCTTCCCTTATGGTACTTGAAGGGAATCTGCAGAAAGCCTAGAACCAGAAGAGCCCACATTTGCTGAATAATGATTTAAACTCAGGTTTTATTTAATATGTCCATTCATATGGTTGGTTTTACAATCCAAACATAAAGAGTTTGAAATAATTCTAGCCAAGATAGCAACACTAATATGCGGTTTGGGCTTCTGCGTCAATTGCATAACGTCCCTAATGGTGTGGCAACACGTAAGAGCTGTGATTGGTCCGCTTGGTAGTAAGGGTTGTACCAACTAGACGTCTTTACTGCTGTGCCTTCACGCTTTAAGCAGGAAGTCGACTAGTTATCGATCACGTGACAGTAACAACATGGCCGCCTCCTAGAAGACAGGTGAGGAACCTGTAGTGGGGTCGTTGCAGCAAACTAGCAGCGGTTCATCAAGTATGTGGAGATACTTCACTAAAGATGAAGCCCATACTACCGTGACATGTCAGTCCTGAAATACAACAAAAGTACTACTGCAATGCACACTCGTCTGAAAAGGCAACACTAGCAGGATGGTGAATGTCATTGTCTAGAGTTATTAGACCTTAAGCTACTAGGATTCGGAGATATATCGCATTTGTTTTTAATCCCGACTATTCTGTGAAGTACTATTAAATGCTATTGACGGCGCTGATACATATCTGCAGCACACAGTCTTGATAAGCTCATGTGTCTATGTTCAGTTGTGTTGTGTTCTAGTAGTTCACGTTGTTGCTGTGGTTGTAGAGCGTGTTTTTTTTCGAGAGCCGGATATAATTACTATCAGACTGATGGTGTTTATGGTGTTGACGTGGGCTCCTGCTGACAATAGTTTGTGTTCGTAGCTTCTTTTGTGTGAGATGCGACAATATGTATTCAGGTCCAGAATATAGATTTCATTGTTCCAAAGCATTACTTTATACTGGGTTTGTATGTGTGACGACTAGTCGATGACTTAAAAAAATCCGAAGTCGTTCATCCCCCACGTGGTAGTAGCGTGATTTCGCTTTAGCATTTCCGGCTGCTTCTCCATCTCCGCAAGTTTCAAATTGATTGTTTTGGATAAATAAAGATGGAATACATCGAGGAAAGGTTAACTTGGGAGGTTCAGAGATACAAACATTTGTAGGACTTGTCTTTGACGAAAGTTTCAGTCGCACAAGTATAAATGGCTCACACCGGCGTAGGCTACGTACGTAGGTTACGGCGTCTGTGTCCCGCGGTGCCTTAACAAGCAACAAGTTGTTTCTTCTTTTGCATAACGCATCAGACAATTCAAGCCCCCTGCTTTATCCACGAGACTGAGGAGATAGACGGGGTCCTCATCTGAGAATTTGTTTCCAGTTCTGTTATATTGCGTGGAGATACGTGGCTGCACAAAGACACAAACTCACACAGTTGGTCGCTGAGACGCCCGGATAAAGTCTGTCCTTGTTGGAGGTCATTTTGTATATTTTTTTTTCTTCCCACTGTGGGCTCTCTCTATGCTCCTGCTGTTTCCAGACACTTAACAGCGTGACTCTCTAGCTTCCCGTAGACCACACTGAAGCGAGTGGAGACTTAGCGGCAAATAAATAAGATGCTTGAACCGTGACTTCCAGTCAATACCCATTACAAGAAAAAGCAGTCGTTTTATTTTTAGTGCCCTTTGCTTCAAACGCTGCTTGAACCATAAAAATATAGCTTCGGCCTTTGCACATGACTTCTAATGGCCTGTAATGAAAAACGAATCACAGCGTAAACACGTGGCTGTGTGTGTGGATGAGAGGAATGTGAAGAGTGAATAAGGCACAGATGTATTTACCTGATCTGTAGATTGTACCGTGTAGGTGCTCCAAGAAAACGGGTTCATCGACGTACGACGCACAGCAGGGAGCCATGAGATAGGAAAATACATCCACAAAAATGGAGAACACTGATTTTTATTCTGCTCTTAATCCATTGATGTTCTTTTATATGATGTGGCACAACATTAAAACAACTCACAGGAGAAGTAAATAACATTTAAACCATCTTGTGACAATTCAATGTTCTGCTGGGAAACCTTTGGACCTGGCATTCATTCATGTGGATGTTACTTAGACATGTAGCACCCACCTAGACCAGACCATGCACCCCCGCCCCATAGCAATGACACTTCTTGATGGCAGCAGCCATCCCCAGCAGGATGCAGCCTGACACAGACACACACACAAAAACACTTTAGGAACAACTAAAAAAAACATGGCCTCCAAATTCACTAGATCCCAAACTGATCAAGCATCTGTGGGATGATCCAGTGGGATGTTGCCAGACACCACAGGACACCCTCAGAAGGCCCATGTCCATTCTCTGATGAGTCACAACTGTTTTGGAGGAAGGTGGTCATAATGTTACGCCTGATCGGTGTATATATATATATATATATATATATATACATGCAGTGTTAGGCTGTGTCTCCCTGTCCCAGTTTTCTCAATGTCAGTCTTTCATCATCTCTGAGTTGCACCTTTAAAGTGCGTGAACGGGACTTTTACAGCCTCCCTCTTGTTGCTCCTCGTGCTATAAAACAGTTATCGCACTAAAGAAACTGTGGCAATTTAAAGCCACTTGTCACTCCGCGGTTGGCAGTTGACAGTCGCGTCGGACACGCGGCGAAAAACCTTAAAGTCGCGGGTTTAAAAATAACAGCGGCCCTCGATGGCATTGTAAGACACGTCCCCACGGCAGCCAATTAAAAAGTATCGGCAGCCGAAGACCCTGCGTCAGAATTCCCACAATGTAGCTGCTGCTACACCTGCTGCCTGTTAATGCGGATTGATGCCGCAGATGCTGGCATACTGGCACCGCGGGTTAAAACCTCACACTGTTTTTTTTTTTTTTTCTCCTTCTTCTTCTTCTACCTCTTATCAAATCATTCCTCCCCTTTTCTACTTTTGATTTATTTATCGGCGCAGGTAACGCTTTCTCTCGCTTTCGCTCCCCTTTTGATTCATAAGGGTTAGTTTCTCTCTCTTTATCTTCCTCTACTCATCTCACAATTCAATTCCGGTGTGTTTTAGGGGCATGCCGGGAAAGAAATACGCGTGGGCAAAGCAATATAGTATCATAATAAATAAAATATGGTGTTATTATTTTTTGGGATCCTCCTCTAAACATAGTCTGTCTTTACTTATCTCTCTGGATTTATGGAACAAGCACGAGAGTGATGGTGGGGAGGTGTGATCGTATCCCCGGCAGTGGAAGATATCATTTGTTGTAGAGCTGCTCCTGGGCTCGATGGCCACATGCAGCACAAAAGTAAGGATAATTGCCTGCTCCCCCGTTGATCTCTCTCCTCCTTCCTTTTCCCCACGAGCATCGCACTTTTGCCCCCCCCTTGGCGACTTCATTTTTTCCTGCTCAGGCGGCTCAGGAGGCCGGCGTTTCCCTGCGCTGCAGGGCTCATTAATGCCCGTGCTTTGAAAGCTCGAGGGAGGAGGGGGCGCTGACATGACAGTCATCGACACCGACAGCAGTTTAGTGGCAGCTCCCTAATGCCGGCAGTCGCACGGACAGGTAAACATCTAAGCGGAGAGAGGGGAGGTGGACGGAAGGGGGAGGCGGCGAGGAAGGTCAGACGGCAGCGGTAGAACTCAGCTGGCGGTTTCTACATCTTCATTTCCTGCAGCAGGGCGAACACTTCACCGGGAATAAACCCTCATTAGGGCCCGGTGTGATGGGGAGTAGAGAGACAGGGCGAATGGAGACGGGCGCTGGAAATAAGTGAGAGTAGAAGAGGTGAGGTGGGAGAGGGGGGGAGGACGGCAATAGAGACTGTGACACGCTCATCATATTGGGGAAGGTACCAGCGGCTGTGGAAAGGTCAGGAGATGATGAAGCCTTTGTTAGTGTTTTCTCTCTCTGCGTTAGCCCTGCAGGGTTCCTAGGCAGCACGCTTAGAGTCCTCCTGCCCCTTAAGACTTGACAGTGGAGCCTGATGGCGCTCATAAGGACCTCTCCCTCCTCTTTACTTTCCAGCTGCAGGTGTGAAGATGAGGGTTAGTTTTGCAGAGCGCAGCCTTGCAGGCCGGCCGCGGCGTAGCCCTCGGCCACCTTAGCCTAGAAACCTATGCTTTTCCATTATACCGCACCTCTATCGTTTTGACAGCACAAAGCTCCGCTGCATAGCCAGTAGATCGAGGCGGGAGCCATATGGATAAAATAGCTGCAGGACTCAAAAATCTGCTGGAAGCACATCATCCCGAGAGCTTGTTTCCTTTCATTTTGGATTCCAGGAAAAAATAAAAAAAATAGGCCACATGGAGGCGTTTTTTAATTTTTATACTACAGCCAACAAAAAAGAAATGACATACGTGGTAGAAAATGAGAATGACAGCAATGCTATGAACCAGAAGGCTGTCACAACCTCTGAAATTCTCCCCAGCAGTCTGCATCGCATTTCATCATCGTCCAAGTTTTGCAGAAGTGCGCCTTTGTACGTAGACGAACACACGCACACACACACACACTAATGAGCCGCGTATCCTGAGTATTGCAGCGTTTCCACTAGTAATAGGGTTAAATTCTTGCTTGTATTCCTCCCCGGAGAATACCGCAGATATCAGCATTCAGATGTACAGCATCATTATTTAACGCACCCGTGTTAGCCAGAAACAGGAGAGAGTGTTTTGTTCCACCTCCACACTTTTGAGATCTGTGCAGCTCCGTGAAGAATGAATTGTAAAACTGTGACGGTAGCCAGAATTCTTCTTAGGGAGAGGTTACATTTTTCTGATTAAAATCTGATAGAGATCAGTGTTCAAAATGACTCATTTGGCTTTAAAAGTTCAGATAAAGATTCCATCAAGCTGCAAACTCGATGTTCTTTCATCATAAATGCCTCTGCCCAAGGCTGGACCTCGGGGTAGGTGATAGACTTTAGAGATATTTAGATCTTTATAGCCTTTGAAGATACTATGAACTGACATTTTGAGTGCGAATGCCGGCAATATAACAGCAGTCCAAGGGAAAGGAGGGGAACTGACTGATGTGCGAAATCCAATCTAATAGTAGCTCAACCTAAATAGTGCAAAGTGGTGGACGTTTTCTTCTTGTAAAAACTTTTTCCGTGGGTGGTGTATTTTATTTTAGCATTTCCAAATTCACATTCACAAGAGAAAAAGGGTATGAAATGGATTTAAAAGGTGTTGCATGTCCAGTTAACCACTTATAATAAAAATGTAAAACTGGCTTCCTGCAGTAGGCCAACAGGGTTACATATGTCAAACAAGTCGTCATCCTTAAAGCTTAATTTTTCGTAAGTCTAAAACTTATCACATTTGCATTAGTGGGTCGTGGCCTTAAGGAGTTTTTACCAAGTCTGAAGGTGTTGTCTGAAATAGTTGCACATTTAAAAATAGACACCACGCGTTTAATACGTGGTTCCAGTGTTGAGGGCTGCGTCCCAAATGGGACCACTGACATCCTGAAGTAGATCCAGAAACAGTCGGGATAATTCTGCAGTTCCCTTATATCAGTGGGTGAAGCTTTCCTTGGTTTTGACATCTCAGTAAAATGCGTCGACGTCATTCAGGTGTAGTTGTGCAAACAGCTGCTGTCTCTAATGGATAACATGTAGTGTTTCAGCTACTGTAGCCCAACCACAGCCCAAATCGTTTGGGCGTGCTTTGGAAAGACAAATAACAGAGAGGTAGTCATACGACAAAATGACTTGGTTGGTTGTAGGACTACCCAGTTGTGTGCAGAGGTATTTTTTTCTCTATATCGTTTGAAATCCAAATGTTACCAGACCAATATTCTGCAAGAACTGATTCTGGCTACGACAGGGTAGCGGTGTTTGTTGTGTGTGCATCCTAATCATAGACTGTATAAATATGGACAAGTAACCGCTCATTAAAAGTGAAGCCAAAACAAGTAGAGCTCCCCCTGGTGACTGGCTACAGTATAGGTCATAAGCGCCACCTCCTCCATGTTAGTGGATGGGACTTGGGCTGAACTAAAACACAAAAATGCACGTACTATAACACTGATACATGGTCAATTGTCAAATTTTTGGATAAGTTTTGTTCGTAATGGCGACTACGAGTTGCCAAAAACAAGTACCGTGTATAATCGGACATTTCCTTGTAACTGGTGGAGGTAGAGCAGAAAATGAGAGTGAGCCACGGCTCTGCGTGGCTCTACTCTCAGACCGTACTGCGCAGACTCTGGCTCCAAAAACGCAAGATGGCGCCCCCCGTATCCCCGGGATACTACCGTCAGTTTGGCCAATGCAAGGAAGTGGGGACGTATTGTCCATATTTATATACAGTCTATGGCCCTGACACGGGCAAAGTAAACCTGCACAAAGCTGAGGTTTACTTTGCAAACGTCATCATGAACATCATGAGCTAATTAACCAAGTACCAATACATTTATTTTTTTATTATTATTACAGAATTCCATACTACTCGTATTTATGTGTGGATTTATTTATTGTCAAGTTATTTAACAGCTGCAAGGACAAAATACATTACAAGGCTTTCCCTTCTTCTGAATGCAAGAGTCTGCTGATGCAATAGGACGTAATTTACGTTTAGCTAAATCCGTCGATATTGTCAGGAGATATTGCCTTATCCGATCTCCGTGTTCACGCCTCAACTTAAAGCTGGTCACTAGAGAACGGATCACTCAGGATGCATGTTAATACCAGGTCTGAACAGGATGTCAGGATTTTACTCCGTATCCTCTTTTTCTTATTTCAAGGAACGAGAGAACCACAACATCTACTGCTTGACCATTCTTCTAATGCGCAGTTTTCACAATGAATAAAATGCATCGGACCCCATGTGCAAGGTTTGCTGCACATAACGATTTTAACTGGAGGATGGATTTAAAATAAATATGGAAATGTTAGCTTTATTAGCTGATTGTCACATCAGCCTGTATAGCTAAAAGTTACCAGCTAGAACGTAAAGCGAGGGGTTTGTCTGCACCTGTTAGAAATAAAGGAGACTCTGTTTCAAATATTACAGAGAACACAGAGCAGTACATTTAAACCTGCCACCATTATCACCGTGAACTGCATGTGAACTGTGCACGAACAGAGAGATTGACAGTAGAAGGGCCACGGCTTAGTGAAGCACATCCATCAGTTGGTGAATTGTCGGCGTGTCGGTGTCGTGGTCGGTCACACAAGGATAAAAATGAGATATGGTAGACGTCAGGGGCTTGAAAGCTCAACAAGCTACCAAGATGGGGATCAAGGAGTGTTTATATCAATGCTATGGCTAGATTTACCTTTCACTTATTCATATAATGTTTGCTTGAGTTATCAAGCACTTCTTTTTTTAATCATGATGGTGATGAAGCAGAATATGTACTGTAGATGAATATGTATGAAGCATTTTCACCGTTAATGAAACAGTTTTTACGCCTTCAGTAATCCTAAAGAGAATATACCAAATAAGCATTCAGGCTCTTTTTATGCATCTTCCATCTTCATTTCTTCACCTTCATCCACGAAGGGCTTCAGAGTCTTTCTGTGTATTTATATAAATTGCAGGTAAGCACAGATTCAGGGCAGTCTTGCTCACGGTCTAATTTGTGCTTTGAGAGCAATTTTCTGCTATTGTGGAGTCTTTTTCTCTATTTATTATTATACATAGTAATTCCTCTCTTTCTTCCTCCTATTTTTATGCAGCCAAGTTCGTATTTTAGATCCTGGGATCAACATTAAATGTTATTAAAAATGTTAGTTTTGTCTTTTTCATTTGCTCAACAATAGCAGGTCACGAATGTAGTTTGAAGGTTCGCAGCAAAAAAAACAAGTAAATATTCACTGGCTCCAGTTTTTAAAGTGTAATATGAGCTTTGACTGTGAATTGAACTTTAAAATGTGGATTAGCTAGACAAAGCTGTGCATTTGAAAATGTCACTGTGCACTTTAGATTTGTCATTGTCGTCTTCCCGCTTATCCGAGTCTGGGTCGTGGGGTCAGCAGCCTCAGCAGCCTCAGCAGGGTCAGCTGCTCCTTGAGCTGTCACCTTACCGTGGTGGAGGAGTTTGAGTGCCCTAGTGACCCTAGGAGCTATGCTGTCCGGGACATTTTGCCCCTGGTAGGGTCTCCCAAGGTAGATTGGTCCTAGGCAAAGGGCCAGACAAAGAACGGTTCAGCAGACCCTAAATGCCGCAGAAAACTAAGAGTCCATGTACCCGGCCCGGACGGTTACTGGGGCCTCACCCTGGAGCCTGGCCTGGGGCACATGGGTGAGTGCCTTGTGGTTGGGCCTTCGCTCATGGGCGACATGGGCTCGCCTCCCTGTGGGCCCAGCACCCGCAGGAGGAGCATGAAGGGTCCGGTGCAATGTGGATTGGGCACTTGGGATTATTTTTTTTAATTGTATTTAATTTAATTTTATTACATTTTTGTGACTTTTCTTTTAGACAAAATTAAATAATAAAAAATAAAAATAAAAATGTGACTGATGAGTGAAGCAAATCATCATCACACTGTGGAAAGGAGAGCACTGGTATCAAATTAGTAAATGCACATACGTTGAGTTCGGGTCTCTTCTAGTTACTATCAGAAATAAATATTGGTGCATCCCAACTACTATTCCTCTGACTGTTTTGACTTTTCCCTAAGTGATGCCAGATTCTTGTAATATTTTCAGCAGTTGTCAGACGAGTCGACTTCAGAGACCGAGACAGTCAACTGTCAGAACAATCTGGGTTTCAGTATGTATACAGGTTGGTGTGAGGCCCTGATGCGCTTCAACTGCAAGTGTCGCCCAATATTGTTAAATTAATACGTACGTACTGTCTCAACTAGGGCTTCACAAAAAGGTGTTAGGACCCAATCTCAGGACACGCACGAGGAGACAAGGCAGGAAGAAATAATAAAGTTCATGTCAATGTGATTGAACTGAAATAGCACTGTGGTCAAGGCCGTAAAAGTCCACCGAAACCAACCAGGAAAAGTCGAACAACTCGTAATCAAACATAAAGTCCAACTAAAGTAATCCAGAAATCCAGAAAGAAGTCGGAACGCAGAGAAACGGCGAACACAAGGAAATGACTAGAAACTTAAAGGGAAAGGAGGAAAGGAAGAAATAACACAAGAAAAACATCTGGGGAGAAAAGTAACAAGGCGGGAGCAACCAATCACAGCGGACGGAAAACACAAGGATGGCAAGAAGTGACAGTAAAGCATGGGTACAAGGAACTTTTCAAAGTAGCGTTGGAAGTAAGGAAAACAGAGAAGACGCGGGATCAATGTGTCGTAACCTCATGGCAGTATACGAGAAAAGAAAAAAAACAATCCAGAACATGATTCCCACATTAAAACAGCACAACGTGCAACAAAGCTTCCCTCAGTCCGTCTCAGTCTCTCAGAGACATCCACTCCACGGCTGCTCTTATTGACGGTCATGCCTGCCGTAATGCGCTGTATCCCGGAGCCGAGCAAATGAACGGCCGAGCTCGGTAAACACTTTTATTTCCCGCTGGCTGACAGCAGCCGCCGTGGAGCAGGATACATCCAGTGGAATGAACCACATGAAAGTACAAATTATTCCTTCTTCTCCCCGGATGACATGTTTATCAGACCCTGAAAGTGCATTCGCCTCGCGCGCCTCTCTCAAAGCACTCAATTTCCAAAAATGCAGCATTGGCAACCTGGGGCATTTGGGAACCGGGGGGGCGGGCGGCCTGGAAACATGTCTCACATGTTTCCAGGCCGCCCCTGTACTTATACAACTCTTTCTCAATCGCAGCTCGGCGGCGATGAGCGATGAGCCGCCGCACCGTCAACAACAAGCTGAAACTTAAGGGGCTCATGGATGTCAAGGCTTACTGTACAGAATAATGTATTTCTGGTGAAGTTGAGAGGAAAGGCACAAGCTGCTCTCTCTTCATCCTCACTCTTTTTCCCTCAGTCCGTGTTTCCCCATGTGTCTCCGTCAGAGGCTTCTGCCCGACTTGGCACTTACCTGACCTAGAAAACAGAAAAATCTGCAGCTCCCTCACTGAGTCCACTAAATTTAACACCCAACCCCTTTTTCCTCCCCGCTGCAAGCCGTGTTGTCCCGGGAGCTTTAGACCCTCTGACAACAATTGATAGGACTGCTAACTATAGCAGAACAGTGGAAGGGGATGAGGAGGAGGAGGAAGAAGAAGAAGACGAAGGAGAAGGCGGCGGATTGGGAAGGTAAACAAGACGCAGCCATCCGTGGGATTTAGCAGTGATGCTCCGCTTTGAAGCACGACATGAAAGAGCTTTTTTCTTTTTCTTTTTTTTTTTGTGACCGAGCGATATGTTCAGCTAATAAGCATTTAATAAGTGCATGTGTTCAAGGAGCGTGTAGCATTGAGATTAACCAGGGGGAGGTCTGGGTGAGACACAGGAGAGCTTTAGGCTGAGGAGGAGGAAGGATGTGGTGCAGAGCTGCATCACGTTTTTTTCAACATATGGAAGATTTGGAGTGGCAGGAAGGGAGTTTAGCTTTTTATTATTCGTTGAGACTCCTGCTCGGAGGTTGGGCTCTCGACCTGCCCTCAGCTATTCCCAGAGATGTGACGTTGACTTACTACCTGGTAGTCCTTGAAGGTGGCGAGAATGAGAAGAGAGTCTGGTCAAGACCTTGATCCTTGTGTCACAAAACCAACGAAAAAATTTCCATCAACTGGTTTGACCCTAGGCTGTGTATTGTCTCTGAGAAGATGGCAGGTAATAAAATTAACAGCGCAGAGGTACTAGATGTTGCAACCCCAAAACAAAAGCACTGGTTAGCACTGATGCCTCACAGCAAGAAGGTTCTGGGTTTGAATCCCTTGGTCAACTGGGGCTTTTCTGTTGGGAGTTTCCATGTTCTCCCTGTGTCTGCGTGGGTACTCCGGCTTCCTCCCACCGTCCAATGACATGCTGGTTAGGTTCATTGGTGATTCTAAATTGGGCGTAGGTGTGAGTGTGAATGGTTGTCTGTCTCATTGGGATAGTCCAAGAGGACAAGCAGTTTTCAGAAAACGAATGAATGTGGCTGGAATCCAGTTTATATTGAACCATGAGGGAGGTTGTAGTCATGCAGCCAGTAGAACATCATCTAAATAATAAAAATGTGCTTTTCTTTCTACCCCCGGTCCAAACCGTCAGTTGACAACAGCGGTCTATAAAAGGTTTCCACATCGTGAGAATGTAATCGTTTCGTCTCTTCATTCTTTAAGTTTGAGTGTGTTAGAGTTTTCTTTTCCCAATTAAGTTAGATCAATCTTCGGCGTTGAAGCAGGCTACCAAATGATGTTCCGTTGTGAACTGGTTCGTATCACGTCGGCCTGTAACTCCTGTAATTGGGTCTAAATCAGAAACATATTTCTAAAATAATGCGATATTCTCTGACAGCTCCAGAACGTACGACCTTAATGACGCTGGTGCAAGCCCACAGCGTTCACACGAAGGACGCCGGACAGAAGCGCAGTGTGGGCGATGAACTGTACCCTGAGGTTCAAGAGACAGACCACACGGACCGAAGAGGAACGAATCTGTGTTAAAGCTTCCTGCCACTGTCCTTCTGTAATCTCGTTCTCTTAATCTGGGCATGTCAGTTGAGTCGAGTCATCGGTTTGGATATGTCTCCTTTACTGTCAGGGTCTTGTAGAAATCAGTCGGGATTAGTTGGAGTACGCTTTAGAAAGTCTAAAAAATGTAACCAAGGTATATAATATAAACATATATACACCGATCAGCCACAACATTAAAACCACTGTCTTGTGACAATTCAGTGTTCTGCTGGGAAACTTTTGGACCTGGTATTCATTGGTGTGGATGTTACTTAGACATGTAGCACCCACCTAGACCAGACCAGGCACCCCCACCCCATAGCAATGACACAGGCAAACACACAAAAATGCTTTAGGAAAAAAAACAAACAAGAAGAACAGTACAAGGTGTTGACCTGGGGGGACCTTTCAGCAGTTCTGCAGCTCACATCCGTCAGTTGATGTTTTATTACATTAACAGGCTTCAGGACATGACTGGTAAAAGATATTTAAATAGAGCATTAGTGTCAATGTGACAGCCAAACAGGTGAGAGTCAGATAAAGTAAAATATGTTTTTATTATGCTTTTTATACGGTTGAGATGAGAAAAAACAAATAAATCCTAAACCCATCCAAGTCTGAATGTCATGGTTTAGCTCGCTAGCTCTGTTATTAGACCAGGGGAGTCAAACATACGGCCTGTGGGCAAAAACTGACTCCAAACAGGGTCCAATCTGGCCCTGGAGATGAATTTGCAAGGTGCGAAAATGACATAAAAGACACTAACTTCAATGTTATAATAAAAGTAACTTCCATACTTAATTTGTCCACTAGGGGCACTAACCCTAACCCTAATATCAGGTAAAATTTTTATCATAATGTGCTTCTTGGCACTAAAACAAAGGGAAAGATTTGGAGTTGTCGTTTTTTTATTGGCTGGTGCTGTTACTGGCCCAGGCCCACTTGAGACCAACCTGGGCTGTATCTGGCCTCTAAACTAAAATGAGTTTGACACCCCTGTATTAGACACTATAAATCATCATGAGGCCATGGGAGTTCTGGTGCCAAGGTAAATGGTCTTTCTACGTATTGGTCTAACCCTTTGGACACTTACCTATTGGACACTTTGACATGTGGTCCACCAGGGATGGACAACCTGCTTCGCCCATATTCGCTGCCTTATTTGCCATACCTGCTATCTTACCATACATGCTCTGCCTGACTCTGACATAAACGTGTATTGTAAAAGTTAGATAGGATTGTTTCCAGGTAAGATCTCCTCTGTGATGGATGAAACACATTATTAAAGGATTAGTAATTAACTTCCTCGTCTCCTATTCTGAGCTCAGTTTGAAGGTCTTGCCTGTAGGCCTGTCAGTCTCACTCTGAGTTAATATTTTGCACACCTCTTTTTTTTTTTCTTCCCATAACTCTGGCAGCGTATCGCAGAATTAATTTAACAAAAAGGGAATTCATCTTGAACCCTGCTTTTTAATAACACGGTACTTGTTTTATTTTATTTTTTTTAAATTAGGACTTACTGGCAGCTCAGAGTGCAGATAAAGTTTTAATGAAACTCAAGTAGAAGGCACCTCTTGGGTTTAATTAAGCCGAGCCGAGGAATTACCTGTATGAGCAAGAAGACACCAGAGACACCGCCGGTTCATTTCAGAAACATTTCCCCGACTAAATCAGATGGCTTTTAGTCGAGAGGATGAATATTTTTTTCATTTATTTATTTATTTATTTTCATTGTGAATTCTCCCACAAAGCCCTGTGGAATCATTATCCGGTGACCTCCCGAATTAACATCCTCCACCCATTCGGCAACTGGGTAAAAAGGCTGAAGTTAGAGCTGGACAGACGAT
Source organism: Chelon labrosus (assembly GCF_963514085.1). Taxonomy (NCBI): domain Eukaryota; kingdom Metazoa; phylum Chordata; class Actinopteri; order Mugiliformes; family Mugilidae; genus Chelon; species Chelon labrosus. The sequence continues at coordinate 23,843,748 of NC_140348.1, forward strand.
CTCAGTGGAATATATAATTAGTCGCATGATCTGCAGTAGATGGGTCATACTAGCAGATAGGTCACCCTGAGTCTCTGTGGAAAATTTCCAGCTAATTTAGGGAGGCAGCGTTGTTTGAGATCTCTCTCTCTCTCTTTTTTATTTATTTTTTTAAATTATGCACCTATATTCTGGTTCCATATACATTTCTGTTCGACCCTTTAACACGAGCATTACTCCTCTCTTTTAGTCTGCTCAATTTACCTGCACTGTCTCTGACAGTCGGTTATTATGAATACATAACTGCTGCTTTTTAAAGGACTGCTGTTAGTTTGAAATCAGTTTTATAAAGTGGCGGTCCGTGCATTTTCCATCTAGGCCTTAAATTACAACCATATTCAAAACACCTCTTAATATGATCGTTATGATAGAAACCATTAACATCATACGGATATGAGATAAAACAGGACATTGCATTGTAAACGGGTGTCTCATATAGTGAGACGAATGCCATTACTAAAGCAAAAAACTCAGCAAAGTCTCCTCTCAGTCACTGCACCTCTGCACCAGCGCCACATACGTCAAATCCAGCAGAAGCATCAGTGTCACCTCAATAAAACGGCAAAAATATACATAAAAGATGTAGATGTAGAATACAATTCGTTTTGCTCACCAGAACTTAAAGGGGAACTACTGTTTTTTACAACCTGGACCTTATTTCTGGCATAAAATACAATCGTTTACTCACCCATATAACTTTGATGTCATTTGGAGTCATTTGGCAGATATTTAGGTCCGCGTATATCCATATAGTGGGAGTGACTGGGGCACCGAAATGCAGACTGCCGTAAAACTCATTCATTTCACCAATATTTTGTTATGATACGCTAGTGCTATTCCCTGTTGAGTCCAGAGTTACCTGTTATCGTTATCCAGGGTCTGTAGATTGACCTACTAACCTCTGACCTGGATGATGTCATTTCTGAGCGTCGTGTGCGGCAGATAATGCGTTATTTAGAGGCTGCGTTTCGGTGCCCCAGTCACTCACACTATATGGATATAAGCGGATGTAAATATCTAACGAATGACTCCAAATGACACCAAAGTTATATGGGTGAGTAAACGAATGTATTTTATGCCAGAAATAAGGTCCAGGTTTTAAAAAACAGCAGTTCCCCTTTAAGAAACAATTTGAGTTCTACTCACAGCGCTCATAGTTGCTGACCTGAAATTGGCAGACAGAACCTTTCCCTGGCTGGGTCAGGCTAGCTAGCTTCGGGGTTGGGCGGCCTTTCCTCACAATATGCAGCTTTTCCTTCAAAGTCCGCTGTGAAAATGTCTTTCTAAGAAGATCTGCAACCACAGTATCAATAGCCTCTCATCCTGCTGCCATCGCAGGTTAAAAAAATAGCTATCAAAACGTTAACAGGGACATTTGGTTGTGCAGCTCGCAACAGATGAACATGAACCGCTAGCTTGGCTTAAACTGACCGTCCAATAAGAGGACGCAAAAATGCTGGCGCTACCACAGGCCACAAAGAAGCCTGGATAACTGGATAGACTGACTGGATAAAAGCTCTAATGCAAAGACAGACAAGCCATAAAATGAAAAGAATAGGGTATTGGGAATAATTTAATATTAATGGCAAAATATTAAAATGATAATTGATAAAGTTTAGGCCAGCAGAGAAGGCTTTGCTGTCCCACCACTGGCTTTATATGCTCCCATTACTAGATCTGCCATTGTTATTCTGTAATTGCTGCTCGTATTGCCTCATTAGAGATCCTCAAAAGTCAGGACATATGGGTGAATAGACGGTGCAGGCTTTATTTAGAACGGTGGATGTTTTAATGTGTCGTTCAATCGCAGGAGCGCGTGTGTGTCTCTCTACATGCCAGGCGCCCCAGGCCGACCCCGTGGAGATTAACTCCAGGAAACGGCCCGCCGAGCCCCTCGTTATTAGTGCCGTTCTCCTTTCTTAGCGCTGATTAAATAATGATCGTGCGGCAGAAAAAACAAAGTTGGTTTCATGCTTCAGAGCTCAAAACTATTAGGAGCGAGCACCGGAGCTGTTGTGATGCAAAGGAGGATTTCTTTTAGGGCCCCCTCTCCCTCCCTCATCAGTCTTTGTGGACGTAGACAGACAGGTGCTCTCATCTGTGGCGTTCACTCACGTGTCTCATCTTCGCCTCCACATCAAACGGCTCATATCACTGTAAACAGAGACTCAATCGGTCCCACCTTAATATTTTGTGTGTGTGTGTGTGTGTGTGTGTGTGTATGTGTGTCTGACCACCTCTTAAAAGCTCCATTTAGGAGAGATAAACAGGTGCTATGTGCAGCTGGTGGTCAGAGATTACAGCCAACGTCGTGACAGCATCTCTACCCGAGCCAGCGTTGTTGTCCTCCCTGCAGCTCGGAGACATGCAATCTGGAGCCAAGTAAAAACCCCGGACACAGCACCTGTGATTGGACACTTTTTCTTCTTCAATTGCACTTGATTATTAACTGCAACACCGTTCAGGCTCCCTGGTGCATGCGACTAAGCCGCAGCCCTGAAATCATTGTCATCTGGACTGTGACTGTAATTTAGTATTTCTCTGTAAACAAAGGTCCCGGTCTTATAGATTGCTATCCTCAAATTGGAACGGTAGCACAATAAGTCTGATGAGTTATTTGTCTGATACCGCCTACGCCTTACTCCCCTGGCACATTTTTGTTCTCGTCTTGCTACCATTGTTTTCCATCAAAAATGTCTACAAACAATTTATTAAAGGTTTGCTGAAAATCTCCTAAGCCCTAGCCTAGAAGCCAGACGAACTTCCCTGAATGTCGGTCGGGAACGGCTCCGCTGGGAGAAGTCATTACGACCCGGCAACAAATTGGCCACGATTAGTTGGAGGACTTTCCCGTTGCATTACAGAGGTATTTTATTTCTTTGGACTGGTTGAAAAACACCATATAATGAAATCCAAATGACGTGAAATGAAAGCAGACGTAGCTAATAAAACCTCAGTGACGACTGAAATTTGTATCTCACCTCACGGACAAAACATTTTATTAGACCAAAACGTCAGCTATTCGTGAACTAATGAGGAGACCGTTACATTCCTCAAACCCGTGCCATGTTCTCAGGACCTTTTTCAATAAGTCCCATTGCACCGTCTGCTTCGGCAATAGTTTAATGGCACCCTGGAGAATTACCACCTGGAGCTGTTTATTCGACACATAGGAATATATATCTATTCACATAATGATAGTGGAGGGTAACGTGCAATCATTTGTACTTACTCCACTTTTCAAGATTCAAGGCGTGTTTATTGTCACTACCACAATATGGATAAGGTTTTTATTTGTCACATGCACAGTTATACATAGTACAATGCACAGTGAAATGTATTTTTTGTACCTGCAGCCAGTAGTAAAAAAAGTACTACAGTAAAATCGTAGTAATTGCACATAACACACAAGGTAAACAATAAAAGTGTAAATGTAAAACTGAGAAAAATAAAATATAGACTGTAAACTTGAAATGTAAATATTTACAGTATTGAAAACAGCTATGTGACTAAAGTGCAGAGGTGTGATACTGTTTCTCCTAGTTTCACTTTTCCACATGCTGTATATAAAGACATGACACAGACAATAACTACCATCACTACTGTAGATACTTTCTGCTATGATATATTCCAACACTCAAGAGAATATAGAATAAACCAAAGGTACCGCAGATGCCTGTGGTGCAAATCTTACATATAAAACTGATAGTTGTGCAAAGATCATTAGTTGAAAGTGGCAAGTGTACATATGTGCATGTAGCAGGGATTTTGGTTCAGTACTTCAGATCGTTCTTCGTTTTGTGAATCCAGTAAAATGGAAGCTTGTTGGGTTTTGTCTTTTTATATAGTTTGTTGTCAGCTATGATAATATAAAGAGTTCCTAATCCCTTAAAGGGCCTGGAAATTTACTTTCTCCATCGTCTTATTCCTGTGACGGATGAGGTTCTATATGAGCAAACCTTTCAAGGGACCATGACCATGCCACCTCCCTTGTGCCTCCAAAACAGTTGTGATTTATCAGAGAATAGACACGGGCCTTCTGAGTGGTGTCTGGTAACATAATGTCGTTAGTGGGGGGGCCTTTGAGGGGAGGGGCCTCTGTGGATCATCCCACAGATACTTGATCAGTTTGGGATCTAGTGAATTTGGAGGCCAGGTCAACACCTTGTGCTGTTCTTCATGTTTGTTTTTTTTAGTTGTTCCTAAAGCGTTTTTGTGTGTGTGTCTGTGTCAGGCTGCATCCTGCTGGGGATGGCTGCTGCCATCAAGGAGTGTCATTGCTATCGGGTGGGGGTGCCTGGTCTGGTCTAGGTGGGTGCTACATGTCAAAGTAACATCCACACCAATGAATGCCAGGTCCAGAAGTTTCCCAGCAGAACTTTGAATTGTCACAAGATGGTTGATGTTATTTACTTCTCCTGTCAGTGGTCATAATGTTGTGACTGATTGGTGTATGAGCACATGTGTCTTTGCTCAGTTGGAAAAACAGAATGCTGTTACTGTCATGCACCAGTCAATTTTTGGGCTGAACAAATCACACTCATCACGCAGTCCAGATTAAACTAGATTACATATCTACATAATAAACTGCTGTTAATGTTGATTTCTGATTTTTCTTGTTTATTTCAAAACCACATTTTCTCAGGCTCTAAGTCGGCCAGTGCTCGTGCTGGCTTGAGGCTAGTAAATCCAGAACCTGCTCTGGTCAACGTGCCAATTTTATTAGCCGGCTCTTTCCCTAGCCGCACAGCCGGCCAGCCGGTGCAGACATTTGGCGCCATCCTCGGACTCACCCCTTGCTTCCGTCCTGCCAGTTTGAAAACAAAATGACCTTTATCACTGACAAATATTCAAAGGCAATCTGAGTAGCAGGTGTTCCTAAATTAGAATTTAACAATGAGAACCTTGCCAGCAGTGCAGTGGAGGCCTGGCTCATGCTGACCATTAGCATTTTGGAGATAATGTAACTGAATTAAGTAGGGGGCTCTTTAGTTCTCAGAAAGCTGTGGTCTCAGAAGGTATCACTTTGTCGGTGCCTCAGCTCTCCGCCGACGCGTCACAGCGATAACCGAAATCTTCCATCTCAACTGATTTCAATCGAGGTGAAAATGTCTCCATTCATATGCAAATAGCTTGCAAAACATTCAGCCTCACACTCCTCGCCTCAGAATTGTGACTTTCTTTTTCAGCTCTATACTAAACTGGTCTAATGCATTGAATTGCAAATACGCTCTATGAATAAATGAATAAAACCTTTTTTTATAGTCATCATTTCACTCCACTGACCGACTCCTGGGGATTCCAGATAAGACGGAGCTGGTGGCAGGTGACTGACAGCGTCGTGTCTGATAGGTGGTGCTGCGTTTTACTCTCTACACAGCTGCCGTGTATTCATTAATGAAGACGGTCTAAAAATAGCGGTGTAATGCAGCCCTTTGGTTGTAGAGAATAGAAGCAGAACACAGAACGTGATCATCACAGACATAAACACAAACCCTGGAGTTTCAACAAGTAGATGCACCTCTTCCATCTGTCAGCATTAAACAACATCAATCTCCTGTAACCAAAGCCTGCAATTAGTCTGTTACAAGCTCTAAAGCATCCAGTTTCCACAGGGTCGAAAACACCAAGAAAGGAAAAACATAAATAACTAGAATTGCAAGCAATTATGAAGGGGTCCAAGCATCCCCCATGCAACGACAAGCGTCCTCACTCCTGTCAGACATGGTGCTGCACTAAGTTGTTTTTATGTGTTTCCGCATCCTCGACATGCTTCCATACAGATGGTGATCTTTTACCTCTCTGGTTACTATTCCTACTATGCTTGTTACATACTCTGTGAAAAGCGAGACATTTGTTCTCGCTCCTAGGGCTGTGAGAACAAGAACAAAGTTCGTTTTGGCCAATACTTCACGAAATACTCAAGTGCCGAACTCCGGGGAAGTCCTCATAGACGCCTGCCTTTACAGCATACGTCACACATGCTAAGCATTGTGGGAAATGCCGGAGAAATGCACCCACTCACAATATGATCTCTACCCATGAGAGATTAGTGGTCACACAGCGAATATTAGCAGCTTTTTCGCATTAACCACGCCCACTTCTAATTTCTGACCACTCGCAGAATAGTAATCGGACACTACACGAGAAAAAAGTTCTGCCCGGTTGATGTGTCGAGAACAAGCTGCGAGAACTCCCAAACAAGGAGTGAGAACAACCTTCTTAGCACTCTCTAGAAGTGCATAGTCCTGAAATCGTTTGCATAAAAGGATTTGTTACTTAAACATGGACACGTGGAGCATGTCATGCCATTTGAAGGTTGCCTGGCAAAGTTACAGTGATTTTCCTAAAAGTGACGATTGGCCATCAACCAGACCAGTGGTTCTCAATTATTTTCTATCATGCCCCACGTAGGGGACAGCCGATAATATTTATTTATCTGTACAAACCACTGTATGAGTTTGTGGCACCAGCATTCTGCATGCAATCACCTGATTATCAAGATTAACAGATTAATAAAATGAGCTGAGATAACATCTGCAACATCTTAAAACTATTTCCAAGGTCAGTATACAAACTCAGTTTGTGACATTTAAACAAAAATGCGCAGAGAAAACCGTGCAAATGATTCACTGGGATATCGTGTGATTTTTTTTTTTTTGCACTTTACGATGTGGTTGGCAGCTTTGTACGAGGCTAACAGTGCTTTTTTTATTTACTGATGCCGCGCTCACAAAACGGCCGGCCTGTTGGCGATGTCAGCTCTGTACACCTGTGTTCCTGTGTTCTTCTTCTACTGGGTTGAACAGGCAGCCTGTTGATTAGTTTGAGCTCTGCTGCCACCTAGTGACTGGAGGCTTGTTTATCGTTCACATACATACATAACGTACATTGTCCTTCTCAGTCCTCCCTTCCCTGTAAAAGTATTACTAACTATTAAATACTGAGTTGGCCAAATTACCTTTTCTTTCTGTGATTCACTCTAAGAGCTGATTGAGGACAAATTAAATAACTTACTTGAGTCAAGACGGCGGTAGACTCACCATTAGTGCTGAACTAAACACCTTACATAACTCGTTCTCCTTTTACATAATTCTGATTCGCGCTAAAAACTGAAGGTGCAAATTTTCCCTCTGAACTTTAATCCCTTAAAGAAATTAATGCTAACATTAAAGATGATAGCTTGTTGAGTGGGATCCTGTCAGGCAAAGCAAAAGCCAAAAGAGCTGTAATGATTATTTCTGTATTCGTCTCCAGAGCCGCTACACAGTGCACATCCTGCACCGCGATAAAACATTCAAAGTCTGCCTACTCACTCGGAATATACACCGAGTCTTATTCATTTATTTTCTGCTTTAAGTTATAACCTATCATTCATTCATCATGCTATATCTTAAAAGAAATAACCCACTGAAAGACACATTGCAGTCAGGGACCATTATTTAAAACTAAACAGATTGCATCTCTTGGAAAACGGTGTTGTGCACTAGAAGATAAATGTAATGTCCGCTGAGTGCAGCCACAGTTTGCAGTTATCCAGTTTTTCTCTCGCCCGTGATCAGATGAAACGTGAACTGTTCCCACTGACTGATTTATCTTATCTGTAAGAGTACTGAGAAAGTATGGAACAGTTTCTCTCTCTCTCTTTTTTTTTATTTTTTATTCTTGCTTGCAGGATTTATTTACCTTCCAGCGCGGTGCAGATGGTACAGTCTGGCCTGGCTAAGAGGAAAGAGAAACTGGGTCTGTGGTGAGCTCAAAGAGGGAGATGGAAAAAGGGAGGGCCTGGAGCTGGAGCTGCATGTTATCATGCTGAGGGCTAAAAAAAAAAAAAGTATAAAAAGGAGATATAGGGTATGGTTGAACTGATAGGGATTCTTGAAATCCAATAGCAGGATTTCTTTCTTTAATCTGGTAAAGGGCAATATATTTTTTGCTGATATTGGGAATTTTAAAATAGAAAATGTTTGTGTTGAACATACAAGGCTTTTCCCTAGGAAATATGATGTGAGGTCCTTTTTGTTAGTGTGTAAACGTCTTCAGGGATCAACACTGACAATACTATAGATAATATTCTTACATATTTGGTGATGAATACAAAAAACCTAAGCATTTTCAGCTAACTAGCTCATTACCAAACTAAGTAGCTTGGGGGTTACTTCTTGGGTAATTCAGTCTTGGAACAGAGACCGTCTCAGATATATATTTATACACTATATTACCAAAAGTATTCGCTCACCCATTCAAATGATCAGAATCAGGTGTTCTAATCACTTGGCCTGGCCCCAGGTGTATAAATTCAAGCACTCAGGCATGCAGACTGTGAAACAAGACATTTGTGAAAGAATGGGCCGCTCTCAGGAGCTCAGTGAATTCCAGCGTGGAACTGTCATAGGATGCCACTTGTGCAACAAATCCAGTCGTGAAATTTCCTCGCTCCTAAATATTCCACAGTCAACTGTCAGCTCTATTATAACAAAATGGAAGCGTTTGGGAAAAACAGCAACTCGGCCACGAAGTGGTAGGCCACGTAAAGTGACGGAGAGGGGTCAGCGGATGCTGAAGCGCATAGTGCAAAGAGGTCGCCGACTTTCTGCACAGTCAATTGCTACAGAGCTACAAACTTCATGTGACCTTCAGATTAGCCCAAGTACAGTACGCAGAGAGCTTCATGGAATGGGTTTCCATGGCCGAGCAGCTGCAGCCAAGCCACACATCACCAAGTGCAATGCAAGGCGTCGGATGCAATGGTGTAAAGCACGCCGCCACTGGCCTCTAGAGCAGTGGAGACGCGTTCTCTGGAGTGATGAATCACGCTTTTCCATCTGGCAATCTGATGGACGAGTCTGGGTTTGGAGGTTGCCAGGAGAACGGTACATTTCAGATTGCATTGTGCCAACTGTGAAATTTGGTGGAGGAGGAATTATGGTATGGGGTTGTTTTTCAGGAGCTGGGCTTGGCCCCTTAGTTCCAGTGAAAGGAACATTGAATGCTTCAGGATACCAAAACATTTTGGACAATTCCATGCTCCCAACCTTGTGGGAACAGTTTGGAGCGGGCCCCTTCCTCTTCCAACATGACTGTGCACCAGTGCACAAAGCAAGGTCCATAAAGACGTGGATGACAGAGTCTGGTGTGGATGAACTTGACTGGCCTGCACAGAGTCCTGACCTGAACCCGATAGAACACCTTTGGGATGAATTAGAGCGGAGACTGAGAGCCAGGCCTTCTCGACCAACATCAGTGTGTGACCTCACCAATGCGCTTTTGGAAGAATGGTCAAAAATTCCTATAAACACTCTCCTCAACCTTGTGGACAGTCTTCCCAGAAGAGTTGAAGCTGTAATAGCTGCAAAAGGTGGACCGACATCATATTGAATTCTATGAGTTAGGAATGGGATGGCACTTCAGTTCATAGAATGAGTAAAGGCAGGTGAGCGAATACTTTTGGTAATATAGTGTATTTTAGAGGTCCCTACTCAACATAATTTCCAAACTAAATCATCATGGCCTTTTCAGATCTTTCTGCAACCCCCGGGAGTTGAAAAATGCAGCGAACACGACACGTTAGTGACAAAAAAATAAATAAAAATTAAAAAACGCAGTTCTGTTAATATTTAGAATTAGCATCACAAACCGTATATGTAGCATTCATAATCACAGAGCTTGACAAGCAACAGTAACAAAAGGTTAGCAGGGCTCAACCAATCTTAAGAGGTCTCTTCTTCAGCATACAACATGCTGGGTGAATTTGAGCAGCGATGAGCTAATTAAAGTTACAGAAGTAGGGAAAACCTTAACTTGGAGTAGATCCACATGAAAGAAACTGGGGAGACAGTCGAGTCAGACCTGGCACACATGTGAGCTCTGTGCTTGAGGGGAAACCATGAGCACAATTAAATAGATGGTGTTTTACACAGTAATGGGTTTCCTCCTGTCACCACTCACATAATGTCTATTTTAACACCTCATTTAGCTCGGTGTTCATTCTTGAAATCTTTTCTCCCACATAAGTGGGGGGAAAAAAATCCTGATTGCAGTGGAAAAAAAGGTTTTCAATTCCTTTTTGCTTGCTATACTATCATAATATCCACTTCAAGATGATCATATTGTTGGAAAAGGCTCAGTGAAAGCAAGGGTCTTTTTCTCTTGTCATTGGCATATTGGTCTCTGTTTTTATAAGACTGTACAAATGAGAAAATGACTAGCTGTGATGTTTTTTTTTTGCAGTGCATCAGGGCCAGAGGGCTTTGTAAAACAGCCATCTGTGTAGCTCTGACTGTAATGAGACCTGTGACAAGATCCTTGGTGGACAGTATAATACAGCTGAGACCTAGTGTCTTCATCAGAAATAGCAGGGGGCATTTTAGCATTTCATGCTACTGGGGACATCTAATCCAGACATATATATATTAAAATGTATGGAGCCTCAGTCTAGTTATTTGTCAATCAATCCAACATAGAAGAAAAAAACGTGTATTGGGGGCCTTTGGGTCCTATGGGATTGAGAGTAGAGGCCTCTGTGGATCATCCCACAGGCCAGGTTTTGACTTGTTCCTAAAGCGTTTTTGTGTGTGTGCCTGTGTCAGGCTGCATCCTGCTGGGGATGGCTGCTGCCATCAAGGAGTGTCACTGGTATGGGGTGGGGGTGCCTGGTCTGGTCTAGGTGGGTGCTACATGTCTAAGTAACATCCACACCAATGAATGCCAGGTCCAAAAGTTTCCCAGCAGAACACTGAATTGTCACAAGATGGTTTATGTTATTCACTTCTACTGTCAGTGGTCATAATGTTGTCCCTGATAAGTGTATAACTTAACATTAAGCTATGAGTAGTTGGAACTGATCATTGTCTATGGTAGATGTTTCGCTTCACTTCTACCACCTTGGAAAACATCCACATTGCACAATTTCTAAATTGCTGTCTTTGTTTTCCAGTTGTTGTTTTCCCAGATTCAAGGCTTTGTACTGTTGAAGTGATACCTCTGGTTTTAGGCTAGCTTTGTTTCTCTAGGGTTAGAGGTCCGGTCTGTTCAGAACTCCACAGTGATGAGGGAAGTAGGGAGTAGTGAAATTGGCTTCCATACAGCAGACATGTTGAAGTTAAGCTTAAAACAAACAGCAAAGATCAGGTTTGACTTCATGCAACATTTCAGTCAATTAAGTCAATAGCAATTTCACTTCAACCAATTCAAAGTGACTTTGTGCTATGTGTAATGTCAATAAGGCCATGACAGTTCTTTGTTTAGTTAAGAGGCGAAAAGTGAATGTCTTACATGTGGCTAGTTGTGTGCTAATCAAGTTAATCAAGCACGTAAGCAAATACTACCGCACCATTGGGAAAAGGCATGAAGCTGTTGGGTGAATCTTCTCAGAATTTCTCCGAAGGGTAGCTCGTCATCCATCCAAATTCTCTCCATCCATAAAAGCTTGACCTGTTTAGCAAACAGGCATCATCATCACCATCCTCATCATCATTAGCATTAACTAGCCTTGATACTAAACAGCTTCCAAACTTGTTTAAGGTGAGATTTCACTCACCAATCCAACGGGTGAATATGGAAGGAAAAGTCCAGTTACCTTGATTCTCCAGTTTCCTGCTTCCAGTTGGTTTATGGTGAAGCACACAATCCGATCCAACCTTTTTAATAATGCCTTAATCAGACATCCCTAAACATCCCTAAATCCTATGCAGGGTAGTCAAGAGCTACACGTTGCACTGGCCAACACTTTTTTCCTGCCAGAACACCTGCTTAGGATTTGCTCCTGAAATAGCCTGACATCGATAGAGTGATTTATGCATTTCTGTGAGCGTTTCACATTTACTATGTTTACACGCACACAGGAAGCCGGGTCATTGGAAGAAATCAAGTTAAGGAGGAAAACCAGAGCGCGCCTTGTTGTTGCTAATCAGATTCCGCCCCGACCCTCCACCGTAGCTTTAAACCAAGGCTGGCATATTTTAAACGTATTACGAGGATGAGTAATGATGATTTCCTGCTGCACTGCTGCCACTGCGATACTCCTCTCCGGTGCCCATAACCTTAAACCAGCCAAACGAAGCGGCGAGCCTCGATGAGAAAAGCTCGCTCAGTTACACAGACTTTTCTTAATCCCTTTCTCCGACTGTGGGAGCCAGGGCTCTCGTTTACGCAGTATATTGAAAAAGTCGGGTTATACAAATAAAGCCTCATCAATAGTTTTGTGCATGCTGAAGCCCACTACTGTAAATGTGTGTTTTCTCCCTCTGGCCCACTTAAGCATTTTACTGATAGCATTGTGCGTTGGTGGCATCCCTGCTCAACAGTCATGCAAATGAGATCTAAGCATCCTTTGGAGATTGCTTGAAAGCCACATCAAAGGACACATTTCTTCATGTCTATTTTAAAACAGCAGCTGATTTTAGGTATTGCAGAAAAAAACACAAATGAGCAGAGATCGACAAGCTACCTTAAAACCTAATTCGGTATTTGTCCACGAGGCAGGACTTGCAGGACCTGCTATAGCGACTGCGGAACAGTAATGCTCTTATAATGACTCTGACCTCTCCGGAGTCCCGTCCCGCCCTCTTGACCTTTCACGGCCACTTCCCGGAGAAAAACCCCACTATACTAAATAAATAATGAGGTGATTTGTTTGGAAGTGGGTTTTTTCTGCCACAAACTCCGGTGTTTGGAAATGAAGTTCATTAGCGCTGCTCGGGGGCCTCGGCATTTGATGCATCAGTGTCGGGGCGTCCGTCCCGGTCACCGCATTAATCAACAGCTGAAAGATGCTGTGGGCTGTTTTGAAAACACATTTTCTTTGCACAGCAGTGTGGTTGCGTTTGTGGAGCTGAAACTTGGCTTAGGCTTAGTTTCCCCCCCCCCCCCCATTCTGCAGCTCTGTGTCTTCATGCACCAATCAGGCATAACATTATGACCACCTTCCAAAACAGTTCATCAGACAATGGACATGGGCCTTCTGAGGGTGTCCTGTGGTGTCTGGCAACAGGATGTTGTTAGTGGGGGGGCCTTTGAGGGGAGGGGCCTCTGTGGATCATCCCACAGATACTTGATCAGTTTGGGATCTAGTGAATTTGGAGGCCAGGTCAACACCTTGTGCTGTTCTTCATGTTTTTTTGAGTTGTTCCTAAAGCGTTTTTGTGTGCCTCCTGCTGGGGATGGCTGCTGCCATCAAGGAGTGTCATTGCTATGGGGTGGGGGTGCCTGGTCTGGTCTAGGTGGGTGCTACATGTCTAAGTAACATCCACACCAGCAGAACATTGTATTGTCACAGAGATGGTCAATGTTATTTACTTCTCCTGTCAGTGGTTTTAATGTTGTGGCTGATCGATTCTGTGCCTTAATGTATGTTTATCTTGAACTATTTTGCTTAACCTTGCCTCTCTGCCCCCCCTCCCCTTCTCTCTCTGCTCTTGTTTGCTGCAGGTATGCATTGTGCAGAAGAGGGACACTGAGAAGATGTACGCCATGAAGTACATGAACAAGCAGCAGTGCATAGAGAGAGATGAGGTCCGAAACGTCTTTAGAGAGCTTGAGATCCTACAGGAAATTGAACATGTTTTTTTAGTAAATCTCTGGTGACTATCTTATGTTTTTACACTTTCAGTGTGGTCTGCTGTTGCCTGTGTGCGTCGCCTGCTTTGCCTGTTTCGTGCATATCGTAGATTCATTCAATCTGGAGCGATTCCCAGTAGAGGAGTGCATGCATACTAGCCAATCTGTTGCAGCCTTTAGCTAGAAGCAGTCTTTGTAAATATTAGGTTCGTAGACAGAAGTAGTCCCACATATGTTCCTATTTAAACCCCACACCCAAGGCTTGGATGAAACGCCTTCGAGAGCCTCTACAAGTCCAGTTGCCTTTTCTTTTATTTCTTTTTATATTTCATGACCTGGATGACTGAGTACCTTCACAGATAATCTCACAAACAGCGGTATTCATGCATGCAGATAATTTTTCATTTCATTTGCAGTAGAGGAGCGCATGCATACTAGCCAATCTGTTGCAGCCTTTAGCTAGAAGTACTCTTTGTAAATATTAAGTTCCTAGTGTTGCGTGCATTTAATTTTCTGCATTTGAACAGTGCGATTTAAAAAGTTTTAAAGTTCCATTGAGGCACGAAACAAGTTTTCCTCCAGAAACCAATAACTATTAACTAAAGAAACAATTTACACAGGAGAGATATTTTGGGATATTAATTTTGACTCTGAGCCCAAGAAGCACATTTGATAATTACTGTGGTTGGAAATGACCTTACTCTTCCCTTGAGTGTGATATGTGGGTGAATGTAGGCTGCTTTCATTATTCAACGCTCATCTCCAGGCGGGACACATTTTCTAAATGTAATTGGGGACCTGGCACGGCATTCACGGCATATTACACAAAGCACTTTACTCCCTGTAATTGGTAGAATGATAGTGCACGTGCACTATCTTCTCCGAGCAATCGCCGCCAGAATATTTTGTTATTCACATATTCCATGATGAATTGATTATGTGCGAAGGACCGAGTGTGGATGAACCGAGACAAAATCGCGTCCGGGGCTCGTTCCCCTCGCCGCGCCGTAAAAGATTTAAGTTCAATCTGCAGGATGTTCCCCCCCCCCCCCCCCCCCCGTGCGCTCGAGAAGCTACTCTACTAGAACAAACTGAGGGCATTTTAATGAGCGTAGGTCTGTGTATTTTTTATAATTCCCTGCAGGAGTGTGTGGCTGCCAAAGCCTTCTGTGCCGTGTGCCGCGCTGCTCGGCTCTTCCTCCCTTTCATACTCTGAAGCCGGCACTGTTTTAAATGCCCATTAGTTATCGACACTCTTAAAGCGTATCGTTGTGGCTACGTGGGTATGAGAAGTTTTCACACCTCCTCTCACACCGCTTTCAAAAAAAAATACTCGACAAAGGGCCTGTCCATCTCACCGGGAGCGCGAATCAACCACGTACTCAACCAGCTTCACTCGTGCCAGAGCTCTGTTGGTCCCACACATTTAGTCTTACTTTAGATAGTCCACACACACTTGTATGTGAGTGTTATTTTTAACATTTGTCGCTGTGAGACTCCTTCACCCTCTCTCATTTTTAAAAACATTAAAGTTTCACCCAATTAACGAAGCATACTGGAAGCAACTAGACTTGTTGAGGTTCTTGAAGACGTTCGAAGCCTCTGAAGCCTTTGAAGCCTCATTGCAGAAAGAAACAACGACAGGTAAGTATCTAGTCATTAACAGACACTAGTCATGCAAATTTCTGAAGGGTGACGCCCACATAAGTTCCTATTTAAACCCCAAACCCAAGACTTGGATGAAACGTCTTTGAGAAACCCTACAAGTCCAGTTGCCTTTTCTTTTATTTGGATATTTCATGACCTGGATGACTGAGAACCTTCACAGACAATTAGCAAAGCATGTTATCTCGCAAACAGTGGTGTTAATGCATGCAGACAATTGTTTTAATTCATTTGCAGGGGATTTAATAGTCTGGCTTTTGCCAGCCTGATCTGACGGCGGATTCTTTTCCGCCGTCAGATCAGTCTGGAAACCCACACATTCATTTCTCCTGCAGCTGATCCACTTTTTCTGGAGCCAATCACAAACGGGCTTATCCGCCTGGCGCGCTATTGGTGGGTTCAAAACGATGACGTCAGAGAAGCGACGGTAAAGTCGGCAAGCAGCTTGTTGTTTACATGAAACATGGCAGCCACCCGAGCACAGCTATCCGTCGACGCCGCTGTCGCTGCTGTTTTAAAAGATTTCAAAGGCAAGTTTTCTTTGAAAACGGAACAGAAACTTGCACTGGAAGAATTCATACAAAAGAAAGACGTGTTTGCCGAGTTTCGCGTCGCTCTGCAAAGTATGTCACCCGGATCGATGGTCTGATTGGTGAATGACTATCCAATTGCGTACAGAGTCATTTGAACTATGCCCGTTGTTCACGTCTCTTGTGCAGTAGAAATTACATGGCAGACTCCCCAGACTAAGTTCAATCTTTGAACTTAGTCTGGCGAAAGCCAGACTAGGGATTTAAGGTTTCTCTTATTTCTTCTTATTTCACTAGCACTCGCAGGAAAGAAAAGTTTCAAACTTAAGTCTTAGCTTCTTTTGGAAATCCCCATGAAAAAAAGTTTCTCTCCTCCTTGTACTCAGTCAGTTTCTTGAATGGTATTATGGCTATATTTTGCTATATTTACTTATTTTTTGATATTCTTATATCTGTGTTTTTATTTTATTTAGTTATTTTTAAAGTTTTAACGGTTAGGGAAAAACCCCCAACAGATAGAAGTTTTTATTTATTATTTATTTAAATTCATCACTTACCTCCATATAAAGTGATAATATGTCAGCTAAATCCACTTGTGTTTATCTGTCGGGTGTAGCTGTTATTGCACGAGACCCTAAACTTAGCCAGCTGTGTTGATGCTCTGAAACGTTCACCGGACTCGTCCCAATCCACCAGAATATTTGATCTAGAATAGATTTGCTCAAGGATGCATTTTTTAAACACCCATATTGTGCAAAGCCGTTCCTAGAAAATGGCTAAAATGATAGTTTGGATGGGCTCCATCCTCATTAAGTGGATGGATTCACGCTGGGATGATATGAAGATCTGATTCGGAGACTAAACTAAAAGCTAAAGCAAGTACGCAGAAGTGTAAATAAAAGAAAAGTTTAGATTTTTCTTCTAAAGCTGGAGAGAGAAGGACTCTGAGACATAAAGGGAATAAATTTATAGCTGGCATCTATATTTGATTTGTTCCATAGACTGTATAAATATGACATTTCCTTGCATTGGCCAAACTGACGCTATTTTTGCGCAGTACGGTCTGAGAGTGGACCCGACCACTCTTCCTCCAGACTCACTTGCGTTTTCATTTAATTAATACTACTAAATGTTGTATTACTGTACTTATTTTCTAAATTTTTTAGTTTTATTTTTTTTTTTTACAACTCTCATGGTACTAGTACTCCCACAGAACTGCATTACAGAGCAGTTAGCATTGCAACAGGTAGTCGCCATCATGTCACATCCTGTTTCTTTAGCATCAAATAATTAACTAAAACTCATCCAAAGAAACTGACACTTGAACATGCATCAACATTATATTAACTAACTAAAACGACAGAAACCATCCTTGAAAAAAATGTATTTAAAACTTGAGTTTATTTGGCCCAAGTACCATGTGACCTATACTTCAGCCAGCCACCAGGAGGAGCTCTACTTGCTTTGGCTTCACACGTGAGGAGCAGTTCCATCTTTCTACAGTCTATGGCTTGGTCGTTCTACCCCCTTTTTTAAGGAGGCACTTTGCGAGCACATGTGACGTTGCTACGCGTTGCACGTGTATGCATCACATAAACTGTCTGCTTCATTTAGCTGCCGCTTCAGACAGAGTCTCATCCGGGCAGGTAATGAGATAGGACTGATGAGAGCTCAGCTTCACCTTCCCATCATCCCTCTTACTGTATCACAACCAGAAAAATAATTGGTCCAGTGCATGTGTACGCTGTTTAACCAATCCCCCATAGATCAGACAGTTGCTATTATCCATAAGCTTGTCAAACGGAGCGTTACAATTCCTGCCGCTTGTCATTTGGACTCTTCAGTACATTATTAATAGATGCGCGATGGACCAGATGGGGTGTTTGGGAACACCTACAACGCGTATTCTTAAAAGTACACACATAAAAAAAAAAAAAATGCCAGCTTTAATAAAACTTCATAGGACTGTTTTATCGATATGATGCCTGGAAAGAAAGAGACAGTTAGTCAGAGAGGATGCAGGAAAATACGCCCAACAGCTGTCAGAGGGAGGCAGGGTCATCACACAGAGAGAGGGGGTGCACAAGACAGCAGTAAGAAAGTATTTGACATTGATTTGTTTTGTAAAAAAAAAAAAAAAAGGGATGTGCAGACTAATAGGATTTGTAAGGTTTCCTTGCACACGGTGTCTCAAAATGCTTATTTTTCCCGCTTCCCATTGACACATCCTGAATTCAGCTGTTCATTTGAACGCCTCCGTCCGTCTCCTCAGAGGAAATGTATTAGGAAGTAGCCTCGCGAAAGCCCACACTGAATCCCATCAGCCGTGGAGAGGCTGCCTTAAGCCAGGCAGATGTCAAGTTTGCATTCCGCGGTAATTGCTGCGACCGTTTTCCCTTCGCTGCGGAGAAACGACGTGTAGGTGTCGAGGGCGCGCAGAATGGATTACCCCAGAGGAGGAGAAATTAACTATCACCTGCCGCACACCCCGAATCCACCACGAATCCTTGTAAGGATTTGCGACACACGAGAAGACGTTGACTTTTTCTTTCCCTCTCGATGTTTGAAACTCTAAAGTGCAAGGGGTCGCCTCCACCCACCCAGAGGCGGAGAATAACCAGGGCGAGGGCACAATGCCTTGGCTCCCCTGGTCTGTGAAATATAATACATCATTATAAAAAGCAAGACTTTGCCTTAAGCGTTACATCACAACGGATCACTTTCAAACAGCATCAACCATCCATCCCCGGTGATCCGGAAACATGACCAAATGGACGTGGAGTTGCAGCGACAGCTAATAGCAAGATCTCCAGTCCCTTGGAATTAAGGAACTTTGAAGGTTGCAAAACCAAAACAGGGTGAGTCATCGAGAGTGGAAACATAGTGCCTTACTCATACTGTCCGTGCCTTTTATAAGAGTCAGAAAGCGAGCAAGAAGAAGAGTGGTGAGGATGGATGTGCCCCATCCTGTTCGGCCTCCATTAGGAATATTGATTTCAGGCCTGGTTGGAACAAAGCCTTGGGAGACTATGGAACAAATTAGCCTCTACACCCCCAGTCAGCAGTTATAACAAGCCCTACGAGAAGGGGCTCAGCTTTAAATCACCCTCAGAAAAGCAAGAAATATAGGATCCAAAACCACAGGAGCTGGATTCTCTAATAAAGCTTTGACGGATCATTCTGCCTTGGACTCGCAGCCTTGAAGGACTTTCAATGAAACTGACCTACACACTACTTTTTAAAGAAGAACTTTTTTTGTAGGACACGGCTGTGAAGTGCACCTCAATGAAAGCAGGCCAGCGGAGGTGCTGTAACTTAAGGCAACTGGTTGGAGGCTGCTGAGCGTCAGTGATCACTCACGCCATTATTGTTGCAGGAATCCTCAGAGGATCATGCAGGCGTCTTGTGATTGAGGCATGCAGCCAGCGTGCCGTCATCTCTATCGTCAACTTTATTTAGGCCATCAAAACTTTGCGGGCCAGATCGAGCCACCAGAATCACAAGCTCGTGTTTCTCTCTCTCTCTCGCTTTTCTCCTCAAAACTGTTTCTCCTCTTCCGCTTGTCCCTTTATTTGCCTCTCTCCTCCCTGTCTCCCTGGGCTCATTTGTCATTGTGGCCTGATTATTTCAGCCTGTTCCTTGTGCTCCTTCCAACCGGCTAACCTTCCTCTCATAGTCGCTGTGACTGTCGCAGCCTGGAACAGTCCTGGCCTTTCCACATGGCCTCCCCGTGGTTTTGGACAGCAGTAGCAGCAGCAGCGGCGGCGGCAGCTTTCCCCAGACCCATATAACTGACAGGCATTCATTCACACTCAAGAGTTTTTACTCGGTGCTCATTATGAAGCACCGCCGCTCAATAAGTGGTGCTCATCGCGGGTGGAGAGGGCACGTAAAACGAGATAAGTGGGGGAGATTATTTTGACCCATTTCAATGTGAAGATCCCTCCCCTTGATATATACAATAGCTAAAGCTTCAATAGTCAATATTTTATATCAACTATAAATCAAATGTTTTGTCACTCCAAATCACAAACCACAGAGAATTTTCACGGGTGGCTGCAGACACCCCAAGTCTGGAGAGAATTTTAGCCTCTTTTAGCTCCTTTTTTGGTTTTTCCTGTTTTTTATTGACTCTCACTGTCGGATTTAGGATTATTCGAGATGATATCAGGGGTTACTTTTTCCCAATGGGGCTCCACAATGATGCTCATGCTGCTACGTGTCTGGTAGACATGTAAAAAGGCAACTGTTAGGTCAGACATTTCAAATTTATAAGGTGCTTTCCTGTGCTTTCACCAAGCAGCCAAAATATCAATTAGTGCCTTCTTAAGGTAAACAGACACCAGTCAGGAACTGGAAACAGGAAATTTTCTGTTCAATCTGTCACATTTCCATATTTATTTCATATCTACACCATCCTCTATTTACCAAAACAAAAAAGCAAAGGTAGGAGCTTGGACGCCCAAAGAGAACTCAAGAGTAGGACTGCGCATGATTCTTAAAGGACACCTGCATGCAAAAGTATCCTGAACATGTCCAATAGGGAGGACGCAGAATATGTCAGATTTATTGTGCCGAACACCTTTGATTGTCCCAAGAAAATGCTGGAGGAAACATTTGACAGTGTCTCAAGGCGTTGGGATGAAAAGCTTGGCCGTCACAGGGAGAGGTGAGACACGAGGGCGCACACTCTCTGCCCTCCGTTACTGGTTTGCAGACGTGAAAAGTGATGGAAGTAGTAGAGTCCTGCACACCAGTGGGCTTCATAGACTTTTACAAAGATAACATCGTTGCCAAAAGTGATCTGCCAAGCACTCTGGCCACTCCACCTGCATTTCCACCACCGTGACCAAGGCCTAAACAAACTAAGGGATGGATGTCTTCAATTAACTGTTCCAAACTAGCGCCCTTCATCTTCCTTTCCACAGTTTTTCTACTAGTACCTCTTTCCTCTCCAACACAGCAGAAGAGCCGTTTATTTCCATTCTTTTCAGGACTGTCAGATTTCCGGACTTGACATTGTGTTTATTTGGAGCAAAAGGGAAAAAAAAAAATAAGTAAAAGGGGTTGGGGATAAAATTGGTTTTGTTCCTCCTCTGTCCCATCCTTGGTGCGAGTCTTAAAGGTGACAAGTCTTGTCAGCGCCGGAGCTTTCATATGCTCCACTTGTCAGCCTGTATCTGACATCTCCTTGTCACCTCATTGAAAGCCGGGAAGGAAGTGACAACCAGACCGAGCCGCTGCAGTCTCTCTCTCTCTCTCTTTCTCTCTCTCTCTCTCTCTCTCTCTCTGAGGAGCCCGGATATATTTTTTCAGCGTTGGACTGGGAAGACCGTTTTGTGGAACACCGAGATAGCAAGTGCTGCCTCGGAGGAAGCTCATCTGTCATCCGGTTGCCAGGAATCAGACTGTGACAATGAGGTGATAAAAAGGTGACGGCGAGGAATCCCTGCCAAAGGCAAACAACATCCTGGTGCTGACCATCTGCTGAGACCTTTGAATAGTGAGGCTGATCTATGAAGGGTCAGGGCAGGCTGGTTTAGAGTGTCTCATGTAGGCGACTCCGTTGTCATTTCCAATCGAGTGCGTGCCACCGAAGCAGGGACGAGGAAATTCCTTCTATCACTTGAAAGTTGAGGCCATTTCACCAATTAATGTGCTGTCTGTTTTAGGAGAAGTGAAAGAGAGCCGACAGTACTGCAAATGGTTTTTTCTCTTCTGTGACAGACCCTCTAATCTGGGGATGAAATGGAGTGATGTGATTCCCGGTCTGCAGCAAACAAAGCCCCCCCTCCACTTATAGTTAGGCAGGAAATTGCACCTGAATAGGACCAATCAGAATGTCCCCCCGAGTGTTCAGGGCCAAGCTTGAAGATACGGGGAGGTGGGGGGGGGGGGAACCTGCAGCTATAAAAAGAAAAAGTAATACTGCCACAGACGATTTAATGGGAAAGTAAAGAATTGGCTCAGTTGCAGCCACATTAAGCTGAATTTGATGGAAGAAATCACCAAGGCTCAGCGTGTTTTCCCTCCTCTGCTGCAAAATCGCACGGGGCCCTATTAAGATATTAGTCTGCATTTATTTTCTCCTTTGATGAGACATTACGGGAAACTCTGTTGTTGTTTTTTTAAATTATTTTTTTTGACTTAATGTTTTGTTCAGTGTCTGTGGCAGAAATTGTGGAGCGTAGTCCCGATCAAATGAGAGGCGGTGCTTTAATTCGATGTGCATGATTAGTAAACCTGATTGATAAAAATGTTCTGCAGCCTTCTACTCAGTCAAGTGAGGATTAAATTCACAAATCGCTTCCTCTGTTTGCATTCCTTCAAATAACTGGCATGTTATTCGTAAAGCGATGCATGTTGCTGTGTCACTGTAGTATGTGCATGTTCATGAGCCTGCCAGGAAGTGCACATTCATACACAAACCCTGCTGAAGTTTACACTCACGTACGTACACATGCTTTATTTGGTAAAAAGCGGAGAAAGACGAATGCTCCCGACTACAGCGTTCGTCCTTGTGTGGTATCTCGTGAACAAGCATGTGTGTCTGAAGATGCAAGCTTTGCTCGTGTAGTGTGCTGTGTTTTCTGCATGCAGGAGCACACAACCCCCCCCCCCCCTTGCGCAGTAACTGTACGCGCCCAGTCTTTGCTTCTGTTTGTGCAGCATGTGTGTTCTTGCCGCGTGTGACCGTGACTGAGCACTGTGTCGTCCCCCCGGTCCCAGGTACTCGTTCCAGGATGAGGAGGACATGTTCATGGTGGTGGACCTCCTGCTGGGAGGAGACCTGCGCTACCACCTGCAGCAGAGTGTCCAGTTCAGCGAGGACGCCGTCAAACTCTACCTCTGTGAGATGACGCTGGCTCTGGATTACCTGCAGAGCCAACACATCATCCATAGGTACAGATAGTGTTTTCTTTTTCATGTCGGTTTAAAGCAGGGCTGTCAAACATACAGCCCCCGTGGGCCGCCAGAGAGTCCAATCTGGCACACGGGATTAATTTGCAAAGTGCAAAAATTACACAGAACGTATTAACTGCAGCTGCTATTCCTAATTTGTCCACAAGGTTTCGCACAGTTTTACTAAAAGTTTTGCGACGTAACATGACACCGAGACCCAGAACTAAACTGCAGATGGCAGCAATGCGCCAAAATGTCACTTATTTTTCTTATGAAATTTGAAGTTGTTCAAAAAATGTTTTGTAAATGGATAATTCCTTAAATGTAAACACTTTTTATTATGTAGTTGTTCTTCTTTGCACTAAAAACATAGGGAAAAATTTGAAGTTGTCATTATCTATAGGTTGTTACGCTATCATGTCACTGGTCCGGCTCTTTTGAGATTAAATTGTGGCCCGAACTAAAATGAGTTTGATACCTACGAAGACTATTACCCAGTGAAAATGATTTTATAGATGGAAAAAAAACGTCGAAGAAGCACTGGATGATTGCTTTTCTCGTCATGTATCATCACTTTATATGATTGTGTTTTTCTTTATCACCTTCTTCTGCAAAAGTAAGTCACCAACCATTGCCTTTCAGGCTTTTGGTGCTCTGGAGAATTTGTTTTGCAAAAAAGTTTGAGTAAATTTGAGCAGCAGACCATAAAACCAAAACAGTGAGCTCAGAGATGCTACCAAACACCGCCGAGATTTGAGGAACACCTCAAGATCTGGTGCTAATTTGTTGTGGTTTATGAACAACGTTTATTTTCAGTAGAAAAAAATGAAACTTGTGATTAGTGTGGGATCAGGCATGCTTTTTTTTGGTTCACATTGTCATTTGGGACACATTAAACTCTACAACATACCCATTAATGTCTGTATCCACTGTCTAGATGCATCGGATGCACTCGTGACAGTCTATGACATAATTTTCTTAAACCAGATAGAGACGTCTCTTCAGCTACTAGAGTTTCTCCTGCATGGTAAAAAAAAACAAAAAAACAGAAGACTTTCACTACTCAAGACTTTTTGTTTCATCGTGTTACGCTTCTCCAATGTGCAAGAACATCATTGGAGATCTCTCAGTGTTCTTATTCACCCTACAGGCTCGAACGCTAAGCTCTGACTGTTAATCTTTGCATTGTGACTTGTGCAAGTGCATCATTTCCTTTTTCCTACAGATGAAATCCAAAGTCACCGTGCCTTTTCAACCAGCATCATATGCAGCTCTTTTTAGGCTGTAAGCATGACTCACTATATATAGGTGTATATTCTCTACGCCCACCTTCATCCTGTCTTTATTGACTAATCTCACCTGCTTCCACGCTGACCTTACTGTCAGCAGACGCTATATTATTTATCCAGAGGAGTTCATGGTTCCCTACAGCTGATAGTATAAAGGGTTAGTCATGTTGCTTTGACTACAGAGTGTACCCTTTCTGCTTTCTATATTTTGCACCAGTTATGCTTTATTCATAGACTGGTGGCAAAAAAAAAAAAATGCGGTGAAAAAAAATGTTCACTAAACTTTAAGTCTGTGGTAAGAGCATTTAAGATGAATAGAAAGTGCAGTTCGTCTCATAAGCAAAAGGAGTTTTATGCAAGCAGAGCTTCTTTAGGTTTTTTCTCATGCTCCGTTTCTCAGTTGATACACAGACTCTGGTGTTTAACAGATAATTGCAGTAATAGCCAAGTCAGCCAATGTATTATCACCGTATATGTCAATCAGAACAGACTGGTACGATTGGAAGAAGTTTCCACTGGTGTACACCTTTTGATAATCCGTTCAGTAGGAAAATAAAGCTTGATGTGATTGTGTTTCTCTGGTTGTGATAGATAGATTCTTTCTACATGTCACGTGACGAGTTTCCAGATGGGACACAAACATGGGGGTAGCAAAATTACTACAGCAGATTCGAGACGTGTAAACATTTAACCCTTTATGGGACGAGGAGGCATGACTTTTCATCCAGCCAATCAGAGAAGATCAAGGCAACGTTCTCAGGTCAAATGTGGTCTGCAAAGTCCACCTCTGCATGAACGCTGAGCGTAACTGCTTCATTATGTACCACGAAGAAGAGGCCTAATGTTGTCTAATGTGATAATGTGTATAAAATACATGTTTAAATGCTCTTACCACTTAAAGGGGAATTACCGTTTTTTTACAACCTGGATATTATTTCTGGCATAAAATATGAGATGACATCATCCAGGTCAGAGGTCTGTAGGTCAATCTACAGACCCCGGATGATGATAACAGGTAACTCCGGACTCAACAGGGAATTGCACTAGCGTATCAAAACAAAATATTGGCGAAATGAACAAGTTTCGCAGCAGATTATGCGTTATTTAGAGGCTGCGTTTCAGTGCCCCATTCACTCCCACTATACGGATAAAAAAGATGGTCATAAAAAAATATGCGGATCGTCCGAACGACTCCAAATGACACCAAAGTTATATGGGTGAGTAAACGATCATATTTTACGCCAGAAATAAGGTCCAGGTTGTAAAAAACGTCTTCTTACGCCCTACAATAACACTGTAGGGTTGAAATTTAGAATTTCCAAGTATTTCAATGAGTGACCTATAAAGGGTTAAGTTGAAATCTCTAATCAGAATGATTTCAATCAGGTTGAAGTAATATTGTTCATAAACATAGCCAGGGTCTGACCTCATGTAGATATTTGTACATCCCCGTTTCTGTTTACATAACTTTTAATATGTAAAGATAGCACCGTTTTTTTCATAATTGGTACCATCCATCACTTTCAACCAGAGTGGACTCGTTGTCCGCAGCTTTTCGTCCAGATATGCTGAGCGCAGCAGTAAGTTAAAGTGTATGTGTGTGTGTGTACGTGTGCAGTCGGGTAAGTGAAAGTGAGCGAGATCCCTGCAGACTGCAGATTTAGTGCCACAGATGGCTGAAAAACTGTCTGAACCTTGTTCAAAACCGTTAGTCGGGCTACATTTCTTTCTTCAAACAACAGCTTTGGAATCCTTCACGCCAGGGACATGACCCCGACACTTTCTGCAATGGCCAGTTGTGTCTCCACTTTTATATTTATCACTTTTCCGTATTGAAAACATTGACATCATAAGTTAAGCACCTCTTACAAAAGTCAAGAGAGTCCTGAGTCAAAGAGAAAGAAAAATGAATTAATTAATAAATAAAAACGAGTCAGGCAAAAGGCAGGCTCTTGATATGAGTTATGAACTGTGACCAGGTTCCGTCATATTTATCCTCCAACCCACTCACTGTATACCTAATTTTTCCCAACATCACCTCTCTAATCCAATGAACATAGGCAGGAGGATTCTTCCCCTTCCAGTTCAGCATATCAGACTATCATAACAAAATATTGGTGAAATGAACGGGTTTTGCGGCAGATAATGTGTTATTTAGAGGCTGCGTTTCGGTGCCCCAGTCACTCCCACTATATGGATATACGCGGATCTAAATATCGTCCAAACGACTCCAAATGACTCCAAAGTTATATGGGTGAGTAAACGATCGTAATTTATGCCAGAAATAAGGTTCAGGTTGTAAAAAAACAGTAGTTCCCCTTTAAATAGGGTTTGCAAAATTTGCACCTTTTTAAATTTTCTGCTGGTTACCTGTCAATAAACAGCCTTGCTAACCCTAACCTAACCTTACTAATACGCTGCAAGCCTGCACATATCCCACCTCGCTTTTGTGCATCAGCCTCGCAACGATGGTACGACTAAATCAATACTCACTGACAGTTAGTGGTATCGATCTCCCTTTTCTACGCTCAAATGTTGAAAAGCAATATTCAAGCGTTGGTCGTACACGCAGGCACCGCGCCGTACGGTATGCGCTATACTGAAGAACAGGTTTCCCACCATCTGTTTGTGTTTGTGTAAGGCAAAGGCATGAAGGCTCCATACTGTTTATATTATATAACACAACAGTTGCATGCAATGTGTAATTCCAACGTGTCAGTCACTCATCTCTCTCTACCAGACAGGTAGCCAGTGTTTCTCTCCCCCCTCGCCTAGTTGCCATGTCCATAGTGTACATTCCACAACTGCCGTTACAAACAGATGACAGATACTTCAGTGTTTCTCACCCTCCCTCTTGACATCGTGTGTTCTGGCTTTGACGCGACCGTGTCTGCTCTCAATTGGTTGGGGGGCGCCATCCGATCCGTAGGTATCCATGGCCTCCTCCCTCCAACCCCCCCACCCAGCTCTGCGATGCTGTTCCACCCTGTAAGTTTTTGACAGGAGAATACTATACAATTATTTTGTTGCACCAACTGAAGGAAGAAGGGTCTCTCTGGTCGCCTAGCAACAGTCAGCTGCTGCCACCATGCCCAAGGAGGTAAAATTAGTCCTGAGAGGAGAAGGGAAGTCGAAGTGGAGTCGCTTTTCTCTTCTTTTCTCTTCTCTTCTCTTCTCTTCTTTGTTTTTTTTTATAACATGCTCTACTTGTTAATCACACAGGAGGTTTGTTCCGATACCAATTAAGAATTCACTCCGTGTTAGACCGATGTTTCTTGTGCTCGCTGCAGAAAAAAAATTAAATGTTAAGTGAATTCTGTGCTTCAAACAAAATGTCCTGGTGTTTTACGTTGGGGAGGGGAGGGGGGACTCGTGCCAGGATTCCTCCTGCGAACATGTGTGTGTGTTTTCCTGCAGCTTTGTACTGCTGGTTCAGTCCCACCCCACTACCACTAACACCACCACCACCACAGCCTCCACCTCCACACCCCTTCCAAGAGTTTTGGCAGATGGCATTAGCATCAGCTTAGCGTTGCATAGCCATAGCAAACACATGCGTCCTGTGGGGTGTGCTGATGCTCTCTGTAGACTGTGTGTGTTCTCCACGCCGGTGTGATGTGCAGCATAATTAAATAAGATGCGTGTGCACGCTGTTAATTGCCTGTGGAGGGCTCGACGGGCTGGGGAGTGTTGAGATGTGTGTGTGTGTACCTTGATGCGTCCATCGAGAAGTGTAATAAAAGCATGTGCAGGCAAACCTCAGGAAACCCTCAGAGGGATCAGTGATGGTTGTGTTCTCATGCACTCAGGCTGGGAATGTAAGAATATTCTTGTTTTCTCGCCGACACACACACACACACACACACACACACACACACACAGACACACAACATGTTGCATCAACATGTAATTCACACATACATCAGCCTACTAACGCCTCCTACAGACATTCGCATCTACACATACTGTAGATATCCAATCCAAGGTGACTACTGTCTATGAGGACTTCAAGCCCAGTTAATGTGTTTGAGATTTCACTGAAAATGATTGGCTTGTCAGTAACAGCAAGCAACTTGTTTTTTTATTATTATTATTTGAAACTTAAATGAAATGGAAATGTTGAACTATGGATTAAAACAAAAGGAAAAGCCGTCCAGTGAATCTAGAGATGAAGAGACAAAATTTTCTGGAAATAATTAAAAAGAAAAAAGTACATTTGTCTTATATTCTCAATGTTTACGACTGTGCAAATGTATTAACTGAGTATATCTGTATTTGTATGTTGTGACGGATCTTTTTTTATCTGTTTGTGGTTTTGTTTTTGTCTCCTTTAGAGACGTCAAGCCAGACAATATCCTGCTGGATGAACAAGGTAAGGATGTGCACTTTTTGTTTCGTGTCTGAGTGCGTCCCAGGAATGATGAACAAAAAAAAAAATGAATATATGCGCAAATGGCACTCTTGTTCTGGCTTTACTTGAATAGCGAAGATAAACAATCGAGGGGATAAAAAATCAAATAGAGTGTCACGATAGGAAGCAGGGTGTCTGTAGCGCTGGAAGCCTCCTTTCAATGAGCAAGGGATACCACAAGGTTTTGTGTTCGGCCCACTATTTTTTAAAATAACTTATATGAACAATAAAAGATTAGATTGATTATAGTTTAGATTAAAAATGTGTAATTGCTATTAATCTCATGATAGTTAACGTGTGATTAACGCAATTATAACTGTTCTAAATGTACCTTAAAGGCTATTTTTTAGTTTTTTTTATTACAACATGAGAGTGGACGAATTCTGCTCTCTGCATCAGTTGCGTGCCAGTGGGTGGTGTTTGGGACTTGAGTGCTCTGGCGGTGGCTCAGTTCACATCGACAGTTAATGCAGGTGGCTTTGTTCTTGTCGGCGGAGCCATCTGGCAGGGCGTTGGGGTGGAGCTCCCCATTTGGAGGACTCTTATCTGTTTTTACGCATGGACGTTTATGTCTGTGTGCCATCCATTCAGCACTGCTTCCTGATTTCCCGTACGGCACAGTGGTGTAGTTATTAGCACTGTCGCCTCACAGCGAGAAAGTTGTGGTTTTGGACTCGCCAGACAGCTGAGGCCTTTCTGTGCCGAGTTTAAATGTTCTTCCTCTGCCTGCATAGGTTTTTTTCCTGGATGCTCCGGCTTCCTCCCTCAGTCACAAAGACAGTGGCCGTATCTACCACTCAGACATTCAGGATAAGCGGTGATAGATGAATCAGTGAAGAATCATACGTGTTCCTGCTTTGCGTTGGGGGGTTGCAGGTTTTTTAAAGTCGACTGTTATGTGCTAAAAGTCAAGTCTCTGATGACGTCACTAATAAAAACCCAGTAGAAAGTAATGCTTTGCAACAATGAAATCTATATTCTTGACCTGAATACATATGCTGAGGAGTAGACAGCTCATGTGCTACATACTGTGAGCTGCAGATATGTATAGCCTGTATAAAAACAGGCAGCAACTCAGCACCATTAATAACATTTAGAAGTACTCTACAGCTTGTTGTTAGATGGGATAGTGTAGCCAGGTTAAAAAGCCACCTCCTCTCTGATAACTGGCTGCTATCCAGAGGATTTGGACCGTTCCTCTGCTAGCGTTAGCGTTAGCCATTTCCGATGCATTGCAGAAGTGCTTTAGTTTTAGGTCATGGTAGTATGGGCTTCATCTTTAGTGAAGTATTTCCACTCACTTGATGAACCGCTGCTAGTTTGCTGCAACGACCCACAGGGCTCCTCACTTGTCTTCTAGGAGGCGTCCATGCTGTTATTGTCACGTGATCGGCGACTAGTCGATCTATGCAACCCCTAGTTGTGCACATTCCACCTTAAAACTCTCTTCTCATATTTAAAAATAGACCCACCACTGGCAAACTCCACACCAGTGAATATTTAAATGAGGAAAGCTGCACCTTATAATGGAATGAACTAGAATGACTTGAAAGCTTAAATGTGTCATCACACTTGTAAACTTGTTTGTTACTGATGCTGTTTTTACGTGTGTGTAGTTTGTGACTTCTTCCATTGTACGTACAGTAAATAATGCCTGTAGCGTGTTGTTTGAATTCAGTTTAAACATGTTTTTAAGAATGTAATCTTTCAGAGACACATTATAGTGACAGCAGTCAGGGTCTGAGTCCGTCGTGACGAGTGCAACAAACAAAGATGACCCTGTGGCCTACTGATGAGTCACATCAGTAACAAAGTCAGAGGAGTCAGGGTCATCTGACAGACCCAGAAAGTAACCAGAGTCCAAATTCATCCAGTTGACCAAAACGTGATATTTCTGTCCTTAATTTCAGTTCCTTTTTGTTTTTTTAAGCGACGGGAGCCATTGCTTGAACCATTTTCGATGTCTTCTGTGTTTTATTCAGGTCACGCTCACCTCACGGACTTCAACATAGCGACGATAATAAAGGATGGGGAGAGAGCCACAGCCTTAGCTGGAACCAAGCCCTACATGGGTAACTTTGCTTTCCAAAACGTGTCCAACGAATTATTTGTGCCCTCTTGTGCATGAAGAAGAGTATTAGAAGAAAAAAGGGTTGTTGTATTCTGGGCTTAACAGTCTGATAGGCAGGAATTTGAATTTAGTTAGAGACTGGTATATTTGAACAAACTTGTTTCCGTTAAGTAATAATAACCTCTGTGATATATATTACAGGTCAGCCAGAATTAATTGTAAGCATCTTGACAAGCTAATAGTACAGGAAGGTACTGATGCTAGAAGGTGCCAGACTCTGATATCTGCAGATTCCTGACTGACTACTTCTTTTCTTACACCCTCGACACTTGAGTGAATTAAATGTGAAAACGGCAGATCTATTCGTGTGAAAGTCGGTGGCAAAGCTCGTCTTGTGATTCTTTGCGAGAACGAGCAGCAAGGGAGCGCACAGCGCAGCTTTTTCCTTCATACCTGAGTGGCTTGTCCGCCTCTCCTTTCAGCCCCAGAGATCTTCCAGTCTTTTATAAGCGGAGGGACCGGCTACGCCTTTGAAGTAGACTGGTGGTCACTAGGGGTGACAGCCTTCGAAGTGCTGCGTGGATGGGTGAGGCATGATGGGAATTTTAGTTTTTAAACTGCAAAAAATGAACACCACTCCACTTTATCATACTAAACTTGCTATTTGTCTTTTTTGTGACCCTGTCTCAATGCCAGAGGCCCTATGACATCCACGCCAGTAACTCAGTGGAATCCCTGATTCAGCTCTTCAGTACCGTCAGTGTCCAGTACAGCCCAGCCTGGCCAAAGGATCTGGTTTCCCTTTTGAGGAAGGTGAGCGGGACACAAGGGGACGTTGCTCACTTTTAGATTTTTCATATTCGCAGTAGCTGAATTTACCTTGAGGAATGAAATCCCAGGAATGATCTCCCGCTGAGAGATAAAATGATCATTAGTCATTTTGATGTGGTCGTGCTTCGCGAAGGAAATGAGAACTGCTTAGATTTAATGAACTATATTTAATGTTTTTTTAACTATGCCTCTCATTCAGTGTGTGTCTTCCCTCTTATTTCCACTATTTACTGACATCTTATAGACTAAATGATCATTCAGTTAATTACAAAATGAAAACGATCAAATGATCACAATGTGCACAAGTGTGATTAGTTAATCCTGAGCATACTGTAGATATTATACAGTTTTTTATTTATTATTCAATCTGCAAAATACACAGATTCACAACATCTTCTGTCTCTAATTACCGTAATGTCATTTCTAGGAGGGGCATGAAAATTTCGCGCCCAAGTGCAGGATGAGTCATCATTGTTTTTGAGTCATTTCCAAGAAATAACTGCAAAATACATTACATTGTTTGGTGGCTTGTAAGTGATGTATAGCACAAACAGTAATTTTATTTCATGGACCCAAGAAACTCCACTCACCCCACAAAAAAAATCTGGTCTGGCCAAGTTTTAAATCCAGACGAGTGAGGAGTCTCTGCTCTAAAAGATTGTGTTATGTCGGAGAAAAAAAAAACATAAATAAAAAGATTAAGCAGCATAGATGCCAAGCAGCATATATATATATATATATATTATATATATGCTCAAGTTACATTTAAATTGACTTGGCTGAGTGGGCGCAGATGGTCTTCCCTAGAAAGGGTGGGGGCTATAGAGGTGACAGCGGGGGTACATACTGAGGAAGAGGCTGGACGAGGATGCAGGTACTGTGGAGGGACTTGAGCTTGGATGGGTGGAGGGATGGAGGATGAGCCGAGACCCTCAGGGCAAAGAGGCGAGAGAAAAAAATACGACAGATGGGAATCTGAAGGATGGAAGCACAGAAAAAGAGCAAGTGGGTGGGACCAGAGACGATGTGTGTATCTGTGTGTGTGTTAATATTCATCATAACAACTAATTTAACCTAATATTCAGGCTGGAAATGTATTTTTTTTCTTCTTACAAGGGAAAATAGGCCACTTGGATGAGATAATTCCCTTTGCGTCAAATGGAAATAAATCTCCTCCACACTTTTCCTTGAATCGGGCTATTTTTTTTTTTCTGGAATAATAGTCAGCTTTGTGTCAACAACAACAACAAAAAAAAGGGTAACTGTACAGAAAGCAAATTATCACCTTCCCCTACAGGCGGTATTTCTTCAGATTTTGAGATTTCTGAGTGTGAAAAGCTGTGGCTCGTAGAGGAGGACGTTTTTTTGGCAGAGTTTAGGTGTGAGCATGAGTGCGTGCATGTGCTCTGTGTCTGAGTGATTGAGTGTTCTGGACAGAGCGATGGTCTCTTCCGCTCTGCTGCTGATCGATTACCGTGTCTGCACTCCAACGAGACAGAGCTAACCGGCCCTGCAGGAGGAACCTGAATCAGCCTGTGACCAAAGGAAGAGGAGGGGGAAAAACAAAGCACAGGAAACACGGTTAACATGACAACAAAAGCCCCGTCCCATTATCATTTACAGCTTTTAGCCTCTGGTGAAAAGTGAAGCAGATGGCATTCCATTAAAAACACCAGCGCCAGCTTTTTGTTTTCCTCCCCAGAAACAAATAAATACCCTTATATATGTGGTTTTGGTGCAAAAATTCAGATTCAAAGCTGATGAACGGCTGTTAGGGTCCAGGTTTTGTGCATGCTGGCTCACTTTCATGGTTTATTGGCATGATTGATGGAGCTGAGCCTGTCCCTGCTATGATAAGGGACAATGTCTGACACAGTAACTCACCTGTGCGTTACTTTAGCATAACAAGTCTGCACCAGCTACCTGATCGGCTAAGTAGCTAGCTTGCACTTGGGTTTTTTTTAACCTCAAATGAAGTTAGGGCAGCAGAAAACCTCATCTGGCTAATTATTAGTTATTTTGGCAGACCTCTAAACTTATAGATGTTCCTCAGAAAAGAAAGACAACAGCATGTAGAGAAAAAAGAGGAGCTAGCTAGCTAGCACTGCTAACATTAGTGCAGGGAAAGTTAATTTACAAATATTAAGGCAAGTTTAACTGTAGTTTTTTGATTTATTTCATTTCTATTTTTTATAAAAAAAATAAAAAAATGAATGTAGAATATATAATATAAAATACTAGCCTGTAGTAGCCAGACTTAATTCTTTAATTAGAATATGAGACTGGTTAAACGTCATTTGGATTTTAAATACTGCACCATCAGAAAGACCTGCAAACAATCAGAGCCATTTTGTTGTGAATAAATTCAACTCCACAACGCTCCGATGACGTGTATGACTACGCCGCTGTTACGCTTCTGCCCATCACTGCATGAAGCCCCGCCCCAAATGATTTGATAGGCTGGGCAGATTTTTGCAGGAGCATAATCAGTTCCCAACGGAGCGAATCCAGACCAATGTTGTACTGTAAAAAATTCAGTGGGTGGGTGAGTGAATATGAAAAAAATAAATAAATAAAGTTCAAATAAAGATAGTTAAGTTGGTCTTCTATTGGTGTTAGCTTGTAAAACTGTGTACAATTTAGCAGTTTCACAAGGTTAAGGTAGTTCTGCTAAAAAACTTACTTAAAGGGGGATAACCATTTTTTACAACCCGGACCTTATTTCTGGCATAAAATACAAGCGTTTACTCAGCCATATAACTTTGGTGTCATTTAGAGTCATTCGGGCGATATTTCGATCCACGTATATCCATATAGTGGGAGTGAATGGGGCACCGAAACGCAGCCTCTAAATAACGCATTATCTGCCACGAAACTCATTCATTTCACCAATATTTTGTTATGATACGCTAGTGCTATTCCCCGTTGAACGACTCCAAATTACATCAAAGTTATATGGGTGAGTAAACGCTCGTATTTTATGCCAGAAATAAGGTCCAGGTTGTAAAAAAAAAAGTAATTCCCCTTTAAAGTAAATGCTCCAGCTTTGTAAAGCTAATGAAACATTAGCTATTGTCTGTTGAGTTTGCTTTAGAAAAAGTCTTCAGTATCAAATAGGAAAGTTTATCTCATCTTCAAGATAGAAGAGCGTGTCTGTGAGTGAGGAAGGAAGTTGTGAAGGTGTTGTCAGTGATATTTTTGTACGTGTGTGTGTGTTCTTTACTTCCAGTTGCTGACAGTGAACCCAGAGCATCGTTTCTCCAGCCTGTCTGACATGCAGACATCCCCCTACCTCGCTGATGTCAACTGGGACGCCGTGTACGAGAAGAAGATGGAGGCCGGATTTGTTCCTAATGTTAGTGTAAATCGCTTAGACGTCAGGCATGATGTGTGACAACCAAATTATGCAAAGGAAACGAAAGGCGGCTTCTTTATGGTGTCTCACTATATGATGTGCACACATGCACTTAACGAAGCCATTCCCGTGTGCACACGAGCGTGTCCGTGTGTGCAGTTCACTCTGTGCCTTTCAAATCTGTGGCCGATTCATTATTTCGTCCTGGACTTGCTTTCGCTGGCGTTTGTAATTATCTCGCGTGCATCTTCCTCCTGCAGAAAGGTCGCCTCCACTGCGACCCCACCTTCGAGCTGGAGGAAATGAT
Organism: Chelon labrosus; assembly: GCF_963514085.1. NCBI lineage: Eukaryota > Metazoa > Chordata > Actinopteri > Mugiliformes > Mugilidae > Chelon > Chelon labrosus. The sequence goes on from NC_140348.1 coordinate 23,878,706, forward strand.
CCTGGAGTCGCGTCCCCTTCACAAGAAGAAAAAGAGGCTGGCCAAGAACAGGTCTCGAGACAACAGCAAGGATTCGCAATCTGTAAGTGACGCAGTCTGCATCCTCTCCTCTTGTTCTGCAGTAGTTTGGAAAATACATTTACGCCACATTATCAACAGCTTTGAGTTTTATATTCCAAGATATTCAACCTGTCTTCACAGATAACTGTACCTGTACTTGGGGCCTGTTGTTAAGAGGGATTTCCACTTCAGATGTCCAAATAAGAGATTAATATTTCATTATGATCTATGTCAGTCATAGGTGCCAAAATGCCATTTAATGCTACAGGTCACAGTTTTTGAGTGCAGCAAAGTAAACTATTGTTGTTATAGAAGTCAGGGAATCATTTTTCCATCATTCTTTGGGCAACTATGGTCAGATTTAATGCTGCACACCACATGAGTCTTGGAACAGCATTGCACAGAGAAAGGAGTTGTTGGTTGGAAGCTGTACATGTGCAGCCCGTCCGCCGCCTGCAGCTTTTCATCTAAAGCTGGATTTATTCTTCTGCATCAGACGTAGCTCTGCACCCTACGCTGTACCCCGAGCTGCAGCTCCACAGAAATGTTACTATACTATATGTCGACGCAGACCACAACAGCTGTGATTGGTCTGGAATTTCTTTCCTTGTCCCGGTCTCTCCATGACCGTACAAACAGAAAATGAACTTTACTTTTGCCTCCTACACACCGTCTGCTTGCGTGTCTCTTTTCTGCGTTGCATTGATTTCAGTAAAAGTAACTGCTGTCCAACGTTTATTAACTTCAGCTCCATCACAAGCTGCTCAGTTCCAGTCGTCGTCGTTTGAAGTACAAAGAGAATCCAAGTACAGCCGCCGACTGGTGTTTTTGCTGAGCTGACACTCCGGCACACAAGTACAAGCAGGTTTGCAGCGGCGTAGGCTACAACGTGGACTTTACGTAGATCTGACCCAGAAACATGAATCTGGCATAACAGCTCACTGTGGCTGCTCCTTCCTACTCCATTACTCTTTTCAATATTTCAAACCGATCTGCTGTCAAAACATCCCAACAATGACAGCGTTTGCCCGCTAGCTCACCATCAAACCTGCTGCATTTTGTGTCAGCTTCATAATAGAAGTCTGCTGGTGTTTTGCCAGTTGAACGTGAAGCTGCAGCAGCAGGTAATGTTCAGTTTGCATTAGTGGCAATTTCAGAACTCATCGTCTGATGATATTCAGCCTTCTTCATTTATATACAGATATCTGTTTGTATAGATAGATAGATAGATAGGAGGAATTACAGCCAGCAAAAAGGGTAAAAATAAAAAATAAGTATAGTATAGTAATAATATAAAAATAAGTATAGTGTATACTATAGTAAGTATAGTGAGGTAGAATGTATAAATATATAAAAATATAAATAAAGAATAACATATATGAAGATATATATACATTATATACAAAATATATATAAAATATACAATATATATACAGGTACATATAAGATATATAATGATATACATACTGTGTACTAGAATATATATATATATATATATATATATATATAAATAAATAGGGATATGATATGTGGTAATATAAAAAGTGTAATAACATGTACAATAAATCAGTTAAAGACAGTATATGACTATATGTAAGAAACTACAGGATTATATAAATAATGTATAAGATATCAGACATATTTAATATTTGTAATTTGTAAGATATATAAGTTATTACATGTGGCATTTATTTAGATGAAAGTCTTCAATATTTAAGTAAAAGGGTCTGAATAAATCTACCACCACTGAAAAGAAAAGTAAAAACATTAAGGAACTCACAAGTTAGAGAACACTGAAGAACCATTTCAAATTACCGTCCTTCAGATTAGATAATTAATCTGCATTAGCTTTCATATTTAGATCCCAGGGATGGTTTATAAGCTCAACATTAAAGCATTATGCCGCGTTAAGAAGTGGGATTTAGGGGCTGTGAGGATGAAGGTGGTATTCGAGATGTCATTGCGTCTGTTTAAAGAACATTAGTCCCTTTGATGATGAAAGAGCTCATTTAAGTTGTTTTTTTTAAAATGGCTTATTTGCCATTATATAATGCTACGATTTTTCGGCTTCCTTCCTAATTTCGTCTTTGTAGCCTCGGGTACAACAGATACTCTTTTCAGTATGCGGATGCTAAAAGCAAATGATAATGAAGAGGACGTCAGCACACACACAAACTTGTGTACAAATGATTATTATTACCTGCTGCATTACTCATGGATTCTGTGTACAAGGAGAGCCTGGGCATCTGTGGGATAACAATGCAGCTCAGGTTTGCCTCGGTATCCGCTCTGTCAGTGCCTGTCAAAACTGCATATTTTTAGATAGGAGGTGAGCCAATTCCCAGCATCCATTTTTTCTTTTCTTCTCTCAGCTATTGTGAATAACCTCAGCAGTCAAAACAAACAACTCTGTGCTAGAGTGGAGAGGATAAAGAGAGACTTACTGTACAGGCATGCTAGCCGCTGGTATCATACAAAATACCCTGCTTATTTTTATTGAAGTGTGATCACACATACTGTATTTAAGGCAATACCTCCCCATAGAAAATAAATTCCTTCCTGAACAGGGGGTAGTATCATTTTTACGGTAGTATGCTGCACCAAATTCAGTTTGTTAAAGCACTGCAGAAACCTAAATTAACAACAAGAATTTACCCTTTTAATGTGCCAGACTTAGGTCCATTTGTATTTTTATCCTTTCATACTAACTTCAGGCGCAATAAAAACCCAATTTGATAAAATAAGACACCGCACCGACTAGCGTCCACGTGGTGTTTTTACAGACTGACGAGCGCACCGGCGTAAGCCACGTACGTAGGTTACGGCGTCAGTGCCCCAAGGAGGTATAATCACCGTGCTTTAAGGGGAATTACCGTTTTTACAACCTGGACCTTATTAAACGTGCAGCGGTTTGTTGTTCTTTGGCCAGCTGTTCCTCTCTCTGCCTCCACATCCTCCTTTCCACGAGCTCCTCATCCATATACTCTAGGTCAAAACGGTAAGGACGTCCATCATAAACAAGTCGTCGTCCACAACCTCAGAATCGGAAAAATATTCAGCCATGTTGCAAAAAACAAGTAGTAGCAAATTACAAGCTGCGCGGGGTGCGCACGGCGCTCAGAGATGACATCATCCAGGTCAGAGGTTAGTAGGTCAATCTACAGACCCGGATGATGATAACAGGTAACTCCAGACTCAACAGGAATGGCACTAGTGTAACATAACAAAATATTGATGAAATGAACAAGTTTCGTGGCAGATAATGTATTATTTAGAGGCTGCGTTTCGGTGCCCCAGTCACTCCCACTATATGGATATACACGGAACTAAATATCGTCCAAACGACTCCAAATGACACGAAAGTTATATGGGTGAGTAAACGATCGTATTTTATGCTAGAAATAAGGTCCAGGTTGTAAAAAACGGTAATTCTTCTTTAAATGCTAAAATGCAGTTCCTCAAATGTCCACTCGAGGTTGCTCCGTAAAAGTAGTTAAACACGCGTACGTAGGGCTGGTAAACAGTTCTCTACAGTGACTGGTCGTATTAGACTGCGGCTCTAATCCCGGTCATGGCAAAAACCACTCAACCGGGAAAATAGAAATATTATTTAAATACATGAAGGTCGGTCAGTCCAGAAAATCTCAAGAACTTTGAACGTCTCCTCAAACACAGCCATGAAAACCCGTCAAACTCTCCAATCAAACTGTCTCTGATGAGGAAAGGAAGACCAAGAGTTAGCTCTGCTGCAGAGGAGGAGTTCATTACAGTTGCCTCTGCTGCAGAAACCACAAATTAAACAGCACCTCAGATTAGAGCACGCACAAATGCTTCACGGGGTTCAAGTGGCAGAAACATCTCAACATAAGCCGTTCAGACTTTGCGGAAACGGGTAATGCTGCGAAGAAACCACGACTGAGGTAGAACAAGGAAAAAAAGCACAAGGAGTGGACATTAGACCGGTGGGAGTCTTGCCTCCACCTGCCGTGTGTCAAGGTGAGTGGGTGGTTTCTACATGTGTGGTTCCCACTGTGAACCAGTGAGAAGGAGGTGTGATGATGTGAAGGGTACTTTGCTGGTGATTTATTCAAAATTCAAGGCACAAAGCGACACGCCATCTCATCTGGTTCGCGCTTAGCGGAGACCATCATTTGTTTTTCCAAAGGACAACGACGTCAAAAGACACCTCCGTAGCGATATAAGAGCCATTCGTCTTCAGCATTAATCTACGATGTAGATAAAAATAAAGCAAGAGTTTTGACTGGTCTGGTGCTGCGTGTGATTTAACCGGGGTTTCTTTGTGTCCTTCGCTGTTGCATTGTGATTGATTGAGAAACAGACGGTGATATCCTCTCTGTATTTATGAGCAGCCTGTTCCCATCAGACAGTCATCCTGACATCAGCGTTATTAACGTCAGCACGTGCGAGTGTCACGTGCCGTCGTGGCTGATCAGCGTGTGCAGAAGAGTGTGTGCCTCTAACAGCAGCAGGTTTATGACTTGCTTTGTGTGTGTGTGTGTGCGTGCGGTGACTGCTTGTGTGTGCTCATACTGCGTTATTACCGAGATTATTAAATTATGAGGCCTTCAGTGCTGTTGTCATGGCCCCAAGTGCTTTCGGAAATATGAGCTTCTATTTTTGTCTCGGGCCAAACATCCAATTTGAGGAGGGCTCACAAACAATTCATGACTTGTTTAAAAAGAGCAACGAATGGAGGGAAAAAGAAAAGGGAATGAGGAAAAAGACGTTTTCACCTCAGAGGTCACGCGGCTGACTGATTCCAGCTGACATAAAGGTTTCTCTGTGGCGGCTAATGATGATGATGATGTTGATGATGATGATGATGATGATAACAAGGCTGATGTTGCTGTGGAAGACGATGACGATGTGGATGATGAGTTGAGGATGTTTTGTCTGTTGTGCGCCCCGCAGGAGAACGACTACCTACAGGAGTGCCTTGAAGTGGTGCAGCAGGAGTTCATGATCTTCAACCGTGAGAAGTAAGAGAACACAGAGAGCAGCAGACCGTCCTTAACGCGACATAAAAGCAGAGTTTTCTGACGGGTTAGATAAGCATTGTTCTTTTGGAACAACTGCGAAGGACGCAATTTCCTTATAACAATGATTCATGTACAATTTAAAGAAATCCATAGTAAACTCTTATTTTATGTATTTTTTATTTGATTGTAAAGCCACATACTGACACTAGAATTCGTTTTTTGATACATACATCGATCAGCCACAACATTAAAACCACTGACAGGAGAGGTAAATAACATTGACCATTTTATGACAATCCAAAGTTCTGATGGGAAACGTTTGGACCTGGCCTTCATTGGTGTGGATGTTACTTAGACATGTAGCACCCACCAAGACCGGACCAGGCACCTCCACCCCATAGCAATGACACTCCTTGATGGCAGCAGCCATCCCCAGCAGGATGCAGCCTGACACAGCCACACACACAAAAACGCTTTAGGAACAACTAAAAAAAAACCATGAAGAACAGCACAAGGTGTTGACCTGGCCTCCAAATTCACTAGATCCCAAACTGATCAAGTATCTGTGGGATGATCCACAGAGGCCCCTCCCCTCAAAGGCCCCCCCACTAACAAACTTTCTGTTGCCAGACACCACAGGACACCCTCAGAAGGCCCATGTCCATTCTCTGATGAGTCACAACTGTTTTGGAGGCAACAAGGGAGACCTACACAAAATTAGGAAGGTGGTCATAATGTTATGCCTGATCAGTGTACATTATAATGGGGCAGCGCAAATGCAACCAGTCCCTATAACAATGCCCTTTGCTATTTTTACAAACATTTTATTTATCGTTTCATCGTTACCATTTTCTGTTTTCCTGGAGGTCAGTTTGATCCATGTCCGTAATAAGATTACATTTTTCCGTCTCCATTTCTTGAGCGTAGCACTTTATAGATGAAAGGCGCACCCAAATGCAGCGCTGACTGTTCTGAAAATGAGGTTTATTCACTGTGTCACCCCTCCAGTGTGAGCACATTACATGCGTGACTCAGACTTGCTGAGAATTAGTGTGGATTTTTTCTACGCTCGCTATTTGCTCTTAAAAAAAAAAGAAGAATCTGTGACCTCTGACCTGTTTCTTGCATTTTGCGTCGTTCCTTCAGTGTTTCTTGTCTTGTTTTTCTCCATGTGTTTTCCCTCTCTTTGATTGTTGTATTGGTTTGTCCTTGTGTGCTCCACCCTCATTACTTTCACCTGTGTCTCGTCACCCCTCTGCCCCTGTGTATATATAGCCCTGCCTTTCCTCTTTGTTCTCTGTTTAGTCATCTGTGATGTTACCCCCTGTTTGTCTCGTTGTTCAGTTTCTCGCGTTCTCGTCTTGGGTTTTGGTCCGTCTTGTGTTTTTGGAGCAGCGCCTTTTGTTCCCAGCATTTAAAGTTTTCATTGAGTTTCCTGCTGCTCCATGCCCAGGACACTTTGCAGCAGGAACATCAGCAGTTTTGCAAAGTGTACAATGCTGAAACTGCACTGCTGTTGTAAAAATTGTGTACAAATATATATCTACCCTAATTTGCAATGAAGCTTTCTTTCTCTAAAAACAAATGTCACCTAAAAAGTCCACACTTATAATGAAGAAGAAAACTCTCGCTGCCACCTGCACTTAAATCATGGATGAATGTGGAGCTGAAGCGTCGCTGCCGTGCAAAATTACTGAGGGAACACAGTCGAAAGATAAGAACAAGTTAAGAACTTGTATCCGCTGCGGTACGTGCAGAGGCACGGAGAATGCTAATCTATGCCCGCGATGATTAAAAACATAGCGCACGCAGTGCAACTTGCTAAAGTAGTAGGAAGACATTCGGCTAACAGGAGAGCAAGCCTCCATGACAGACAGCCTCTTTACTGATAAAATTGGTTGTGTAAATCAGTAAAGCTTTCAGGAAAGGTTCGCCATGTTGTTAGAAAACTGTGCGTCTAATATTTTGTGTATGTCAGTACCAATATACTCTATCCAGTGTCTATTATAAATAACAGCTACATAAATCATAGGCAGTGTGCCTCCTTCAACGTAAAGGAAGGGACATTAGTTCAGAGCTGCTCTAAATTATTGCCTCATTTATTATTGACCAGGTCCTGCCACTGCAGAGAAATCCTTTCTCCGTGGCAAATGTCTTATTATATCCTATTGCTCTAATTAATGGCAATCTCCTTCCATTTATAAGGGAGGAGGACATAATGCGTACAACTATGCACAGTAGTGAGTGAGGAGTACTACTGCATATAGTACGCTCAAGGACTCTCATTATGTCCGGCTTCTACTAGAGGAGCTGTCAGCATGTGGGTTAAGGTTCACAGCTTTTCTGAGGAAACACATTTGTGAAAAAGTAATGGAGTGACACAAAAGCGAGGATGTTTTGACGTCCAATGCTTCTGCAATAGGGTTTAGGGTGAAAATTAGAACTGAGGTGGGATTTACAAAATGGTTTATATGGTAATATAATGAGTATAGTTTTGCAGAATGATAATATAATGAGTTGTGCAAAATAGCAATGAGTATAGTTGTGCAAAATGGTAATGTCATGAGTATAGTTGTGCAAAACAGTTGTGCAAAATAGTAATATAATGTGCATAGTTGTGCAAAATGGTAATATGAGTGTGGTTGTGCAGAATGGCAATGAGTATATGAGTAATGTGGATGTGTAATCATGTCCATGTTGTATAAACCCGTCCGTGTTCCTCCAATCGTCTCAGGTTGAAAAGGCGTCAGGAGGAGGGCCAGTCAGAGGCCGGGGGCGACGACGCCAGCGGAGACGGGGACGGGGAGGCGGAAGCCGGAGCCACGGACGACGACGCGCCTGAGCCCGAACCAGAACCGGAAGCCGAAGCCGAAGCCGACCCTGAGCCGGAGCCCGAGTCCTCCTCCAAGCTGAGCATGTGCGGCTCGGTGTGCTCCTCCCCCGGCAGCAGCTAGGGCCGCGCCGGCCTCACCAGTGACGGTCGCAGGTCTCTCTGGCCACTGCAGTGTTTGTGCCATGCCAATAGATACGTTCTCACCTCTCTCCTCTGTTGTAGCCACGAGCAGAGGAAAATGCACAGCGAGGCGACTTGACGCACAGCAGGACCCAAAATGGCCCCCACCATGTCCTTCTGTTTATGTTTATTTTTGTTTTTTTCTGTAGCATCCTTCTGGTAAGGCATGAATGAAGCAGATATCCAGAGAGTCCCCGCCTACTTTACCCATTCGCCCTAGAGTAAGCTCTAACTTCTATGCAATGTTACAGTATAGCATGACGAATAATGTATCACTTACTAAAAGGTGTCTTTCATGAGCAGAAAGCTCCACGAGCATGATGACATCCCGAGCAATAGCAGTCCGCGGTTTCAGGACGCGTGTTGGGGGAGGGAGGGGGTTAATGGTTTTGGTGAGCCTCCCTGTTCCAAATCTGACGGGGGACGACTGAATAATTCAGCATACGAAGGCACTCCGTTTATTCTGTTGCCTGTGTCTTCAATTCACTCATCCCCTCGGCCTCTCTTATGTAATGTGTGCTCTATTTGGAGCTAATGTTTTTTCATTTCCTCCCAGAGCGCCCTTCCTTCCTTTTAAAGTAAGTAAGTAAGTAAGTGTTCATGGCGGTGTGACTGGTGTCATGTTGTAAACCTGTTTTAAAGTTGTGCCTGTCAATGATAACCAGTATTCGTCAATCACATCGTAGCCATGGATAGGTCCGAATGTTAGTCCGAGTTTCCTCTTTAAAGCCGTTCCTTTTCCAAATCTAGGGCGGTATGTGTTGGATAACAGTATGGCAAATCAGAAGTTTCTGCTTGCCACTGTTTCCCAACGGTTGTTACAAAGATGTAGTACTTTAGCCCCTGCGCCATGCCCCAACTCAAAGAAGCTCGCCTCTTGGGAGTCAATACCAATCAAATAAACAATCTCATCCTTTAAGAATCCGTTAGAAAGCTCTACATACTCCACTAGACTTCCTGATCTCTCGTTAAGTGCTTGACTATTATAAACACCATCTCCCTGCAGAGCTTGGTTTCGGGGCTGTGCTTAAATGTGTAGCTGTGTCCTGTTGGTTCTTCAAATCGTATAGATGAGCTAGACTGTGATAGTGATAGTGGTACATTTTAAGGTGGCACCATTAATCTCAGTCTGAACACCTGGGAATATGTAGCAAAAAGACCACCTTAAGAAAAAAAAACAAAAGAAACCCTAAGGCCTAACAGAAATGACAACCATGTAAATAGCATACAGTGTAGGTAATTAAACTCACCACAGTTTTATGTGGGACCGCGAGCTCGACGTGTAAACTTAAGGAAGAGCCGGGTGAAGCTGCGCCCTGCTTCGTTCTGCTCTTTTTTCCAAGTGTGCAGGCACAACTTGTAGGCAAAAATATGCCAAAGCTTTTCTACCATTTGCATAACCATTTCTAAGGAACTTTGAGTGTGTGAATGTGTGTCTCTTTTTTCCCCTGTAGAACATGACGTCGGTTCCTTCTGCGAGTGAAAATACTATAATTTATACAGTCATAATGTGATTATGTGTAGAGTATCTATTTCAGTATTTCAGGTAGGGAGGGGACTTTAAGGTAATAGTAAGACATCTTGGGAAATACGCCTGTTTGCAAGAATTAAACAAGAAGACCGATGCCACTCTTGTGTCTGTGTGTTAGCATTAGTAGCTAACCTAGCATAAATAAATGAGTGAGTTACTTTTCTTAAAAAATGGCAGTTAATGTCTTCTGTCATTTTTGCACTTTGCAAATTCATCACGCGGGCCAGATTGGACTCTCAGACGGGCCAGTTTTTGGCCCCCAGCCCCTATGTTTGACACCCCTGCCTTAGACCTCCATATTAAAATGCCCAACAATACGAACACAAAAACTGTTTTGGTTTCTAAATCTAATTTAACTCATTCATTCATCTTTTGTAACTGCTTGTCCTGTGAAGGGTCACGGGGGGCTGGAGCCTATCCCAGCTGTCATTGGGCGAGAGGCAGGGTACACAAGGCCAGGACAGGCCTCCAGTCTATCTCAGGGCTAACACAGAGAGACAGACAACCATTCACACTCACACCTACGGCCAATTTAGAATCACCAGTGAACCTAATGAGCATAATTTAACTCACCTGATTATATTATAACATTAAGTTGTGCATAATAAAGTGTGGGGGTGCCCTCACAGGTTTTTAGCTAGCTCTAAACATTGTGCATCTCATTAGTCAGGAGTTAGCCAAGATGGCATCATTATATATATAACCAATGGGATAAACAATCAGCCCGACTCTCTCTCGGAAATTCAAATCAACTCGATTAACGTGCTGTGTCCTGTTTTAATCCTTACAAAACCAATTGTTGACGTTGGTCAGGCACCCCCACCCCATAGCAAAGGGGTGGGGGTGCCTGGCACACACACAAAAACACTTTAGGAACAACTAAAAAAAAAACAAAAAAACATGAAGAACAGCACAAGGTGTTGACCTGGCCTCCAATTTCACTAGATCCCAAACTGATCAAGTATCGGATGATCCACAGAGGCCCCTCCCCTCAAATGCCCCCCCCCACTAACAACATTCAAATTGACTATCCCATCAGTTTAGACTGGTGTGTAAGCTAACAAGCAGAGGTCATCCACGGCCAACTATAATGCAGACAGTTACCAGTGTCGCTTGGTGATGAACCAGAAAAGTGTGGATGTTAAAGGCCTAATCTGTAGTGCACTGACATGACAATGGTATCAGTCTTTTCCCAAGCAAATGGGTGTATTTCTCAAAAGGTGGAACTATTTCTTTAAACACTATATTATAATTAGGTTAAGAAGCTTCGTTTAAAGGGTTATTAAAAAGTGGCATCTTCCAAGTCCGCCAAAAGAGATATGATTCATTTACTAGTCTTGAGCCCTGCGCTGCTTCTTTGCATGAACCTTTACAGTATACGCCTGTTTTTTGCCAAAGCCTGGAGCTTGCGCCTTTACCGGCTGATTTTGTGCATGCACAAGCTTTTGGTGATCGCATACCTCGATACTCACCTGATTACTGACACGGTCCGAAAAACCAAGAGTGTAACTGGCCTGCGCGACTGTTTCTGGACGGCGAGTTTTGTGAAATTTTAAACTGTACAAATCGTATAATCCCGGTGTTAGATGGACGGCATGATACTTTTTAGACGATACCGTATGCAGTACCTTTTGGCATCCCGTAGGCTGTCTTGACGATGCTTTGTTCAAGTATACAGACTCATAGCGTTGAGTGGAATGAGGTCAGCGGCTGTGTGTGTGATGCTCTGTTGTGGATTAAGTGTTGCATTATTGTCTGTGGCAGCAGAGGAAGAATAACAGGAACTGGGGCAAGTTTTCACTTCACCCCGACGCAGAATTTGCCGCATTATTTAAAAAAAAACTAAATCTGAATGTCTCCGTTTGTGGAAAAGAAAGCTTTGAGTCGTTAAATCGGTCGACACAGCATCAGAATCAACATAGGCCTGAAGTGTATGTGTACCTCTATGTTAATCATTTGTAAATGGATAAAGATTTTGACGGTTAATTTTAAGTGTAGCTTTTCTCTAAGTTAAAATACTAATCTACGGTTTTGACATTTGTTCCTTGATATCGGTGATCATTCCTAACTAGACCGTGCTTGCAGACCTCCCCAACATCATTTCTTTTTATGTGTTCTGGATGCCGTTAAGTGTTTTAAAAAAAATGAAATGGTAATAATAATAAAAAATAAATAAAAAAATACATTGTGCTCAACCGGCAACAGCATGACGTACGAGACGTGCCATTCTGTAGGTGTCTTAACTCTGTGGATGCAGTTTGAAACTCAGTGCCCTGTTGAGAAAAAGAAAAAGAAAAAAAAAACAAATCACCAAGAAAAATGTGCTCCATGCCACACTTTGTTCCCTCCTTGTGATCCTATTTTGCATAATTTTCTCGTGCTGCAGGATTTTTGCAGGGAATCAAGTGAGAAGCCTTGTTACTGCACCAACTGAAACTGCTCCGTGTGTTCCAAAACATGCTGCTTTAACTGCTTTGATAAAGAAATAAATCTCCTTCCAGTAATTTGGTGTCTGTGTCTCTCTGTTTCTGTCATTTTCACCTTAAATGCGCCGTCACAGTTTTGTGTGCAGACAGTAGAGGGCAGTGAAGGGTGCGTATTGACTGAACAGAGGTGTCCAAAGTAAATAAATCTCTTTAAATATCCGTACAAACATGAGCTTTGCCATTATTGACTGCAGGAGGAAGAATCTAGGACTGACTCTCAAGTCGTGAAAAGAGACGGATTTGTTTTAGGATTAGTAAGAGTCAATAATGCAGAGAAAGCTGGCTTTGTCTCCTCTTTAAAGACACAAATTTCACTTTGATATGCAGAATATATGAACATATAAAGATGGTAAAAAACATTATTATTTAGCTCACAAAAAAGGTTAAATCATTTTAAAGTCCAGGTTCAAGAGCTTTCTCGGGTCCCTTCTCCGTAGATGTCTGCTTAGCCCGTCTGCTTGGGCTCTTCTAGGATGTCCACGGCTGCCACTGTCTTCCCTGCACTGTCCAACAGGGGGTGCCACTGTGGCGCATCGATGGCCTCCAGAAGAGCCGCCAGCTCCACTTCCAACTTATCAACCGTGTCCTCTACTCTCTGCAGGAGACGGAAGACATACTATGTGTGAGGTCGACGTATGAATAATACATCAATAAGTATGAATAATAGAATTATGACTCGTGAATAATACAATCATATGAATAAAACAGTCGCCCAAAACTGCTCGTAAGGTACAGTCAGGGTAAGTCTGGGGTTTGTCAAATGGGACGGATGTAGGGACTTGTACAGAAAGTTGAGAAATTGTGAGCTGTTTTTTTTTTTCTGTACTCACACTAAGTGAGACTTGAGGTGGATGTGAGCCACAGCTCTTTCGACATCCCACCCTTGAAAGGAAATGCTGGGCATTTTTTTTGGCAGCCTCGGGTGCAGAGAAAGCTGACATTTAATAATGAAGTTGACAACACCAAAGAGAGAAGAAATAAAAAATTCCAGGACCCCCGATGGTTTGAAACCTCTGAGGTCTGAGATTGGTTTGGAAATCGCACCTTCTCCACTACATCCAGGCGGCTGTGAAGGTTTGTGTGCTCTTGACAGGCACTTGAACGCGCCGCTCGAGGCCGCAGGTCGGGCTCCGGTCCTGAAAAGAGAACGAATGCATTACTCACTGTTGTGGATGCATAATCTAGGATGTAAGCCTCGAGGAGAGTAAACAAATGGCGGAGACCAACCGTGACATGACATGACATTTTTAATGTGACATGAAAGGGAAACATTTAAACTAAAAACACCCTCAACAAACTCTAATACTGGACGTGAAAGGGATTGTTCAACATTTTAGGAAATTTGTTGAGAGCTAGATGAGAAGATTGATACCAGGAAATGCACCAGTAGTTGTATGTTATTGGTTTAATCCAAACAAGACTGAAATGTCAAAATGAGCAGCCAATACTCTTCTCCTGGCCAGGTGATTTACGGTTAAATTAAAGGCCATGTAACTTCATACGAAGACAGACTTGTAAAACTAATCTCAGGATTTTGTGCATCTCCTGCATAAACCTACAGAGATGATAAAAAGAGAGATCCTGGTTTGGTTTGGTGAGTTCAGTATAGACTGAGCCCCACACAAATGCAGACTCGCTCCCAAAAACATGCTTGGTGCATGCGTGACTAGCTAGCTTAAATTTATTGTTGGTACAGCTGGCTCACGGATGAAAATTCACCGCTGTGTTTGAGTAGTGACCTATTTTTCTTCTGTTAACATCTGTTTTCTGTGTCTGTGCTAAGCTAACTGACTTCTGGCTGTAGCTATATGGATTTGTCATACACGCTAAGCTAACTGACCAGTGGCTGTGGCTTCAAAGGCTATTTACCATACATGCTAAGCTAGCCAACTGCAGACTGTGGCTTCATAGGCTATTTATCGTACACGCTAAGCTAACAGGCTGTTGACTCTAGCTCCATAGGCTACTTACTATGCATGTTAGGCTAACTGACTGCCATTTATCTTACAGACTTGACTCTCAACAACAAAAAAAAAAAATGTTTTAAGCAGACTTTTGTACACTACCAAACAATATGAGAACAGAAATTCAACATATATTTCAAGACCTAAAACCTAACGAGAGGAAATGTGCTTTTTGGATCAATTTGCTTTACTGTCTTGGATTATGTGAAAGGATCTACCTCAGCCATCTAAAATGAGAATAAAACTGCAACCGTCAGCACTGAGGACGGTTTTCGTCGGTGGGAATTCACTTCGGCAGGATGGGGAGGGCCTCATTGTTCCAGCCGTTTCCCCCCTCACAGTTATGTTTCCAATTATCTGCTTCTCTTTGAAGCCAGCATATTTGAGAGGAAGCTTGCAATCACTGGCAGGGCTCTGCTTCCATTTTCTAACACCTTCTTAGTGGCAGCGTGCCAAGCTTGTGTTGATAGTATTTAAATGCTGGATAAATGACTGAACGTCCCATTCATTCATTCATTGACTGAATGCTGGAGACGGTGCTGTCGCCCTTGTTTTGATGAAATATTTGGAGTGTATGGGGACAGCAAATGCCCGACAGCCCATGTTGTTACTGAGCATCAGTGATACTAAGACTGTGTTTGATTTTGCTCAGTGGGTTTTGTCAATATCGTTCCTCGTGGCTGCTTGCCAGTGACCAAACAAGGATATACTGTGGTTATTTGGGGCCCCATTCCTTCCTCCCTTGCATAACCACAAACTATTTTGAAGTAAATTTTTGTAGCCAGCAGTAAGTGAGTTGGTAAAGGCTAGTCAGCCAAAATAAAGGGCACTCTTTCCAACTTTTTTTCCTCCTCTTTTGTTCAGCAGCTAATCGTACCGGACAATTATTTGAGCACTGCATTTAATCTCTGGAGTTAAAATAAAGTTGAACTTACAATCTTCCTGTCTTTCTTCCTCCCATCTCATCCTATATTACTCATTTTGTCCTCTCCTGGCTGCTTGTATGTCCTTACTGGAACTGGAAGCTTGTGGAAATATTCATTTTAGAAGAAAAACACCAGGCATTCAGTCTACCTTCAAATAAACACAGACTGTGGCTTTGTTCGGGGCTTCTTTGCTCTCCAGCAGCCGCTTTACAGCTGCCATATTCACATCTTAAATAAAATAATGGTAGACACAACCACTGTCAGCATCGATAACTTAAATATTTTCAACCCCTAAGCATTAAAGACTGTGCAAGAAGATTTAGGAAGGACTGATGTCTATATCTCATCCTGCACTTTGTCCTCCATGTCATGCATAAGCATCTAGCTGCCTGGATTTCAGTGCGATGTCCCGTGAAAACAGTTTAGAAGCGCCATTATTCTGCACAAAGGTGTGCCAAGTTCAGTACATGCAGGAAATGGGCCAAGAAAAAGTGATGTCTGCATGGAAGGTACAGCTAGTTCATCAGCCTTTCTCAGTGAGTGGACAAAGCAGATGTCTGCGCCGGTGTTTGCTTCACAGCGGGGGGATTTTTGTTGAACTCACTCGGGTGTATGAAAACTTGGCAAAGCTCTGCTGCTTTCATTTGACAGTGACAGATGCATTATAAAAAAGTCTGCAAAAGACATGAAGTTCTGCAGCACCGGATCTGGACGCAAGTGAGTTTATCAAAGTGGTGGTTTGTGCTGCTACATTTCACAGCGGCCACAATCTGCCGCTGTAACAGAATGTGCTGCTGGTTTCCCGATCATAGGATTGGAGGGGAGCTTTTGAATCCCCCTTTAAACCGTAAAACTTGCAACAGAGAGCTACATGCTGATGTTCCTGATGAATGTTTCACCCGCAGAGTCTCCCAGAGCTGAGTCTGTGGTGTGTGCACTGCAGATGCAATTTACGTGACTGATGCAAACCAGCAGCATGGCCAAGATATATATATTATCACCAGCCTGTGTTTCTAAAGAAGGTATTTGTTCCTCATGATGTTAGCTTTTACTTTTTTCATTTGCCTTTTTGGGGGACTTGTTCTTTTTAATGTCCCCATGATGATGTGAGTATGCAAACAGGTTTAGGTCCCCACAACGTAAGCAACACCTGCACTGCACAATTTCTCCAAGGAAACACACACAGGACACAGAAAAAGCAAGCTATGATGTCCTGACTCACTGACTCCACTCGAGGACAAAGGAGAAATTGTGTGTTGAGTGTGTGTGCGTGTTTTTTCCTAGCTCTGTCGGTTTGTGCACTGACTTGAACGTCCACAGGAGAGAGGTGCTTCAGCCAAGTGCCAAATTGAGAAGTTAGTAGCGGTCACAGCCTCGGTTCACAAAACATCGTGTTTATGTGTATCTCCTTGGCATGGCAGGTGAAAAGAGGGAACATATTCATGAGCGACAAACGTTAGCGAAGCGTGTCCAGCTACATTGTCTGAGCATATTAGTGCATGTTGTTCCTGAGCATCAGCGATGCTCGTGGCTGCTTGCCAGTGACCGAACGAGGATATTCTGTGGTTATTTGCGAGCCCATTCCTTCCTGCCTTGCATAACCACAAACTATTTTGAAATTTACTTTTGTAGCCAACAGGAAGCAAGTCGCTAGCTTCCAGTCAGCCAAAACATTGAGCACATTGAGCTCTTTCCAACTTTTTTTCTTCTTTCTTTGTTCAACAGCTAATAATTATTTGAGCGCTGCAGCTTTTGACTTTCTTCCTCCCATCTCATTTTGTACTGAACAGAAAAGACACAAATTGCCTTCAAACAGGTTTGTGTTTTCTGTTTTTCACAAGAAAAATCTGTTTGAACGACGCAATCTGGAGGTATTCACAACTTTGAAGGTATAGGTTCCTTAGCTCCTTACCAAGTTCCCCACCATATTGTAACCATGAGCCTACATTTTCTATCTGAAGGCAGGAACACACTCCCAAACGGAGGCACAGCTTGTCAGGCAGGCAGGCAACATGCTTGTAGGGGGGCACCCAAGAGCTGACAAGTGGTTTCTTTTTTGTGTGTTTCCAATAGCGTAAACACAGCATTACAATTTAAAGCAGACAGCTTTCAGAGAATATCAACTGGACTTTGCTTTCAGTGGACCACTCAGGTGCTTTCAGACGCTGACAAGCTGAACATACACACAGGGAACTTGTTTGATGCATTTAATCCTTCAAAGTGAGCACAGTTGCAACTGTGCAACGTGCCTTGGGGAGAAGTTTGGGGGTGCGGGGGGTTGTAGGTGCTTCCTCAAGGCACCTCAGCTATGTGGCATAGAGGAGACCGAACCCGTGACCTTATTGTACTCGTAGAACTGCTCTTCAGAAATGAAGCAAAAGCAAGTAGAGCTCCCCCTGTTGGCTGGCTGCAGTATAGGTCATAAGCTCCACCTCCTCCATGTTAGTGGATGGGACTTGGGCCTGTCATTTTACGTAGCAAGTTAATATAACGTTGATGCATGTTCAAGTGCCACTTTTTTGGAGAAGTTTTGTTTTAGTTAGTTATTTGACGCTATAGAAACAGGATGTGACGTAATGGCAACTACCAGTCGCCATGCCAAACGTTAAGTAGTGGTGGAGCTAGAGCAGAGCGTAGTATTAATTAAATGAAAATGCGTGAGTATGGTGGAAGTGTGGTCAGGTTATCGATATAGCGTGGCTCCGCTCTCGGACCGTACTGATCAGACTCTGGCTCCAAACTCGCAAGATGGCGCCGCCCATATCCCGGGGAAAATAGCGTCAATTTGACCAATGCAAGGAAGTGGTGACAGTTGTCCATATTTATATACAGTCTATGGTTGTACTCCATCGTTCAGCTGCTTTCAGCGCTCTCTGCAGTGTGTTTCTGCGATTTTAGCCTTTTTTTTTTATTTCAAAGTTCAAGTTACATGTTCCTCAATTAGACATAAAGCTTTTAAGATGAAATCAACTGCTGCACATAGTTGTGTTTGTGTGCATGTGCGTTAATTCTGCCCGCTTCCTGCAGCCATTTTTTCAGTATGAAGTCAGTGTTGTTCACACTTGAGACCGTCACTCACAGATTTGCCTCTGGAGGACTGGCCCATATTTCTGTGAATTTCCACTGGATTCTAGTAACACCGGTAAACAGAGCTACAACACTGGTCGGAGAGGCAGGGCACACGAACAGAATAGATGAGGTGAATGTTTGAAACTGTGCTGACAGTGTATTAGATTAGCCCGGGGGCTGCGGTTAAATTAGTAACAGATGTGCTGGCGAGGCCCTGAACACACACACACACACACACACACACACACACACACATGTATGATGTCAGTTCTGCTTCATGTGTGTTCATCCAGTCATCGTGTACACACACTTACAAAACAAAGACATAGTTAATGTATTACGTGTAACGCTGGTCCATAAATAATACGTTTTGCAAATCTGATCTGTGGTTCAGCTTTTCCTGTTTGACCTGTGACCCTACCGCAGACCACACCCGACTCCATCTCTTACCTGCTGCAGCGTAGCCAATCAGGAGGAGAATGAGTCCAATCGAGGCGTTGGATGCGCTGATCATGATGGAAAGAGAAACCTGGCGAACAGCTGGTGTCGATGAGAGAGTAGCGTGTGAGAGAGAGGGAGGCCCTGAGATCTCCTTTAATCCCAAACCAGGTTATAAAACTGAATCTCCTCTCCTCTCCTCAGAAAACTCTCTTCCTCTCTCCCTCCTTGCCCTGCGTTCAGTCTCTCGCTCTCCAGCTCTTCCCTCCTTGACTTGGTCGCGGCCAGTTTCCAAATGAAAACATTAGATGCGGGACAAAAAAACGCTCAGTATCTGGGAAGGGGTGGGAGTGACTGTACCCGGGGAGGGGACTCGTTTCTCACTTCGGCACAGCTGCTCACTGGCTGCCTGTTAAATCAAGGGGTGCTCAGGCTTTATTTATTACGTGGTGCGAGTTTTGTGTTTTCCTGGTATTTCCACATTTCACTGGAGTTAATAAAAAGCATGCATACAATATTATCTTCCACTGTTAATAAGGAAAATCTAAAAACAAGGGAATTATCTCAAGATGCTTCACTCAAAACAGAACTGTCTTTTAAATTCATACCCTGTGTCAGTGCTGTCAGATGTTATTTATTTCTGTTCATACAAGGTCAGACTAAAGTAGACAACCTTGTTTTGTTTTATTTCTCAAACTAGATGAAATCAAGAGAAAAGACTCGAGGCGGTAAAGCTCTTTCTTGTTCAGCAGGAAGTCAGAAAAAAATCTAAATCAATCCATCAGCAGAGAATGCCCTTTATAATCGCATTGATTGGTTTCCACTGAACCGACTTCTCTCTCTCTCACTGTGTCTGTTTGTGTGTGACTCACCGGCCTTCCCACACACCGACCGCCAAGACTGTTGTGTAGAGTAACCGTGGTTATCTTCATTAAGCCAGACTGCGTTCAGCCTCCCGCTCGGCTCACTTCGTCTGGCCGCTAGTGATGTGTCATGCGCAAAAGAGCCGATGCTTGGTAGTGAATCAGGAGAGCCGATTCCCATCGAGTGGGAGCCGGCTCCTCGCTATTTTTAGGTCCTTTTGCTCGTTCATCTCTGCTTGCGCGAGGACAGGGGCTGAACTTTGTTTTGATGAAGTGGGGGACAGACGCTGTCGTTGGCAAGATACTCACGGAGAGAGAGGAAATCGCATCAGCCGGTCAAAGCTCAGGGAACCGTTTTTTTCTCAATGCCATTATGTTTACTGAGTTTGGTTCTGTTTTTGCTTGTGTGGATTGGATTGCAGTGTTCTGTTCATTTGTTTGCACAGTTAAAGTTTTATTGAAATATTAAAAGTAAGAATGCTTTTGTGCACAAAATGAGCCTATTATTAGGCTTCTCATTAAAACATTGAATGCAATAGGGCCTATCAACACACAAACCATATGTATTTGCTGTCTTGGGCTAAAATATTAGGCTATAAACCGTACTAAATAAAGAGCTGTTTGGGATCCGAAACAAACGGCTCTTCTATGGGAGCCGTGTCAAAAGAGCCGGCTCTCAGAAAAGAGCCGAACTTCCCATCACTACTAGCCGCTTAAGCAGCTCTACAGGTTAAGAAGCCGAAATAACAAAATTAGGGGAAAAGGAAAGGAGGGATGAGCCGAGGGATGAGAGAAGACAGTCAGGAGACGTTTCTGCCCCTGCAGCAGATATAAAACAAAAGATCTAGGCCAAGGACTCAAGAAGAGAAACACTTATGTGATTCATCTTGCACAGGTGATTCCTGTTACAGTTGTATCAAACCCCTCAAAGGAGAGGAGATACAAATTCAAAGAGACACGAGTAAAAGAAAATTCATTTCATGCTGTCAGGCTGAATCTGACACCCTTTAAGAGGCACACAAGAAAGAACATCTTTCTGTTGTTGCATATTCAGAAGTTTAAACAAAATCTTTTCAAAATTTCATAAAGGAGCAAACACAATTTTTTTTCTCTCTTCTTCTTCTCTTGGTTGTCTCAATTATGCAGAAAGCGTTTGACTCAATGAATGTGCAATGTGCATTAATAGAAGTTGCCGTGAATGCAGCGTGGTTTAGCCGTTTGTTTTCTCGGATCCCTGGACAGATGTTGCATCCTGCAGCCGACATAGAGAAAAGAATACGAAATTAAAATGTTAGAAGAAAAAAAGTCGCATAATTTAGAAGTGTGCAGAGCAATAAAAACAAGTTAAGATATGTGAATATATCTAGGGCAGCATTATGCAAAACAGGACTACGCAACACACATGCAACATTAAAGATATCAAAAAGCGTCTGTAAAATCCTATAAATCTGTTGTTTTTCTGCAACTTCTTGTCAAAAGTGTGTAGATTCATTGGGGCTCCACTTTCCTGCATCCAGTTCTTCTCAGCTGGCAAGTTTTGCACTCTGCAGAAAGGTGTAAAATGCATCCATCACTGGCTAGAGATTGATGTGTGTCAAAGTTCACCCTGCGACTGTCCATTCAGGTATTGATGTTGGTTCAGGCCCTGCCAAGTGGACACATTGTTCGTCTACTGGAACACAGAGCCGGCGGGGTGGAGGTTGAAGGGGGGGTGGGGGGGGTCATGGCATCCAGTCGGCTGGCGTCACGCTGATCCGTGGTGTGACAGACTGCTGGAGGCGGGGTCACCTTCTCACCTTCTATTTCTGTCCTGCCCTCATCTTCCGTACGTCTCTTTGTTTCGTCCGGTGCCTGCCGGTAGTTGCGATGGCCAGATGCTACCACAAACATAAAAAGATTGAAGAGACCCTCAACAGTGTTCGTTTATTCCACCTTGACGTGGGCCTCGTTAAACCTCCCTGCTGCTTCCGTGGGAGGGAGGAAGGGAGGGGGGGGAAGGCTGTGGAAGAGGGATGTTACGTATTGTTGTTGTTGTTCTGGGCTCAGGTGTCTTGTGCCCTTGTGGGTCCTGGCATACACCATCTTCCTTCCACTTTTTAAGAAGCTAAATCCAATCGGAGATTCAAAAACAACTCATTAGGTGACCTTTGATTTCAGCAGACTGTGCCATAATCTCACTGTACTCACAACGCTGTGCGACACTCACACAGTTTGACTCAAAGAACAAAGTTTTTAGAGGCTTCGATAGAAAATGCACAAACGATAGATACTGAGGTTGCAGCTACAATGGGCGGCCTCAAACTTGCTCGGGTCATGGATGCTCTCTCCGAAGGACGCCCTCCTAACTGCAGATCGTACTTCAAAGATACAGAGCACATCAAGATGTCCTTTCCAAAATGTCCTACTTGATCTGTTCTGCACAATTTTAGCTCTGGTCACTACAGATTTTCAGACCTTGGAGATGTAGTTAACTCTATCGTCCCCTGTGCTTAGTCTTTATTGAAGTTAGTGTGGAGAATGATGACTCGCTGCATTTGGATGTATGCTCTGGGTGTTGCATTGTCACTGGACGCTTCACTGTGGTCTCCGATCAGCAGATGAGTTAAATATATATATATAGTATATAGGCAGCCAACAGTTTGCTGCTTATCTGCTTCATGTATGTTGCTGACAGCAGTGGTACACTTAGTTTTACCAGGCACAGCCATAGACTGTATATAAATATGAACAACGCATCCTCACTTCCTTTCTTGCATTGGCCAATCCGACGTTATTTTCCCAGGGATACGGGTGGCGCCATCTTTGGACTTTGGAACCAGAGTATGATCAGTACAGTCCTAGAGTGGAGCCATGCAGAGCCGCGATATTGATGCCCCGCCCACACTTCCACCAGACTCACTCGCATTTTCGTTTAATTAACACTACGCTCTGCTCTACCTCCACCAGTTACAAGGAAATGTTGGATTATACTTGTTTAAAACATTTTTTTTTTTTTTACAACTCTCACAGTCCCACAAGATTTACAGAGCGGTTGGCATGGCAACTGGTAGTCACCATTATGTTACATCCTGTTACTTTAGCGTCAAATAACTAACTAAAACGTAACTTATCCAAACAACTGACACAACATGCATCAGCGTTATATTAACTACCTA
Source organism: Chelon labrosus (assembly GCF_963514085.1). Classification (NCBI taxonomy): domain Eukaryota; kingdom Metazoa; phylum Chordata; class Actinopteri; order Mugiliformes; family Mugilidae; genus Chelon; species Chelon labrosus. Next base: position 23,901,211 of record NC_140348.1, read on the forward strand.
AAATGATTTAGTCTGGCCCAAGTCCCGCCCACTAACATGGAGGAGGTGGAGCTTATGACCTATTCTGCAGCCAGCCACCAGAGGGGAGCCCTACTTGCTTTTGGCTTCACTTTTGAGGAGCAGTCCATCTTTATATTGTCTATGGACACCGCTGATGGTTTCCAGCCCAAAAGTTGTTCAAAACCCATCAAAACACACACACACACACCCAATAAAGAGAAACAGTACAGGAAGATGCTTCTGTCTTGGATCAAATCAACATTATATAGCGTTATAACACCAACAGTAGTAGTAGTAGTAGTAGTAGTAGTTGTAGGAACCAGCCCAAATAGCCCTACCTGGCAATACTGCAGACACTGATGTGATACTGCAGAACATATCAGAACTGACAGAGGTGGAATATCACAGTGGTGTGTTTGTTTTATTGCACTGAGTAGCACAAGTGGTGTTAATATATATAAACGCCATTGTGGCATCATAATAATAATGTGAGATCTTGAGGTTTGAGTATGGATGAACTTAGATGCCATTGGATGTCATCAGACCCCGTGCAAGACTAAAATGTTTTATTCTAGTTCTTAACAGCCAAACGAAACAGGAATAAGGAATTTATCGAAGTAACGTGAGTAGTTGTGTGAATAACAACGACACATAACTTTAGGGAAGGTTTAAACCATGCTTATTTTCCCACCTCTGCACACTTGGCAGCTTGCTGTATGAAGTGGGCATGCATGCCTGTTGGGTTATTAGTTTTGGAAAGCTGCAAAACCAGTAACCGCTTCTAATAACAGAAAAGTGTTCGGGGAGACACAAAAGGCACTTCATCTGGAATCCTACTGAGGCCCTAACCATGGATGTGGTGCTGGTGTACCTTACAAAAGCACCACGTCAGCATTCCTGCTTGACACAGGAGTATAAGGGTTAGGAATTTACTGGCAAAACAAACAGCCCTGCAAAAAGTTTCTCATTAACTGAGGCCTGTGTGAATATTTTTACACAAACTATTGCGAGCTCAGTTCACAGCTGACTCTCGGAGAACATTACTTCTCCTTCTCTGTGACTGGCACTTCACTTGACACTACCCCCCTCTATAATGAGGAAGTTAGCTCCAACCCTACACACCTTCCATTCATTACGCTTCAGCTTTACCGGCAAGCCATTTACAGCCATGTCTGCTGAGGGAATTATACATGTTCCAGGGTTGGGGCACACGGATTACGCTCAACACCGGCATCACTGACGTCGCTCGGTTCAGATTTGAGGAATGTGTCGGACACCTGATCAGAGCTGTACGGGATCTGGATCTGCCTACTGAGGTGCAGGCAGCAGCCAATTTACCTCTTCTCCACTTCCCCTAAAGTGTCGGTTGTCTGGCTGCCTGTCTCTTTCTGCACTTCTGCTACATAAACTCCTCATTTGTGTTGCTCAAATCAAACCAGGGAAGCCGTTGTCTCCTATTACAACGCCTTTTATGTGACAGTCAAGCAGAAAGTTGTATCCAGATGCAGTCAAAAGCAAAATGCATCCTTGAAAATGAGGATAAAAGCTCAACCATGGGTTCCTTGGTGACAGAAATGAGTATATAATATGTTGTGGACAGAAACCAGCTCCTTTTCCCCTTTTTGGCAGTGTCCTAACCCACAATCCCTCCTTTCTGATCCTCCATCCCATAGTCGTCTCCTCTGTGTGGCTGAGCCTTAAGATCACTGCTCCCTAGATAACCCCTAAGTCTGCATCTATCTCCTTAAAGCGTCTGATTAGCACTACGTCACAGAAAGTGGAAGTAATCCCGGTCTGGGCTCAGGAATAGAGCCCTGGGAGGGGCCAGGCCACCGGAGAGACGCTTCCCCCGCCACCAAGCATGTGTCCACGGGTAATCCCTTCTTAAGTAGCCCACGGACGGCGGAAGAGGGGAGGGAGCTGTGGCAGGGGACGTTACGGCGTGGGAGCAGCAGCAGCCAGTGTCCTCTCATCCCTCGGACACGACAGGAGAGGGATTCAGACGCAGACTTCTCGCTGGACTGTAGGAGGAAAGTCCTTCAGCCGGGATGAACTTTGCCGCGCAGTTATTCTACTCGGGCTACCTGAGCGAGCGGCTCGAGCGACTGTACTCTCCCAGGCTTGCACTCAAAGACAGCGAGGAGAATGACCCCTTCTGGCAGAGGTGGGACATTACACCATGTAGCTAGCCTGGACACTCCAGACCGTTGCCTATATTGGCCCTGTAGCCTGTTCTGTGCTACCTAGCTAGCGCCTTACGTCCATCCTCCATCTTCCTCCTGTTTGCAGCCTACCCTTACAAAGACACCCTTGAATCTCAAGTATCTTCCTCTGTTGACTCCTTCAATTAGTCATGAAAGGAGCTACCATTAGTCCTCCAAATTCACGTTTTCAATCAAGTCGTTGGTTTCCTCCTCAGATGGGTTTCCCCACAGATTCTCTTGTTCCATCCAGGTAACCCTAACCCTAACCCTAACCCTAACTAGGTAAAGAAATGTCCTCTTCCATCCCCTCCATCGTCTCCCTTCTCTTCTTAAGATCCTACTTCCTGTAGAGGAGAGATACTCCCTACCTTGCTCCTCTGCTTGTTTCTGTACCTCATTCTCCTCTTTGTTTCCGGGTCCTTTTGAAAAATTTTGGGATGGCGGATAGAAATCAACCCCTGTGGTGTTGCTCTGTGAACATCTCATTCGGGGTTTGCAAAATGTTTTGTCTGTGTTTGCCATGGCTTGAACGGTACATTGTGACTGTAAGGATTTAATAATATGTAAAACTAATCAACCTTGAAAGCCCTCGTCCAGAGTCTGCAAACTTTTTGGCGTCTTATGTTCTAAAACATGTAGGAGGGCTGGAAAGATAGCTGCCAAAAAATGCGAGAAAGTTGTCAAAGGCAGAAAAAGAACAACATCAGCGATCAGGGTCATATAGAGCTAGGAGACATGTTTTTCCCAAATGAACGCCAAAAAAAAAAAAAAGAAGAAAGAAAGAAAGAAGCAGAGCAGCAGGCAGTTAGGGGATTTACTCCTTATAAGGACATTAGATAGCTGAGATGATGATGAAAGCCTGGTGGGCTGAAATGCTCCCTTCACTTTTTGCTTCATCACCACTTTTTGCTCCATTTGGAAATAACAGAAGCTATTTTTTACCATTCTGACTCTTCAGCTTCTCTCTTGATGAGGCTTTTTGAGGGTGCCATGTTGCTCTTTCCCCCGTTTGATGCTTGTTTTGAACGACGCCTTTGATTCGAAGCGCCGCTATGGCAGGTGCAGCGTTGGACTTTTTCTTTTTTTTTTTTCTCATAGTCGTGATGAGAGAATGCTGTGTGCTTGAATATTGGGGACTTGAAGGTGATAGATAGATAGACAGGTAGGGCAGAGAGCAGTAATAGACCCAGGAGATGAGGTGAAAGGTCAGCGTATTGCTTATGACAGATCATTGTGGTATAAATAGAGCGGGATGTTCTCTGCAGAGTGCTGAGGGAGACTCACGCCGTTGTTTGGTAAAGCTGCACCACCCGGTGGACTTTTGATGTTATTTTATTTCAGTGCACGCTCACTAAAGCGCTATGTACTTCAATATTACTCTGATTGGACCATCATGCTGCAGATCTAAACTGATTGACATAACTCTGCCACACAACCCTTGACAAAGTTTCAAACTTAGCTGTTAACCGTTTGTGATCTGCTTTAGTGGCTAAGTGACTGAGTTAATCTCCAGGGCATGTAATCCTATTATTATGTCTCTACTGTGTAAAAGGCCACCTCGGTAACTAGGTGGCAAGAGAAACGTCCACAAGTGAGTTTGATCCCGTCCATGTTGTGTCACTTGAGAAATGAGACTAGAAACCAAATTATTTTGAATTGTAGGATTTGATTACGTCCAGGGCCCATTTGCAGGGCTGTTATAAATCAAACTGGCCCGCTTTTACCCACAAAACGGCCACTTTAATTGCGTGCGCATCTCCCGAAAAGGGGAGCTGAAGGAGCCGATAAATCATCCGACTTAAAGATGTAATCTGTCACAGAGAGCGGAAGCAATTCATCTTAGATTAAAGAATGACGGCTGTGAGGGAGTACGGTCATGTCCCGTCACAGGAGGGTCAAGGTCAGATCGATTTTCATCTAAACTGCGAAACTGTCACATTAGAAAGTTTCCCGATCGTGATTAAGACCGGTAGCTCTTGTCAGTGACGTCTATGTCATAGAGTGTAAATGAATCCTTGGATCTAGTGTTTTTCTGCTGTTCAGAAATCCCTGGTTTCCATTTCATTAGGAGCTTGCAGAGACCGGAAACCAGCTACATATTGGTTATGTAACAGTTCAGTGGTGAAAATGCAGTTAAAAACAATGACAGATTTGAAGTCCTCTGCAGTGGTGCATTTACTGTTAATGCTCTTGATTCATGAAGCAGGAAATTCACATCATTTTCACAGCATCCACGCCTGCACAGTTTTTATCTTTTCGGCTTATAACTAACGAGTAAGTCGAGTCTCAGATACCAGAGCTTGCTGACTTCACATTTATGCATGAGCGTCTGATGCTTTTTACTTTTTCTTTTTTGTTTTGCTTTAGCTTGCAACAAAAGAATATGTTTATAGGAAGACTAAAATGCAAATGTGGTGATAATTAATGATATGCAAGTTGATTCATTTCATTTTGTCTTCTTCTAGTTCCATACAGCGCAACTTTTATATAACTAGCAAACATCTTCACCGTTAGAATGATGAAGAGAAACGGGCTCATGTATCATCAGTCATTTTGCAGAAACACTGTTTGATTTGCACGGTGGACTTCATGTCTCTGTGTTGTTTTCTCTCCAGAGATGAGCTGCGTTTGGGCCCCAGTCTGCCCGGCTGCTCTTACAAATCCGGCTCCGTCTGCAATGGCACCGCGGGCCGCAGACCCACCCTCATTGAACCGGAGCGTCTGAAGGATTTCGGCGAGGAGGAGCTCCTCAATGGGGACGTGAGGGTCTATGACACCAAAGTGGTGGGGGGTCCTGAGTTCATGCTGATGGATCCCCCCAAGACCAGACGACTCAGCGAGTTCAGGACCGTCCCCAGGCCGCCTATTCTGTACCTCCGCTTTGAGGACATCAGCGCAGCGGCCTTCAGGATCCAGTCAGGGATCCAGAAGACGCCGTGCACGGTGAGCTGGAATAGCGTGAGGGTAGATAGTGAGTGAAGGCCATTTAAAATATATCAAAGCTTAAAGTTATAAATGGGTGGCTGCTTTGAGTGACGAGTGGGAACCCTTACAGGGTACTAGCTGGTCTAGGCATCATTCAAGCACCACTCATGCTTCAACTCTTTGCAAATTTCTGAATTGGCCGTGAGTTGAGCGGAGTCAGGTACTGCCAGGATGGCGACTGCCGGTGTCACTCATCTTGAGCTTCAGAATCGCTCTTAAGGAATCCTGTGGGTGACGCCATGGAAGGTTTACCAATCTTCGCTCATTGCCACCGAAGAGAATGAAACTGAAATCTTTGACCAGTGTAGAGGAGGCGTCCTAAGACTAAGACCTCTTTGCGTTTTGCAGTACTCCAGACTCTCCAAACAGTACGGGATGGAGATCTACCTGAAGAAGGAGCACCTGCACTACACGGGCTCTGTGAAGGAGAGAGGAGTGCTGTACCTGCTCACCTCCCTGGCACAGGTAAAACAAGGTGGAGAGGGGTGCTAGTGCAATGCATTCACTGTGTGTGCGTTTGTGCAGACATGCGTTGTGTTAGCTGATGACCTGTAGTAATAAAAACAGTCCAGCTTAGGATTTTGTCCTTTTGCATGTTTTTACCGTCCTGTATGTCTACAACTGGACAGCCTTGTCTTGCTGAGTGTCCTGAGGACCAGGATTATGGGAAATTATAAATTAGGACATGAATTGGCCGTAGTGGGTGCTATTAGTTATTTATGATTCTGTTATTGATGATTCACGTTGAAACACCTCACGAAATGGTCAGCACATCATTTTGTTGTGTGACATCTGCACTGTAAAGGATTTTTGTGATGTCCAACGTGACTTTTCCGTCCTTCCAGGAGCAGCAAAGGAAGGGCGTCATCGTGGCCACTGACTGTAACTTCTCCATGGCCGTGGCTCATCACGCCGTGGAGCTGAAGATCCCGGTGTTCGTCATCATGCCGTCGTGCTGCTCCTCGCCTCGTCTCAGGATCTACAGAGACTACGGCGCCATGGTGATCTCCTACGGCAGCACGGGCCGAGACTCCCGGAACCACGCCAGCCATCTGGCCAAAGACAACGGATACCTCTACCTGGAAGAGTCAGTGTCACTAAGCTACTGCACCGAATAGTTTGACCCTGATACAGCTTTAACTTTTAAGAAGCAAATCTATGCACATTACTACACATCCTCTCTCAGTTTTCTGTTAAATGAAGTTCTCTCTTTGATGCCCAGAGATGAAAGTGAAGCGTACCTGGCAGGACTGGGCACCGTGGGCATGGAGATCTATGAGCAAGTGCCCAAACTGGATGCAGTGGTTATTCCTGCTGCAGGACAGTACGGTCTACTGGCCGGCACGGCTGCAGCCATCAAACACCTCAACTCACGCATTCTGGTCATAGTAAGTAGAGTTTGTAAACTCTATCTCGCATGAGCAGTAGTGCCGTTTTATTCAAACCCTGCCCCATAAACCCCTTTTTAATTGCGAAGAGGAGAACCTCCTACATCTCCCTGGTATTGACACAAGCGTGCTTTTCTTTGCTCCTTGGATTCCTAAGCTAAAAATATTTCACTGTTTGCCTACAGCTGAAACTCTGAGAGGCACAGAAGAGCCCTTTCCTTCTATTTTGAACCAGAATATTTCTGGTGTACGCTGACAACCTTGACTCAGTGGTGGACAAGGCAACAGAGACGCTGATTACAGCCACGAAATCTGCTAACAGATGGCTCATTTATTAGAGTAACCACCCACAGATGCGCTGGAAAGGATAGAGCAGTTTTAGTTTGAAATACAGACGCTTAACGCTCCAATTGAATTCAAGTGAAACCATCTTACATTTAGTGTACTGATCTTCACTGTTATAAGTAAGGGTAAATGTGGATATTTGACATAGGCCTTGAATCAAGAGACGGGCCTTATCCCAGATGTATATTCATATTTTTGCCATTTGAGCAGCTCAGTTTGTCGGTCCGTCACTATTTTGTTTATCGTGCTAAGTAATGATTGATGGATAGATTTATTTATCCCGTGGGAAATTCGGTATCCAGCAGCATCATTACACAGAGACATGAGGAATTACAGTCGTAACGTAGTTGTAAGATATAAAGGAATATATAATGTTAGCATGCATGCATTGCCATTTGTGCACTGTCAGCATTCTGATGTTAGCATTCCCCTCGCTGCGCCTTCACAGAGCTGCTAGCATGGCCGTAGACTCGTAGCTTTGTTTACCGCTCACAAAGATGCAAATGATGACTCTCACTCAACAGGGAATCGAACCGGAAGGCTTCCCTCTGCTGCTGCAATCTCTGAAAACAGACAGTCCGGTGAAAGACATGCACAGCAACCCCAATAAGAAGCTCTACGGAGGTACAGCTCATTTCATTATCTGGCTACCTGCTACCTTTAATGCAGGTCATTGTTAAGAGCATCCTTTTTTAATTTCCCTCCTGGGGTAAATCTTGTGTCCGTTCTTAGATCTTATGGAGCGTTCGCTTGGTTGTAACACCTTCCAGCTGGCAAAGAAGCTGGTGGATAAAGTCATCTCTGTCAGGTACTGCATTCCCACAGAACATTTACACTTCAAAGCTTCCTCTGGAAGGTTTCGCGGCGGCGATAATGACGTCCTCGCGGCCTTTTTGGACCCGCAGTGTCGGAAGTCTTCTCTGTAATTGCTTGCTCTTGCATTTATATGCGATGGGAGTTCATTCTCTTTCTTTGCTCCCAGAGAGGAGGACTGTCTGGTGGCAATGCTGCGGTTTCAGGAGTTCGAACGCTCCACCGTGGACACGGAAGGAGCCATGGGACTCGCTGCCATCCTGGCCGGACAACTACCCGAGCTGAAGGGCAAAAAGTGGGTCAGATGTGTTAACAATCCTAAAGGGAAATTCTCCTCACTCAAAGTGGTCTGAGACACTATCTATCCAACACGTAAAAGCCCTTTGTATCATTTTAGATGCACTCTGAGGGTTGACTGTATTTTCTCTGTGTCTGAAACGCTGACACTCTGGCAAATACAACACCGTCAGCAACGTTAATCCGTTCGGCTCCGGATAAAACGAGCGTCCCCCCTGTTTCTGCTGCAGGGTCGCCGTGGTGGTGAGCAGCGCTAACATGGAGCTGGAGCTGGTGAGGCAGTGCGTGGACAGAGCTCTGGTGCTGGACGACCGGGTCAGCAAGTTCTCGGTGCAGCTGGGAGAGTGGCCGGGAGACATGGCCAAGCTGCTGGACATCCTGTCCAGAGAGGACGTCAGGTCGGTTTGTCACCCATCCACAAATTTTTTATTTTTTTGCTAAACCGGTTCTATGTTCACCACAGCCTCAAGTCACCTTTAATTCTTTCCTCTTTTGTCTTTTTCCTCCCAGGTTGTTGGATGTCTGCCATCGGAAACACAGTGACAAGTCAGATCTGTTCAAGGCGAAGGTAGGCGACTAATCTCTCCTCTTCACCTCATTCTGTTTCCTCCTCCTCCTCAACAATCCGCTCACATTGCCGTGGGATTCTTGGCTCTGGGTTGTCAGGGAGTTGGCGGGAATTAAAAGGCCAAAAATACAAATAAAGTAAAATAAAGATATATTTAACTATATTTGATGTTTAAAACTGCAGAGATGAGGGCCTGTAGTATTTATTAGCGGATTATCAATATTTATTACCATTAATATGCTGAGTTAGGGTTAGGATTACACATGTGACACTTACCAAACAATTTACATTATTTAACCTGGTAAGAAGTTTTTAAGTCTGACATCTTAATGAAGAAACAAGTCATTGTTCTGGTTACAGATGAACAGCTGAGTTCATAAGTTCTAACATGTGCTGTTCCTCAGGTCGTTTGCCTCCGAGGTTTTACGGCTACAGCTTTACTTAACCTAGTTTGTCGGCTTACTTTGGATTCTGGCAAGATATAGACTCACCACGTAACTGACATCACGGAGTCAGTGTGTTGAGTTATCTGAATTCCACGTTAAGCTTTCACTGTAGCCACAACATTATGACCACTGACTGAGAAGTTAATGCCATTATGACCATCTTGTGACAATTCAGTGTTCTGCTGGGAAACTTTTGGATCTGGCATTCATTGGTGTGGATGTTACTTAGACCTGTAGCACCCACCTAGACCAGACCAGGCACCCCCACCCCATAGCAATGACACTCCTTGATGGCAGCAGCCATCCCCAGCAGGATGCAGCCACAAAAACACTTTAGGAACAGCTAAAACAAAACATGAAGAACAGCACAAGGTGTTGACCTGGCCTCCAAATTCACTAGATCCCAAACTGATCAAGTATCTGTGGGATGATCCACAGAGGCCCCTCCGCTCAAAGGCCCCCCACTAACAACTAACTGTTACCAGACACCACAGGACACCCTCAGAAGGCCCATGTCCATTCTCTGATGAGTCACCACAAGGGAGACCTAGACAATATTAGGAAAGTGGTCATAATGTTACGCCTGATTGGGGTATGTAGCGTCTCAAACAGATGAAGGCAAGCCCCTGGACAGAGACAAATACAAAACAAAGTGACTGATGAATCCTCTTGTTTATGAAACCGTTTAACTGAATTGGAAATGAGCAGAACTGTCTCCTAATCTCCTCTCTGCGTTATTACCCCGGCCTCCACCGACGGATTTTACCATTTATTCACTTTTTGCATAATCCTACCCTTGATACTAATGTGTGTGTGTGTGTGTGTTGACAGGTGGAGTGTGTTGTGGAAACCAGAGATAAGACACAGAGCGCTCAGCTGAGGAAGATGCTGAGCGAGCGCTACCCTTCTATATGCTGGCTGGACCGGTGATCACAACAACAACAACCACACAAACTACACACCAGACACCACGGAGGAATAAAAAGGAAACACACACACACACGCATAACGCGAGACGACTTGAAAAACACACCCTGTAAGCTGTGCTCCTCCGGTGGCACACGAGCTCTGTTACATAAACTCATTATGCTTGTTCAGCAAGTGTATGCAGAAAAGCCCGGAAATTATAGAGCAAACGATATTTACTTCTGTTACTTACGCTGCTTTTGTTCTTGTTCGCCGTGGCACCCTAATTACAGTGGAAGTGGTTGAACCTAGTTCTCTGCAGAGCATGAATCATACCCTCTCTGCATTAGCTGCAGCCTGGACTGTACAGATAGACGCTTACTCCTCCTGCACTCAACCCCAGTCCCTGTCGTTACAGGTTTATTTTTCAATGAACGCCGTTTTTAAAATGCTGTATATATTTCTGTATTTATACCATCCAAGGTGGTAGAGTCACTCCAAGTAAATCCAAATAAAGCTGGACGTATGAGCCACCCTCGTGCTTTTTGTGATGTTTGGATGCGGAGAAACTGGTCGTTGCGGTTTCCCGAGCGTAGAAGTGAGTCGTGGGCGTGAAAGCCAGTTGTGTGTTTACACTGTCCGCCCCTGATAAACGGCTGGAGGCAGCTCTAGTGGAGACTGGGCTGTTTAAGACGGGTTAATGCTCTTAAGTTCATAAGCAAAGGACATGGTGACCCCGGCTTCGTCCGCACTGTTTACCTGCATGAAAACAAACACCGTCGAGCTGGAAATCATTCAAAAACCTCCAGGACTAAGACTGAATAAGCCCAAGATGGATAAACGCAGCATCCTCGAATGAGTCCTGGACTGGTTAAAGCTGCTCTATTTAGTATTTTTATAATTAAACAATGGATCAAATGAAAGTAATTTAATGTGAAATGTGACAAATATGCAGATTCCTTCAACTCTGTGGAGAATTTTAGAGTCTTTCAGCTCATCAAGGCGGTTTCTACATCAACTATACCAACACACACACACAAAGTTAGCGGCTTAATTAGCAGACATGTCTTTCAGGAGTTGTGGGAAAGCTACGCAGAGCTAAAACCATGATAAATATTGGACTTTATTTTTGCTTCAAGGTGAATTCATTCAATATTTATGCGACGTGCATTTAAATTATCCACCAGTGCTCGATTAAGAACCGGTTTCTGTTCATCCCGTGGCCAAAACTTTCATCTTACGCAGGAATTTTAATAGCTTTCACACATTTATCGGAGCTGGTAGCGTGGCTTTCGAGGTGATGATGATGTCTGTCCAACATTTTGATTTGTCCAGCACTCTGGTTTCTGTTCAGATGCCTGCAAAACAAATCCCATCTTATGCTAGCTTATGCACGCTGGCGGTAGCGTTTAACTCAAAGGTGTTTCGAGTAAAATTCAATAAAAAGATGAATCAACAGCAAAAAAAACACTTCACGTACCATTTGTAAGTCACTTTATTGTTCTGTGTTAGCTTTAAGACTTCCAGCATGCCCAGCACCACAGCGTGAGATAAAAAGGCACCTGTACTTATTTTGACGGCGGAACCGACCCGTCTGAACTCGTCTTGGTCCTATAGCAGCTGAAAAAACACGTCCCCCTTCCTGCCACTGTTTACGCTGAATGTAAACATCATGAGCATTTACAGAAAGGATTTCCCGTTGTATTGCACTAAAATTAGCTCAGATTCATCAAGAGAACTCGGATCCTAAAATATTATTTGTAAAAAGGTGCTACAGGCCTTCATCAGCTTAGTGTTCTGAAAATGTATGGAATGAAACGAAGGTGTCAGCCTATCATAGGAACACTTGTAAACATTTCTAGAGTTTCTATTAGTGATATGTGATTAAATTAATATATTATATTAAAATTAACAGTGTATAGAAAAGGCTCAAGTGTCTTCCCCGAAGGTTTCTCTCTTAAAAACAGTGGAAGAAGAAGAAAAGGCACCAGGAAGTGACCGATTCTATGGATTCAGCTGTTCTGTTGTTGGTTGTTGTTGTTGCTGTGGAGGCTCGTCCCGCTGCTGTCAGTGCTGTTTGGGACGCTTAGGGTCGTACTTGAGGAGCAGGCCGAGGGAGGCAAAGCCGAACAGGAAGGTCTGGACAAACCAGAGGCAGCGGGTGGTCGTGTTGGTGATTCCTTTGTTACTGCAGGGAGACAGTTGAGAAGAGTTAGCGTCTGCTGAGCTCACAACTGAAGTGTCTGCTTGTGATGTGATTGAGATGGAATATTTGGAGGATATACAACTTATAAAGCAGTTTTTATGAACTCAAAGTGGACGTGGAGATAAAGTAAAGGATTACAGCACCACTTAGTGGACGATAAGGTTCCTGTCTTTTTATTTTTATTTTTCTGAACACAAACAGGACATCTACAAAACATAGGAGTATATGTATGTGAATGACCTCATGACCACCTTCCTAATATTGTGTAGGTCTCCCTTGTGCCCCCAAAACAGTTGTGACTCATTAGAGAATGGACATGGGCCTTCTGAGGGTGTCCTGTGGGGGCCCTCTGTGGATCATCCCACAGATACTTGATCAGTTTGGGATCTAGTGAATTTGGAGGCCAGGTCAACACCTTTTTTTTTAGTTGTTCCTAAAGTGTTTTTGTGTGTGTGTGTCTGTGTCAGGCTGCATCCTGCTGGGGATGGCTGCTGCCATCAAGGAGTGTCATTTCTATGGGGTGTGGGTGCCTGGTCTGGTCTAGGTGGGTGCTACATGTCTAAGTAACATCCACACGAATGAATGCCAGGTCCAGAAGTTTCCCAGCAGAACATTGTAAAGATTAAACGAAGCGAATAAGGATTATCAGGGGCCCAAGAACGGTGCAACAGGGTTGGGTCGGGTGTCATTCTTACCTGCACGTCCTCAGTGAAAAGAGGGCCTCGACCACATGAATAGCCCAGGCTGCCCACCACCTGTAAAAGAAAATTCAAATCAAAGTATGGTCATTTCAAACGTTATATTTAAGAATAAATTCCAAACCACTTCAGCCACCACATCACAGAGTGGCGAATCAACAGGAATCACATGACAGCGTAAAACAAGATCAACCACTTCACACACATCAGACCCTCAGAGGCTCAACGACGGCTTCCGGCTGCCATGCTGCTCAAGTACGACCCTCTCAGCTGTCCCGTAATGTCACGTGACTCGAAGAGAAACTAAAAATGTTTCTTTGATTGCCCCATTAACGCTTAATACAGGTGGTGCTACAGCAGCAGTCACGTGACGTAAAGGATTCATTAAGAACCAACATGTGGAAGTGGTGCCAACGACATGTAAATGAGGAAACCCATTAAGGTTGCAGTTGATTAAAGAGTGTATTCCAGCCCTGTGGGGGTACTTAACAGATCATCTGAAGATGCTCAGCTCACTTCTGGGAAAGGGTTTGCCTCATATTACAACTAATTAGTAGTAGATTTAAAAACAAAAAAGAGCAGAACATTAGTGTTATTTATCTCCAAGTCTAACTGTTAAAACTGCTTTTATTCTGAAAGGAAAATCATCCAGACCTACCTAATTACAGTGGTGCAATAAAGTCTAACCACTTACCCTTTGTACATAATGCCAGCATGGTTGTCCACAAGGTATCTGCAGAAGGTGCCGTACGGTCCGAGGTACTCATATGGGATTATCTCTGGGGCGAAAACGATGCACTGCAAAACACCAGTGGAGTAATTCAAATTAAAACCGTGCACACATATGCTCTATTTTTAAGAGTTTAAATACATTTGATTTGTGTTGATAGTGAGCGCCGGAATAATCTGCCACAGATTTCACGGAACACAAATGACCAAAGGGCACATGACTGGTTCTTCCTTTGAAAACCTGAGGTTCTCAATGTTCTGGTCCAGTTGCTAACACCGGAAAGTCCGGGAGTGGTCGACACAAACCGCGATCCGTCTGCTCTCAGGCAACGAGCTGCTAGTTTTGATGAAAAGACGCACAGTGGCCATAATGAACCGTATAACTGTATAAATCCTGTAGGAGGAATCGCACTATGAATGACTCTTTGCTGCAGTTTGGGTTGTGACGGCAGCAGATGAGTGCACCACAGATGTCAGCCTTGTTTGGGAGACGTGTAAGTGAATTTGACACAGCTGTGGGTGATGATCAGTGCGCCCCTCATGTTGGGTTCTTAGTTAAGAAGCATCACATGATAATGAATGAGATGATACAGCTGGAGATTTCAAATCTGACTCCTTATCGCCTGCGTCAATAAAAGTTTCCCCACCTCTTACGGCCAGTTAACCTGGTGGCAATTAAACTCACAACAATAAATATTAACCTCAATTTAAAAGGACAAGGTACAATTAAATATAAATCTAATCTTGTTTGTTGTAAATTCTGCCCGTCCATATTCATTTCTTCTGAGTCTCATACCAAAATAAAAGCATGTTTTGCACTAATTACACACAAAACAAAACAAAAAAATTATATAGAAAGAAGCACAAACACAAGCCGATCCACACTGTGCTCTGCTTCCATTGTCGTCTTGTGTCCGCCTGTGACCTGTGTCAGGTTTGTGTCCATATGACAACACAATGGGCCACTGTTGGAAGGGACCCCTCGGCTCTGAGGCACGTCGTTTGTTTTCTTCCTAAAATAACCAATCAACCTTTCTACGCTTTAATATTTTGTACTGTTATATTCTCGTCTACATTTTTGCTTAAGTTGAAAGTGCTGTAGTTATTGTTTTGACCCACATTTAACTGAATAAGACCACATTTTAATCATGTTTTTGACCGTTTTGCTTATATTTTATTGACCAAACACTAACACAGGCTAAATCTAATCTCTTTCAGTATTGATTTACAGGTCCCAGCAGCAGTGTACTTTGACAGGGAGTGTTATTACACTGAACCAACGTTATCATGTCATGAATGCGCCCTGCAAATATCACCGTGCTGTGTTGCGTTAAATGTCCTCCGGGTCCTTCCTTCAATCCTTTATTTATTTATTACTGCCCTAAAGCCCATTCTGGGTTTAAATGCAATTGTTAAATATTTGCATACTACCTTGTAGGACATTACCCTCCAGGGTCTTTATCGAGTCATTTAGGAAGGAAAACACTGAGTCCTCAGTCGGAACATAGATCAAACAAAAGTTAGAGAATTTAATGTTCCCCGATAAGAGCATCTGTCTGCCAAACTATGACAAAGATATGACACCTGGAGGCTAATTTAACCACATTAAACATTTTTTAAAAAAATATTAAATCTTAATATCCAACTTTCAAGAGCCTTTTATGGCTTTCAGAATAATAAACAACCCGGAGGACATTCGACGCAACACACCTCGGTGGCATTTACAGAGCAGGGGAGAAAACGAATGACAAACAGTTATATTCTACTTTTAAAACATGGCAGTTCGGCTACGGCAGGTTTCAGTGAACTTACAGTGAAATATCCCATCGCAAGTGTCACGGAGACAATCCAGAAGAGGCTGGTTCTTTTAAAGAAGTCGCTTCCATCACTTTTAGCCATCGCTGCTGACGTTCTGCGCTGGTCCCGCTGTCAAATGCGACCGTGTAGAAACGTGGGGCAGGAGGAATGCTGACAGGAGGACCGGGCGGGAGGGACTAGAGGATTACGCAAATAGACTAAAATGAAGGAACTAAACAAAATGTTGTATTTTTTAGAAAATGCTCGTGTTTTCTTTTTTTCTTTAAAAAAAAACTCTGGAGACTAGGAGTTTCAAATAAAGTTTAACATTTAATTTAAAAGTAAACAGCATACTGACAGATTTTTACTGCATTGCTGCCCCCGTCTGGCTTCATTGTGTTGCCATGGTTTAAGTGAATAACTTGACATTTCAGATTGTTGGTAAAACATATTCAGAGACCATATTGTTTGAATATTAGATTATATATTTGAAATGTTTTAAAAAAGGAGTGTTTTCCCCATTCCCTATGGCTACTTCAAGTGCTTTTACTTTGACCCCTAGCCTAAACACTGCATAAAATTAATTAGCTAGTGTTTTGATCACAACCCTTAAAAGAAGTTGGGCTGACAAGCAGTGCCTCAAAACGAAATGTTATATTATTATGACAAAGAGGCCGAACTCAGTCTCTCTGAATCTTGTGTAATTCTGCATTGCAGTTTAATATAGATTTCAATATTTAACTCATTTCCTCATTTCTCCTGTTGCTCAATGTTAGCGGCTGGAAACACAGTTCTAGGTTCTTTCCCTTGAGGCCCAGGTTTTCAACTGTTCTCTATCTTTTCCTCTATGTCCCAAGTGAAAAGCAGAAGATTTTGCCTTCAAGTAACATCTTTCAAAACTATCCCCGATGATAACGGATATCTATGATTTACGGATAATCTGCAATTACTGTTTTTTATCTTCAAGGTTCTCTGTGCTGTTTATGGCGTTAAGGCATGGTCTGAGATGGAACGAGCAATCTAATGTTGAATATTTGCAAAAAAAAAAAAAAAAAAAAAAAAGCCACTGGGTATCTCTTTTCATGCTCTCATCAGTATTTTGCCGTCTGGTGCAGGGCTGAAGTACGAAGCACTATATTCGTGTAACTATGGCATACACCACTGGCATACACCACTTTCTCCAGCAGCATTTATCAAAGATAGCCTCTAATCATCATGTTTCCCTATCACCGCTACATGTCGACCTTCATTATTAGAAGATACTTGTTCTGCTTTAAACACGTAGTGTCAGAGAACATTTCTTGTCCATCCATCAGCTTTCGAGTTTCTTTTTTTTACCATTTCCAGTGAGGTATTATTATATCAGACATGTGCTGTAATAATTAGAGACCATTTTGTAAAAGTAATAGAATAATGTGCATGGAAAAAAAAAATGGAAACCAGCAGGGTTTTATCTACACTTTGCTGATAGCTAGTCTAATTTTTGAAATTCTTAAAAAATTACTTTCTTGCCTCTGATCTGTTACATTAACAGATTTTCCTTAATAACAAAGTTAAAACTAATAAAAAATAAAAAAAGTAGCGACAAACGCTATAACCCTTGTATTTCAAAATGCTGCTCAACGCCTGAAGTTGCAGCATCCGCCGCCATCGCCTCCTTAATCAAACTCCAGGACTGCTCCCACGCACTTGGGAGGATTACGTGTGCAATTTGCATGAAGTGATAAGCTGATCAGATGACCCCCTTTTTATTCTTTTTCAAATGTTCACGTAAACAACTGATTTTGCATGAGCCTATTGGCCCAACCAGTGTCCACCTATCTTCAATCACTCGATCATTGTATGTAAACTTGGGCTCAGCCACTATTTGATCTGCTGGAAGGGTTTATTGATTGAGGCTCTTTCCTATTTTTTATTATTTTATCACATTCGCTCCAGATAATGAAAAAAAAAGTTTGTTATAACACATATCCACAGTTAATTAAAATCATTACTTCACATGGGCAGGTTTTTGGGGAGCTCCTGCAAGTTTGACAGTAGAAGCATTAAAGATACACAGTATGATGTGTGATGGGATTTGGATAAAGCACATAGAGAGAGAGGGAGAGGGAGCTGGTGGGACTTTCAGGAGCCGTCTCCACACACAGAGACATTGATTCTTCTGCCTGTGCAAGATAAAGATAAAACGAAATGGCCTTCGCTTGTTGTGCTGCATCAGATAACTCTGGAAGACTTCAAGCTGCATTGTGTTCTAATATATCTGCAAATATAAAGAAAAAGAAAGAAAAAAAATCTGCTGTGCACTTTGCTCTTTGACACTCCTGCATGCTGGTATTTCGGATGCAGCTGAGGTGCAGAAATAATGCAGAAGAAAGCGGTTAAAGGTGTACAAGGATACATAACATGCAATGTTTAATTTAAGTAATCATGACTCAGAGAATGAGGCTTGATTTGACAAGGCGAGGTCAAAGGTCGCTGCGTCCATCTTCGGCTCGGTCAAGGCCGGGCATGTTAAGGAGTTTGACAAGCTTGCCGTTCACTCTGACGCGTCAGTTTCCCCGCAGCGCAGTGAAGAGCTGCTGCACGGGGCATGCAGGTAAACGTCCCAATTAATCACCAAGCAAACCCACCTTTGTTTTCCCCCTCTTGTGATAGCAGGGAAGCCGCTCTGCATGTGAAAAGGGAAAAACAGGAGCCGCTGATAGGCTTCGGCTCAGAATGCCGCGTCGCAGCTCGCTGAAGTTTTGCGAGTTAAATATTTCTCGGAGGCTATTGTCGGCTGATTAATGTTCGATGGTTTGCGAAGCCGCCCCGCGTTTGTGCTCGGCGCTAATCAGGCGGCTAAATTTGAATAAAGGATGGCGAAGGCGTTCCTTTAAATGACAATATGTTGTTATTTATCCCATCACTGCACATTTCAAAATGTATGCATATATGCATATATGCATTTATATATATAAAAAACACACACACACAGTCAAGCTTTTATCTCCATTATCAAAATAAAAGCAAAGAAAAGATAAGATTGGGAAAAAAACATGCAAAGACGAGTTTTTACTCCTTGCATGTTTGTTATTCCTGTCAAATTCAGCAAGCGGTCACATGCACGTCGTCTTGAGTAAAGTGGTATCGACGACCCTCACCATCTCACCTTTGTCATATTCGCCATTGACCTTGCCACCACTTTGATGCGGGGTAGGTGATAATGGGGGGCCAGGGGGTTGCTGTGGGGAGGAGGGGGAGTGTGTGAGGGGTCATAGTACTTCTGTTAACAATCCTACCCTCAAAATAAAAGCAACACCCCACCCCAAACACACTAGGGCCTCAGGTGATCAGTATAAAAGTCACCCTGACACCGACAGGAGACACAGTCAGAAGGAACTCACAGCTCAGCTCCACTACTGACCTCCGTACCCCACCGACCGCTCGTGTCCAGAGATCCGTTCGTTTGAACCGCAGCTATGTGGAAGGACTCCAACAACGGTAAGAGCTGCTTTACAGTCTACAGAGATAAGGAGAACAGTGAATATGGAAATATTACACAAAAACAACAATTTTCTGCTAGTTTTCGTCTTCTTTTTAAAATGTATTATCTGCTTCTGCACGTTTTTTGTATCTGAATCTAAACAATGCTCATTTAACCTGTCTGCAATGCCATACGGAATAGGCCTGCACCAGGAGGACCCAGACAGGCTGTGTTAATAAGGATGAACGGCTCTTAAATGAACCTTAAATTCATCTGTGACAATGCACAGACACTTTGGCATCTACTGCACGCTCCCTATAAGGATAAAAACCCATCATCTACCACAGAATTTGCAAGTTTATTTAAGTTTAGACCTAAACGCAGTAGCAGTGGGAGATATAGTTGCAAAAATAATGCAGTGCTGCATTCACGAGCACTTTGTTTCTGCAGATAACGAGCTGGATAACAACACTATCTTCATTCTGTATCTGCGCATTGAATTAGTTGCATCTGCGTTTTGGCTTTGAGAACTGATAGTCGTGATACGTAAGGCTGTGGCTATGGATTCAGTCTGATGTGAGACCGCTGTACTTTCTCTGCTTCCCTCAGATGATGCCAGATCCGTGGCTTCCGGCAGCGGCTCCTCCCGCAGCGCCAGCCGCAGGAAGAGGACCAGCTTCTCCAAGGAACACGTGGAGCTCCTGCGGGCCACCTTTGAGACCGACCCGTACCCCGGCATCAGCCTCAGGGAGAGCCTGTCCCAGACCACGGGCCTGCCAGAGTCACGCATTCAGGTACATGCTTTATATATCAGAAAACTGTGATTTTATAATGAAATGCATACATTTAGGATTTTGAGGATTTGCTTACATGCAATTATAGTTAGTTGTGCTGTAAGGCTTCTCGTATTGTTATCATAAAAGGCACTGTTTTCAAATGCATCCTGCATACAGCTGCAGATACAGTTATCAGTTTATTTCTTTATCTCTGGAGACGACACAAGCTGTTTTTATCAGGATATCGTTTGAGGTAGGAGGCAGATTGTACAACAGGCTCTGACAGCTGACAGCTACAAGCTCTTCCCCCTACTCCACTGGTGCCTGTTTGGGCTGAAAATAATCCAGAGAACAGAATATCTGCTCTAAATCTCACTTGCTTTTTTTTCTTTTCTCTACTTCCCGTCCAGGTGTGGTTTCAGAACCGAAGAGCTCGCACCCTGAAGTGCAAAGGGGCCAAGAAAGCGCTGTGGCAGTCAGACAGCCCGACTCACAGCGCTTTCCCCTCGCCTCCTCTGGGGCCACAGGTTGGACCCATTCCTCTGAGGGCTCAGGGGCCCCCACCGGCCTACCCATCCCAGCTGAAGCAGGAGATGGAGGAAGCCTGCTACCACGCACAGTGTCCTCCTGCCTATTCTACCACCGAGGAGCCTGCACAGTATGGCTCCATGTATGAGCTTCAACAGGGGAGGCCGCTGGGCAGTCCGTCCCTGAGGGGGTACTGGTCCCAGCAGGGCAACCAGAGCTCCCCCGTACCGACTCTGTGGTGCCACTCTCCCCTGGAGATGAGAAACTACGGTTCCAGCTCTAACCAGGCAGACCTCATGTATCCGGGATCAGCGGAGCAGCTTATGTACATGGCCTCCTCCGCCTCCACCCCAGACACCCCGGATTCTGGATACTGGGACGCCAGCCTGGAGAACAGCCCCCCGACAGAAGGTCAGCATGCACAGCTGGAGGATTCATGGAGCGGGGTTGCTCTGGATGACTGTGGGGAGTCAGCGCTGGTCCAGCAGGCCCCTCTACCGGAGCTGTCCCTGCAAGAGATTCTGGGGGAGCTGGATGAGGACTGGCTGGGAGGAAAAGGACTGGACGGCCATGCTATTGCGCAGAAAACCCCCTTCTGCTGACTCTGAGATAAGGATCATCAATGGACTAGAAATCAGTTGTAATATTTTAGATTTGAACCATTTATGTATCGCGTCCAAAAAGAAACATCGAAGCTGAAATGTTCCATATTTGCTGAATCATTCCTAAATCCTTTGTGGATTTTATTTATACCAAGATGACAACAGTTTGTTTTGGTTAACGGACTTATTCATCACTATTTATGACATTTATTTATGATTTTCTGCACTTTTTACAAAAATAAATCAGCTGTATAATGCAGATCATTGTTTTCTTTGCTTTCTTCATCCGGTACTTTACTCAGGGTTCATTTACAGCCAGTGATTTGGCTCTGTTAATGTCAACACAGCCAAATCTATCGCATGAATTCCTCTGGTATCCGGATGTGAGAGACTTGCAATCAAGCAGGGGGTTGAGGAGGAGAGGGGGAGTAGGTCATGTTCTACAGGCGGTAGATGGTGTCTGTGAGTTGGGAGAATGAAAAGGAATGACTTTAACTCTGAGTTAAAGAAAGGTCTTCTGAGAAATATGATTTCACACCCTAAATGATGCTAAAATGGTCATCTAGTTAATGTAGTTTTAAGATTTGATGGGGGCATCAGGGTAAGAAGAGAGGCAGATGAAGTGATGCACCCATCATGCCTAGTGTCTACTGTACAAGCCTGTGGGGGCAGTGCTATGATCTGGGGTTGCTGCAGTTGCTCAGGTCTAGGTTCAGCAACATTATGTGTCCAAAGAATGAGGTCAGCTGACTACCTGAATATACTGAATGACCAGGTTATTCCATCAATGGATTTTTTCTTCCCTGATGTTCACGGGCATATTCCAAGATGACAATGCCAGGATTCATGGGGCTCAGATTGTGAAAGAGTGGTTCAGGGAGCATGAGACATCATTTTCATACATGGATTGGCCACCACAGAGTCCAGACCTTAACCCCACTGAGAATCTTTGGGATCTTTGGGAAAAAAAAGATAGCAGCGACCTCTACAGGCAGGGAGGGAGAACAACACATCACAGGATAATCCACAGTCAGAGCTGTCATTTATGTATTCCTGTTCTGTTTTGTATTTAGAAACAGGATGCTTGTTGCGTTGCCTGGAAACGTCAACAAGATAAAATAGACATACTTCCTAAAAATGTGTGGTATAGTTTTCATTCCACTGAAACATGTTTTTTGAGAGGTGCTCCTGTCAGACATCATGAACAGAGATGATCCCCTCTAATAACCCTGGATGAACCTAAACCACTTAACACACTTCACATTAAAGACCACAATAACACATCCAGTGACAAGGTTGATTGATAAATGTCAATGTAATAAATATGTAGAGTGCTCGGGGCGTTTGTATCGGGCTTAGATAAATGTCACATGTTGTATCTACAGCAGCTACCTGTATCTGGAGAACGGAACAAAATAAAGTACTGATTGAAAATCTGTCCTAGGGTAGATAGAAGTGTAGAATATTGTTGAGTCACTGTAAGACCTTCACAGTTTTAAGGTGGTTTATGTCCGTCAGTGCAAAATACACCAATCAGCCACAACATCATGACCACTGACAGAAAAGTGAATAACATTGACCATCTTTTGACAATTCAATGTTCTGCTGGGAAACTTTTAAACCTGGCATTCATTGGTGTGGATGTTACTTAGACATGTAGCACCCATGTCTAAGTAACAGACCAGGCACCCCCACCCCATAGCAATGACACTCCTTGATGGCAGCAGCCATCCCCAGCAGGATGAAGCCTGACACAGACACACACACTAAAATGCTTTAGGAACAACAAAAAAAAAACATAAAGAACAGCACAAGGTGTTGACCTGGCCTCCAAATTCACTAGATCCTGAACTGGTCAAGTATCTGTGGGATGATCCACAGAGGCCCCTCCCCTCAAAGGCCCCCACTAACGACATTGTGTTACCAGACACCACAGGACACCCTCAGAAGGCCCATGTCCTTTCTCTGATGAGTCACAACTGTTTTGGAGGCACAAGGGAGACCTACACAATATTAGGAAGGTGGTCATAATGTTATGCCTGATCGGTGGCGTCAAAAGGCAACCATCTGTAGGGGCCCTTTCTCGTTTTATTGGGGGGTTTACTGACAGAGCGCCCCTGTGTATAATAAATTGTCACCAATGAAATGTTGGTGTTTGGCCACGTAAATATCTTCACTGCTCCCCTGAGAGAAAATTAAAAAGACGTCAAATAACAACATGAGTCAGTGAAAGGTTACTGATGATTTCGTGGTCATTTTATTGATATAAATCTTGTCAGATTTAGTTTTTACTTCCTGTCTCTGTTCCCACCTCTGTGATTCCCCTCACCTGTTCTTTCCTTGTGTCATTTGTCTTCATGCTCTGCCCCTCATTAGTTGCACCTGTGTCTCGTTAACCTCTCTGCCCAGGTGTATATATATATAGCCCTGCCTTTGCCGTTTGTTCGCTGTCAAGTTGTCTGTGATGCTGCCCGTTTTTGTTCCTTGTAGTTCCTCGTGTTCCTAAGTTCTTGTTTTGGTTCTTTCCTGTTTTTTGAAAATCCATCGCCTTTTGATAGTAATAAATATATATTTTATTTATAGGTGCCTTTCAGGACACTGACATAAAAACACTGACATAAAAATGACAGCAGATAAAAGTCAAACTATGGAACTGAGTAGGCTTGTCTGAATAAATAAGTTTTAAGCTGGGATTTGAAGGTGGTGACAGAGTCTGAAGGGGATTCCAGAGGTGGGGGCTGAGCAGCTGAAGGTTCTGGGCCCCACGGTGATCAAGCAAGCAGGGGGGAGGGTGAGTTGGATGGATGAAGATGACCTATATGGAGGAGGTTGGTGAGGTACTGAGGGGCGAGCTTGTTTACAGCTTTGAAGGTGAGAAGAAGGATTTTATAGGTGATACAGAATTTAACAGGAAGCCAGTGGAGCTGCTGCAGGACGGGTGTTATGTGACTCACGGAGGGGGTTTTGGTGATGATACATGCGGCAGAGGTTTAAACCAGTTGCAGTTTATGAATGGTTTTGTCCGGTAAACCAAATATGAGGGAGTTTTAGTTCTGTTTCGTAAGGTTTCATTAAAATCCTTTAGTTGACAGTTCCTGCCTCCCTTTGGTGTCATTCGTTTGGGTCCAACTTCCCCAGAAACTGTGACACTTTCATTCTTAATACTTATTTTTACATAATTTTAGTTAACCATCAGTGATTTAATCAGTCATATCTTTTTTTACAAGCATCCTTTTCTATTATTACCTGGAGACACACTTTTAAGGGGGAAGTACTGTTTTTTACAACCTGGACCTTATTTCTGGGATAAAATACGATCGTTTACTCACCCATATAACTTTTGTGTAATTTGAAGTCGTTCGGGAGATATTTAGATCTGTGTATATCTATATAGTGGGAGTGACTGGGGCACCGAAACGCAGCCTCTAAATAACGCATTATCTTCCACGAAACTCGTTAATTTCACCAATATTTTGTTATCGTACGCTAGTGCTATTCCCCGTTGAGTCTGGAGTTACCTGTCATCATCATCCGGGGTCTGTAGATTGACCTACAGACCCCGGATGATGTCTTCTGAGCTGCATGATGTCATGTCTGAGCGCCTGCTTGTTTACCTGTAATTTGCTACTGTTATTTTTTTGCGACATGGCTGAATATTTTTCCGATTCTGAGATTGTGGACGAACCATAGCAGTAGCAAATTACAGGTAAACAAGCCAACCTTGGCGGGTGAAATGAACGAGTTTCGCGGCAGATAATGCGTTATTTAGAGGCTGCGTTTCGGTGCCCCATTCACTCCCACTATATGGACATACACAGATCTAAATATCTTCCGAACGACTACAATAACACAAAAGTTATATGGGTGAGTAAATGATCGTATTTTATGCCAGAAATAAGGTCCAGGTTGTAAAAAACTGTAGTTCCCCTTTAAGGCTCGAGATAAAAATAAATGTCATCTTTTTACCATCTGTGCTTATTACCTGCGTGTTTGCCCCCCACCCAACCCAACCCGATGACCCTGACACGTATTTCATTATCAAATGTGCCACAGAAAAAGCCCAAGACTGTACACAGGATGTTAGGCTTGAGGTCTGACGTCGTTTCCCACAACAGCTAAACGTGCGTATATTGTTGCTTACACTGTTCTGGCCTCCTGCCTTCATCCTCAAGATGAGAGGAAGGGTGTTGTGCTTTTGTTAGTGTCTGGCCTGGATTCCTGTCAGCAGAAATTAAAAAAAAAAAAAAACATACACACACAAACAATAGGCTAAGACGCAGGAGTCAACGTGGCTCTCCGGCATGCTTCGCTCACTAAAGATAGATGAGCACAGGAAATGTTGCAGACTGCCAGGCAGCTGTTCGTCAGAACAATAAACGCGACGCACAGGTCTGAGGGTTAAGAATACTGTCAACGAACCAGAACTAGATGAGAACTTCTGTAAATTAAGCTGTAAATCATTTACTTTTTTAAAAAATATTTCTGTTGGGATGTTAGAAACAATGGTGGAAAAGAGTTTAGTACACGCATAGCAATCCTTTGGAGCTCATGATAATAAATCAAAGATGGTTGACACATTACTGTTGAAGAAATTCATTATTCAAGGTTCAGAAAATCAGTTATTAGTCATTTTAACAAAAGGCCGCCATCGTTGGATCACATCACTACATTTACATTTATCCTGTGTTCATTTTATTCAGAATCAAGGTGCCACGACGCCTTCAGGAGCAGGAATGCTGGATATGATATGACGGGAAAAAATGTTTCAAATAATTTGAAATTCACTCTACAAATCCAGGCCGACTGGTTCCTTTCTGTGTGGAGTTTGCATGTTCTCCCTGTGTCTGTGTGGGTTCTCTGCAGGTACTCCAGCTTCCTCCCACCGTCCAAAGACATGCTGGTTAGGTTCATTGGTGATTCTAAATTGGCCGTAGGTGTGAGTGTGAATGGTTGTCTGTCTCTCTGTGTTACAATGATGTATCATGCGCAAAAGAGCCGTCTCTAAGAGCCGATGCTTAGTAGTAAATAAGGAGACCGATTCCCATCAAGTGAGCTCCGGCTCCCCACAATATTTTTTTCCTTTTGCTCGTCTATGCTCATGTCAGGATGGGACAGAACTTTGTTTTGATGGGGACGCCATGTAGCCAATGACATGTGACGACTTAGGATTCTACCATTATGTGAAAGCAGAGAGAGAGTGGGATAGATGCTTTGGTTGACTGAGTTAAAGCAGACAGCGGTGAGGAAGTACAGGTGCCCATAAACGAAGCAGCATCTGGCTGAAATTTAAAGACATTGGGGAAGGCAGAGCAGAGTGTCTTCACTCCACAAACCACCACAAACCTGGACAAGCATATTTAAACCGTTCGAGTTTGGTTCTGTTTTTGCTTGTGTGGATTTGATTGCAGTGTTTTGTTCATTTTTTTTGCGCAATTAAAGTTTTATTGAAGTAAGAATGCTTTTGTAACAGAATAACTGCACAAAATGAGACTGTTATTAGGCTTCTTATAAAAACATTGAAAGCAAAAAGGGCTTATCAATACACAAACCATATGTATTTGTTGTGTTGGGCTAAAATTTTAGGTTATAACCGACACTAAATAAAGAGAGGTCGGCTCTCAGAAAAGAGCCGAACTGCCCGTCACTACTGTGTTAGCCCTGCAATAGACTGGCGACCTGTCCAGGGTGTACCCCGCCCCTCGCTCAATGACAGCTGGGACAGGCCTCATTTATCACAGTTACTGTTTCCACATCTGCTCACTTCGGAGTAGTTTCATTTTCAAGAGGGCAGTGAACGGAGTCACAATTAGGCAATTATGGAACGTCCCAGTGTAAATGTGCGTGTGTGGGTGTGTGTGACTTAGGGAAGTGGTCAGCAGCAGAATGTGGGTCAGACGTACTGGTCTTGCCAAGACGCTCGACGCTTCCAACCTCAGACACATGAATATAAACACACACAACCGTCATCACATGAACAACTCAGCTGATAACGAGCCGACGACTCGGGACGACCGCGTCTGGAAGCGCGTTAACCCGGTGAAGTGGATGGACGTTTGTATTATTTAGAAGCCTCCGAAACACATGATGAACCTCATGATGTTTAAACACCACGTGTTGGATGCTGAATGCTGCTCAGAGGAAATAATGTTGTGGTTGTTGTTGTTGTTGTGTAATCACCGCTGCCCTTGAGGTCAAGATGAGGAAGCCCAGGATAAATCGTTTACAGTAAACAGAGACAGCTGATAAGCACCATAAATGTTCCCGTTAAGTGTGTTTAATGGGTAAAGTCCCAGTTAAAGCAACATCCAAAGGCCTGACGGTTAATGTTTTTCATGGCTGAGCGTGGGAAGTGTCAAACCACACATCCGCATTTATCAAAGTGTTTAAATATGAGCGCAGTAGCAGCCGTTATATATTTCCAAGAGATGGGTCATATTTTGCTGCTGCTTTAACATCTCCAGCGCCGAGCGAGCTAGAGGCAGACGGACGGGTGAGTGATGGTCCTCAGCTGCTCGCCATTCCAGAGACGAGGCCTATAGCCTTCACTAAAAATATGGCCTGTAATTTAACCAAACCCTCCCAGGGAGACCCACGCTGGCTCCACGCTCTAATTTAGGAGCCCATGTGAGCGCTTTGTGATTGCACTGAGCCGCTCTCTCTCTCTCTGTGTCCTGTCTGCTGCCTCATCCTCAGCCTGCTGTGATCGATGTCGGTCAGTGACGGGGGAGGAAGTGTGTGTGCGTGCTCGTATGCATGCGTACCATACCGTAAAAAAAAAAGAAAAAAAAGATAACATCTGGAAAACGGAGAGGAGACGTGAGACACTCCTAAAATAGAACAGCAAACCGCTGCTTGACTAGACTGCGGTGCTTTGTGATCAGACTGATGTAATACAACACTACGCAACATGTTTGTTTCTGTTCATATTCATTCAGTGAAAACACAGTGTGGTTTCCTGTCAACCGTGCTGAAACACCACATTTCCTGCATCGGTGTTTAGATGCAGAATCCTACAGGCCGGTATATTTTAATGAAGCCCCTCCGCCTCTAAACTTAGCTTCACACAGAAATAGACAGTTGATATTAAATGTCATCCACATGGGAAATAAGGTCAGCCGCTCACTAATGAACTCCCCGGGCAGCAAAGTCCTCCAGTACGTGCCGGCGGTAACGCAGTCTATAGCAACCGAATAAACCCGATACGCTGCATGAACACAATCAGTGTCCTCCGTCAGAAGATAACGGACGGACGTCTCAAGAATATAATGTTGTCTTATTAGCAGAGGAGAGGAAAATGTGTGGATTCAGACAGAAGTCATTACCACAGACCTGAGATATATGAGGATCACAATGAAAATGTTAATTATATATATATGTAAACCAGCAATAATATATGGACTCTTTATGTGCATATAACGTGGCTGGGGGAAGATGGTGGATCAGAGCTGTTAGCTGGTCTGCGTGGGTTCTCTCCAGGTACTCCAGCTTCCTCCCACCGTCCAAAGACATGCTGGTTAGGTTCATTGGTGATTCTAAATTGGCCGTAGGTGTGAGTGTGAATGGTTGTCTGTCTCTCTGTGTTAGCCCTGAGACAGCTGGGATAGGCTCCAGCTCATCCTCATCAGCTGTTTTTGAGAAAAGAAGAGACTCAAGAGCAGATGCTAATCGCTAGCATGCCAGAACTGCTTTGGAGCGCGTTCACAAGTCGATTATTTCTGCACCTTTATGGGTCTATAAAGCTAAACGAGGTAAATTTCAATCAATGTTACGCTCTAAGTGAGTGGAAGCAACGTTGAGTGGTGGTTATTATCACAGTGTGGAGGTTTTTCTATGTGGAGTTTCTATGGTTTTCACTGTGTCTGTTTCCTCTCACATAGACATGCATGTTAGGTTAATGTGAGTATGAAGCATAGACTGTATATAAATATGGAACCTGTCTCCACTTCCTTGCACTGACCAAAATTACGTTATTTTCCCGGGGATACGGCCGACGCCATCTTGCGACTTTGGAGCCAGAATCTGATCAGTACGGTTCGAGAGTGGAACCATGCTGAGCTGCGATATCGATGACCTGACCACAGTTCCTCCAGACTCACTAGCGTTTTCATTTAATTAATACTACGCTCTGCTCTACCTCCACCACTTACAAGGAAATGTTGGATTATACACTGTACTTCTTTTTAAAAATTGTTTTTACAGTCCCACAGGACCGCTTTATAGAGTGGTTGGCATGGCAACTGGTGGTCACCATCGTGTCACATCCTGTTTCTAACTAAAACAAAACTTATTCAAAAAATTGACGCTTGAACATACATCAATGTTATTGTAACTACCTTAAATGACAGAAACCATCCTTGGAAAAAAAAAATGATTTGATGTGTATTTTAATGTTTTAGTTTGGCCCAAGTCCCATCCGCTAACATGGAGGGGGTGGAGCTTATGACCTATACTGCAGTCTGCCGCCAGGGGGAGCTCTACTTGCTTTGGCTTCACTTCTTTATATACAGTCTATACTATGCATGGTGATACAGATGCATTTCTGAACAAGTCACTGAAGTTTAAATTATAAATTATACTCAGGGTACGCTAATTAAAGACAGAATATAGTAAAAACAATAAATTAAAAAAGTTGTTGAATAGTATCATTTGGTAAAATTGCAAGTTTGAAATTGTTTTTTTCATTCACGGATATTATGTTCAAATACGTCATCATGTTATATTAAAATTTGAAAAGTTAATTAATAAAATTAATTTAGCTAATATAAAAAAATAACCATTTGGTGCAGCCCTTGTCACTTATTACCGTCTTGCCTCAGGTTTCTTTTGTTGCTCTGGTCCTGTATAACCGTCCATCAAATGAGATATAATTGTAATGCTGAAGATGCTGGATCACTGTACGGAGACATACTTGCATGTCCATGTTGATTTCAATAAAAATGGATTTTTAAGCCATGCATGCTCATAATCCAGTCCCAAAATGCAAATTGGCACAAATAAGTCCTGTATTAATGATTGTCACAATAGATACAATAACTATCTTGGATAAACTCTAAGTTCTTTAGGGATTAAATATGTTTTCCTGCATAGCTAACTAAAGATATTGCACCACAATAATCATTTATCATTAAATCATAGTGAGTTAAATATTCCGTACACATCCCGGATGCATCCTAGATATTTTTTATGGCTGAACCATCACAGGGTGACACAGATGACAAACCACGGCTGCCTTGCCATCATAAAAATCTAATCTGAAATATCCCAGTGGAACTGTAATGTCTTTTGAGCAAAGTGCTGAATGTGGTTGGCGCTGACACAGATTCAGTAAATAATATTAAACTTTACG
The DNA here is from genome assembly GCF_963514085.1 of Chelon labrosus. Classification (NCBI taxonomy): domain Eukaryota; kingdom Metazoa; phylum Chordata; class Actinopteri; order Mugiliformes; family Mugilidae; genus Chelon; species Chelon labrosus. The sequence continues at coordinate 23,931,311 of NC_140348.1, forward strand.
TGCATATTCTGATGAGCAGTGAAAGAAGATATAATACAGCTGGCATCTACTAACCTTTTCATTTAAGAGACACAGGTAGCTATAGAGGAGGAGGGCTGTCACAGTGATTGATGCCAGGAGTCTTGGAGTGTAAGGTGCATCCATTAGAAGTCGTCCCTGCAGGCTGAGTTTTCATTTCATTTGAGCTGAACTACCCCCCTTGTTGCTCCCCAGCCCAGCCAGGCCCAGCCCAACCAGGCCCAGCCCAGCCCAGCACGGGGAGCGGTGACTCCAATGCAACACCTTCAGGCAGGAGTACTACATGTATGAGGTAATTGTTGTTTGGTCATGTGAGCTGCTGCAGCAGCTGTCAAATGTGATGATAGCAGGAGAATCCTCAGCCCCGCCCCCTCATGCAGCTGATTGGACAGCTTACAGCTGCCTAGGGACCATCAACCAAGGGCTCAGCCTATAGAGGGAGGTTTAACCAGGAAACACTGAGAGGCAGTATATATAAAAATGCATGTAAATAATAATATATTTTATATTCTTACTTCTTGTCAGGCATGTTTTATTGTCTACAAGCTGAATTACTGTAAATTTATGCTTGTTCCTCTTTCTTTTTCACAAGAAGAAGAAGTTTCCTGCCAGCTGTGGCTCAGTTGATCAACAACTACTTAAGTGTTCTGCAAAATGTGCAACACGATCATTTCCAGTTGTTTTATATTTTAGTGCTCTGCTGCAGCAAATACATGCACCAAGTTCCCTTCAGCCCCCTTTTTTCAATTTCCTTTAGTTTTTGCGACACAGGGAGTGCAGACGTGCAGACCCTTCACCTTCACTGCAACAATAACAATTCCCAAAAGAAACAAACTTACTGCACGGTAAAAGTGAAATTAAAACAAGACGCGGTTGTTTCAGTGCAGTTGTAGTTTAAATTGCGACACCTCACAGGGCTAATCTCCTGTGTGCATACCGCACTGTTGCAGCCGCTTTTCACCCATCAAGGGCCGCGTGCGCTAACTTACTAACTTTCAGGTGCACCACAAACAGAGGGTGCACACTTTCGGATTTACTTGAAGGGCGTGCAGAGGGACATTAAGGATCTGACTCATGACTGGTAAGAGTTTAACAGCGTTCAGGATCCCATGGAGTTTTCTTTTTGCTCCCCTTTACTTTTAAAACCAAGAAAGCAGAGAGTTAAAGGGAGACAGAAAAATAACAAACATGCTCCTTCCCTTCAGTTTGCAAAGGAATGTCGCTTTATTAAGACGTTTGCGAGTGCACTAATACGAGGAGACAGCCCACACCTGGCCACCTGCACCACAGAGGTCAAATCCCTGTACCTGCGTACATACCTCCTCCTGTGGTGTCTCCATCTGCAGCTCCCCGGGCCCATCCATCCTCCACACACACACACACACACTGACGCACACATAGCAGCAAAGTGAGGATGGGTCAACTATTCGTCTCCTCAGCCACAAAGTCATGTAAAAAGTCTCCAAAATGCTCATGACTTAGACTCACAGTAAGTTGCTGCATGGTATTGCGTAAACCAGAGGTGTCAAACATGCGGTCGGTGGGCCAAAAGCGGCCCGCCAGAGGGTCTAATCTGGGCAATGGAGTTTTCAATGAAAATAACTGCTATTCCTAATTTGTCCACTGTTTTAGAGAGAGAAGTGGACGGAACACAACAGCAAGACGCAGGACTAAACAGCAGACAGCAACGTGGCCGAATTGCACTTATTTTAACATTTAAAAGGATAGTTTATTAAATGTAAACATTTTCCTAATTTATTTGTTCTTATCTGCACTAAAACAAATGGAAAAAGTCTGGATTTATTACTTATTTAGGTTATTATTCTGTTGTGTTACTGGTCCGGCCCGTTGATTCTAACAGTTCTTTCTTTCTGTATAGTTTAGGTGAAGTATAGCTCTAGATTTACAGATTGAGGTGGATTTATTGGATCATATGGCCTTAAAAACTTCCGAACACTGTGTCAGTATCAGTTTAGACTAATAGTCAATAGTCAGACTCAAGTTTAAGGCACTCAAACAGAATCACCTGTTCGCATTTAAAGGATAAAGAACATCACCGTGACTCGGGATTTTGCACAATATCTTCCTGCTGGATTCTACTGCATATGATGTCATTTCTTACCGTCTTTGATCCACATCCCGAGCAGGCGGAGTGTACTTTATCCAGAGCCCCTTGCTTTCAAACCCAAGCTCCGCCTCTCCAGCAAAGCGCACCCACCTTGTCCACCACCACCACCAGCAGCAGCAGCAAGCAGCAGCGGCAGCAGCGGCACGGTGCGCAAGGGAGCGAGAGCACAGGCGTGGGGCGCACCCGGGGAATCAGGCACGACGGACCCGGCGGCACCGCGGAGTGGCAGCAGCGGAGTCGTTTCTCGAATTTGGAGGCAGGATCTATGAATTAAAGACCTGTCAGCCCTGCGGGATCTTGCTCTTGTTTCTTTTTCTTTTCTTTTTTTTTTTTTTAACCAAGACGCGGAAAGAAAACTCCTTCGCGGCCAAAATTTGGGAGTATCACAAGCAGCGGTGGGGAGGGAGAGCGATGCAGTTCCAGTCCGACTCGGCGCGCCGCGCAGTCCGCCTCCGACTCTGGTGATGCCCTCCGTGCGGGGATCACCGCCCAGCAGCAGCAGCAGCAGCAGAGGCAGCAGCGGCAGGAGGAGGAAGAGGTCGGGACAACAGGGCGTCGGGGGGCCGATGATGTTGCTGGTAAGGTCGGGATCATGGCTAACGGAACCGGTACTATCATGTTAAAATGCGTCGTGGTTGGAGACGGTGCAGTGGGGAAAACGTGTCTCCTGATGAGCTATGCCAACGACGCCTTTCCCGAGGAGTATGTGCCCACAGTCTTTGATCATTATGCAGGTAAGGGAATACAATCCTTATTGTTTATTATACCCTGACACACCGAACTGCTGTGTTGCAATGGTTTCCCAGATTGAAATCTCTTCAGAATGAAAATAAGGCACGGAGTGATTTCACTGCTGCCTTTGCCACTCATTCTCCAACTGCATTGCATCTGTTGCTATAATCAAAACCACTTGTTTGCCTTCTTCATAGCACAGAGGGGTTGGGGACCCTAAGCCCTCCCTCCCTCCCTCCCTGCTTCCCACTCTGCTCCCCCCTCCCCACCCTCAACTCTCTGCTTCCTCCTCTCAACTGCTCTTTGTCATTTTCTTTGCAGTGAGTGTCAACGTCGGTGGAAAGCAGTACTTGTTGGGACTCTACGACACGGCTGGTCAGGTACGGTTTATTTTTCACGCCGGCCGGGTGCCAAGAACACCAAGGACACACACACAGTCACACACACACACACACACACCAGTCTATCTCTGTCTCGGCCTCCTCGTGTGCTCCTGGGACCTACAACTATGTGGCCGTGCCTCAGAAACGCCCACAGGCTTCATATTCAGGCCAGACACTAAGCTGCAACAGGTGATGGTTTTCGCACATGGGTTTACAGCCAGAGTGTGTGTGTGTGTGTGTGTGCGTGTGTGTGTGTGTGTTGTGGACAGTGATGGTAGTGAAGGGGTTTTCAATAGTTCTATTATGTGGAGAACAGGGCTTCTATGTCCAGTAGTGATGTCACAGGGTTTTTAGTAGGGCCGCTTAATGCCTGGGCTTTTTCTTTACAATGTGCCATTCAGCGGGCAAGAGTTAAAACTGTACAGAAAACGCACTGGCCCGCACGCACAATAATGTTTCCACTCAGCAGAGGAGCCAGTGTACACACAGGCGGAGGAAACCATGCGAAACGGGCTCTAGCCTGCCGAGGGCATCGGTGGGAAGAGATTTGGGGGATTCAGATCTGAGGTATAAGTTGGTTGTTCGTTCCCTTCTGGGCCCAAAAGTGTCATTTGGTGGGTTTGATGATTTAGAGGTTTAGGAAGTAGTAAAACTGTTGAGCGATTGATAAAATGTAAAATTTTGGAGGGTGGCTGTGTTGTTTTTGGTAAAGCGGGTTAAAGAAGTCGCTTGACAGAGGTGTGTTTAGGTATGTGTGGGTAGATTATGATTGCAAAAGGGCTTTGTGTACCAGTAAGTACACAGATCAGACATAACATTATGACCACCTTCCTAATATTGTGAAGGTCTCCCTTGTTGCCTCTAAAACAGTTGTGACTCATCAGAGAATGGACATGGTCCTTCTGAGGGTGTCCTGTGGTGTCTGGCAACAGGATGTTGGCCTTTGAGGGGACGGGCCTCTGTGGATCATCCCACGGATACTTGATCAGTTTGGGATCTAGTGAATTTGGAGGCCAGGTCAACAAAAAAGCGTTAAAGCACTTTTGTGTGTGTCTGTGTCAGGTTGCATCCTGCTGGGGATGGCTGCTGCCATCAAGGAGTGTCATTGCTATGGGGTGGGGGTGCCTGGTCTGGTCTAGGTGGGTGCTACATGTCTAAGTAACATCCACACCAATGAATGCCAGGTTCAAAAGTTTCCCAGCAGAACATTGTATTGTCACAAGATGGTCAATGTTATTCACTTCTCCTGTCAGTGACCATAATGTTGTGGCTGATCAGTGTAGAAAGGTATTACATAAATATAAGACCATTTAATAGATGGGCTACATGTTTTATTTATTGAAGCAAATAATTTCATATCTGACTTTAGGTTTGTGGTCATATAAAAGGAAATCATTAGCAGAATAACTGAAAATGACTTGCTTAAGTTAGCAAACATATTTTAGAAAGGGTATATTTGGCATTAAAGGCACCATGTGGAGTTTTATGTCCACTAGTTGCGCTAAAGTGTTGGTAATAGTTTTTTCCGCGCATGCCCCTGATTAGTTTGGTTTGCGTTCAGCCGAGAGGACGATGCAAGCAACAGATTCACATGGCTGGTTAAGAATCTGACCTGCTCATCGAAAGTTGCCACAAAAACAAACAAAGCAAAGCTAAATCTGTCAGTGTCACAGTAAAAGCACCAGAGAAGAAGAAGAAGAAAGCGAGCGGTATCTGTTGCACAACTTCACAACTTCAAGAAATTTGCAAACGATTAAGAGGAAGGAAATCATTTCAGCGCTCGCACAGACCTGAAGGACACACACAGTGTGTTTTGGTGAGAAACTTAAACCGTGGGCTCAGCTGTGCCGCAGCAGTGGCGCACTCATTCTCCGGCCCAGGACCTTTAACCTCCGGGCTTTTCTGGCAACCTAAAACTGTACGCATGTCAAATGTTGAATAGTTAACACTACCTCTCCTCTGGCTGCTCTGGCTGCTCCGGCCGTCTTAAGTCGCATTTCAGTCTGTGGCCTGAAACGCGATCCGTTCATCGTAAAGAAAAAAAATAAAAACTGAGCTCTGAAAGGTCAGCTGGTGAACATTAAGCTGTTTTTAATTCATGAATGATAAATGCACAAGTCTGTGAATAGCAAATCACATCCACTCTCCCCTTTCTCTCCCCTCCTCAGACAGTTACCTGTGGCTGTGGTATATATTTTCTCTCTCTCAAGAAAACAGATGGTAGAGATGTTACTACTCACTTGTAAAAAAAGAGGAACACAACCTTATTGTCTATTCTGGCGTGTTTGATAGAGTGTGTGTGTGTGTGTGTGTGTGTCGGATGAGGGTTTGTTTTTAGCTGATTCAGAGTGTCTCTGAAATGGAGAAGTCCCCCCCAGATGTCTGCTGCGGGTGAGAGTAGAGTTACCGCTCTTGAAAAAAAACGCGGCCCCCCGTCTGCCTCCGACTCGGCTGACCTCTTTATGTGGAGCACAAGGCCAGCTGGTAATGTTTATAGCTGCAGCGTCTGATCAAAGAGCCGGTGGCCCGACGAGAGAGGGTGGGAGAGTGAGAGAGAGAGAGAAAGAGGAAGAGAGAGAGACAGCTGGGGGGGAGGATATAGGAAAATAAAGTGGGGGAGTGGGAAGTTTCTCACAAATTGAACAAATTCCGTCCTCTTAGTTTCATTTTCTTTTCCCTTTTCTCGCTTGCTTTCTTTCCTTCCCCGTCAGTTTGCCGCCCTCTTCTTCGTCTCCACGTCTAGCCTGTGCTACACATGTTCGACCGGCTCCAGGCTCTCTCTATAATATTTATATTCCTGGCATGGCCCGAGCTCCCATAATGCCTTGCTGTTCCACAAGGGTATCAGCGGCATTACACGGACACGAGGCCCGTCGTGTCGGTGTTAAACGTCAGGGCCACATAATCACGGCTCAGCACTGTGCTCTGTCTGATGCTGATGCTGATGCTGCAGCTTCCCTGCCTGCTATTGTCTGCCCGCCGCCACATCGCTCCCCACTGCCTATTGAATTATTCCATATGGAAGCTCTAGAGGAGTCTGTTTTGCTGAATGTGATGAGGGAGCAGAGAGTCTTTATTTATTCATTCATTCTCCTGCTGCCGCCGCTCTCAAAAAGATCTAGCAGCGCTGCCCGAGGAGGAAGCAGGAAGTGGATGCTAAGTGCTGTGGTGCCCATGGAAACGCTTTCGGGACAGGAGCGCCGGAGTTGCGTGTCCCGCTGCCCCTATTACTTTTGTTTTTTTTTTGTCGTTGAACCGTTCCCCGTTTGCTCGGCAGGTCAGATGCTTTCACAGTCAACTGCACATCCTGTAATCACTTTTCCCACTTCACTTCACCCATTACCCCGTCTCTCTCCTGCGCTCGGCACAGTCTGATGAGTCTTTTTTGACTCGGCAACCCGCAAAGTGGCCTAGTGACCCCCGTCCGTGCAGGAGTGGGAGGGTGGCAGGTGGGGAAAAGGGAGTGGGGGCGATGGTGAGGGCTGGAAATGCTTTTACCCAGCTGGGAGCCTGTCAGCACTCAGCTGCTCAGACACAAAGATCCAGTCACAGAAGTTTTCACACTTCAGAGGAGCTCTAGTATCGACTCTTCTCTTGCATGCAGAGAGGAAATAAGTAAGCGTGGTCACTGAGCTTTTCTTTAATCGTTTCGTTTCGTCAAGCACAAGGTGAGAAGATGCTGAAACAAAAGCAACTCAATGCCGCGGGGCTCTCAGATCTATGGTCGGGCCCAAGGCTTCAGTTTCACTTTAGTTTGACAAAAAAACATAATCTAAACTGGTCGTAAAGTTGTCGTCTGCACTTTTACAGTGTCTTTTGAAGACGCCGTGTGTCAAAAATGTAATAGCCTTCGGGAATTGTGCGTTCTTGACAAGAATTGTACGAGACGATCAACACAGCAGCCGCTTAGATTAGCTTAATTTAATTTAGCACAAAGACTGGTAGCAGGGGGAAGCTGTCAGCCTGGCTCTGTGCTTAACTGCACCTCTGAAGTAAAATCCAAAGTTCCTGGCAACCAGCAGAGACTCAAGTTATTTGCCATTCACAAAATAGGGTGCCACTAGCTTGGCATAGGCTATCCCAGTGACTAGCTAGCTAACTAGCTATGACTATCACAATACGAGTCTGGTAACACGCCATTAGGATTTCATTAACAAAAAGATCTCTGCCTGCAACTGGATGGTCCTACGACTATAATATGAGCAACACAAATTCAACTCTGTGACTCTCAAATGACTGCATTGCTGTTGCTCTTCAGTCCATTGTTGCATAAAGCCCAGCCGAACGATTTTTTTGGTCCGGCAGATCTTGGTCTGGCTTCCAATCTAGGGTCAGGCCACAGAATCCAGTGACGTAACAGAACATCGCCTGAAAGGCAAACGTCTACATACATATGTGCACGCATGATTCACGTACAGCGTAGTGGGGTTTCTGCCAAGGTAACATCTTTAAATTGCTGGTTTCGTCTGCTCAAGAGTCCGCAAGTCCAAAATATTACAACATTGATGTTAAAAGCTAAGGAGAAGAAGATGGAACTTGTAAACTGTTGCAGATTTTGCTGTTGTCACAAACAAGTGATTTTTAGGTCAGAGTATTTCTCCAACTTTTTAGCTCACCTGCTGGACGTCCCATAAACCGAGGCCGTAGTCCTCTCTGTGGTGCCCCCTTTCTTACACGTCATGCTGTTGCTCTGTATTTTTCTTCCTGTGCGCAAATGCTATCTCAACAGTAGTTTGTTCCAGAGTTACAAATACATTGTTTTAGTTTTGAAAAGCTAAATAATTTCTTAAAACAGCTGAGCATTTTAATTTAATCCAACAGTTCGTCAAGACTATTTGTAGTGCTGCAGTGTGTTTGGTGGGTTTTAAATATTCACAGAGAATGGTAATAGCGATTTATATAAATATATATTCGAGCTTTATCCCTGAACAGTTTGCAGTGTACGAGCTGAAACTCTAATGGCATCATCGGGGACTCGACAAAGCTCCTCCACGGCCACAGGAGAGATTATACAACTGTTTTCACAGGCTGAGTAACACTTTCCATGATGAATGGGCCGACATTTGTGCATCTTGTCAGTGGAGTTTCTTTTAGATATTACTCAAAATTATTGCTTTTATCCCAACAAACGTATCAGCTAGCACTTAGCAAACATCTCCTGCATTACCAGGTGTAGCGTGTTTAAACATAAATATGATCTTCGTTCCTCAGCTTTATGATGTGTGCCAGCATCTCTGACTGCCGTTAAGGGCTATATTAAACTGTCAGATTTCTGAATGGAGTCTGGCAGGATGTTCTCACCATCCAGGCATGAACAGACAGGGTGCATTAGCGTTAGAGCTGTGATTGATAAGCTTTAATCATCTTTAAAGGCCAGTAGAACAGAAACACGTATAAATAGCTTTTTTTTTTTTTTTTTTTTAATTTATTATTATTCTTGAGGTTAAATCCAGTTGCAGATTTGGAGATGAGAGGCAGAAGCGACTGTGTCCGGGCTTGCGCTCCCGCCCGGCGGCCATGTTAGAGCAGGCGTCCCTGACTCTGTTGATACAGCCGGTTTATAGAGCCCCCGAGGAAGCGGTAGGAGCAGAAAAGACAGAAAACAGAGAGGGAGAGTGTGTGAAGGAGGGAGGGTGGGTGACTCACTGATATCATAGCACTCATATGTCACTGAGTCAACAGAGCACAGTCACACAGCAGAGCTGAGGCAGCGGCCAAATGAAGACGTAGAGTCTTATCCTGATGGGCAATGTATGGGCAGAGACAAGCTGCTCTTATTTCCTTTTTTATCTCTCATTCCTCTCTCCCCTTTCAGCTGATCATAATATTTACTGTACACTCCCGGCTGCCTTGGTTATGTGTTATGCAACGTTTCAGTGATGCACCCGTGAACTGTTGAACCGGACTAATAAAGCAGCTTTTATGGAGAGCACCTCAACGGCAGAAGGAGTCTTGAGATACACCACGATGTATCCAGCCTGAGCAGCTACTGTGTGTAGCTATAGCGGCCTGACTGTCTTTGGTAATGTGTCAGGGCCCGTGTGCCGAGGGAAACAGTGCAGAGATGGGGCTCAGACAAGCTCCAGGCCTGTTTACGGTAAACTGCTGAGTGGTTTTCAGTGTGTGTGTGTGTGTGGGAGAGAGAGCGGCTCAGATTCAGCGAATCAGAGTCACTTGTGCAAGCAAAGGTCATAAACACAGAGAAACACGTGAAGACGCGGTGATTCCATGTGACTGGTAAAGTGTGTATATGTGGGGACACCGAATATATGTGATACACTGATCAGGCATAACATTATGACCACCTTCCTGATATTGTGTAGGTCTCCCTAGTTGCCTCCAAAAACAGTTATGAGTCATCAGAGAATGGACATGGGCCTTCTGAGGGTGTCCTGTGGTGTCTGGTAACAGCCTTCAGCCTTTGAGGGGAGGGGCCTCTGTGGATCATCCCACAGATACTTGATCAGTTTGGGATCTAGCGAATTTGGAGGCCAGGTCAACACCTTGTGCTGTTCTTCATGTTTTTTTGAGTTGTTCCTAAAGCGTCAGGCTGCATCCTGCTGGGGATGGCTGCTGCCATCAAGGAGTGTCATTGCTATGGGGTGGGGGTGCCTGGTCTGGTCTAGGTGGGTGCTACATGTCTAAGTAACATCCACACCAATGAATGCCAGGCCCAAAAGTTTCCCAAAAGTTTCCCAGCATTAACACTGAGTTAATGTTATTTATCTCCTGTCAGTGGTCATAATGTTGTGGCTGATAGGTGTAAGTTCTTCTACTATCTGTCAGAGAATGGCAGCATGATGCTATAATTTGCAGACCAAAGCTCTAGAGATGAAGTACATCTCATTGCAATTAATACCCCTACCCTTCCATGTTGGCCATCACCTCAATATAAAAATGTAAAAGGCCCTCATTAGAACCAGTCTATTGAGTCTGTTCTGGGCTCCTTGGCATCGCCCCCTTCCCCCCGTCTCCAGGGTCCAATTTGTCCTGTGGAATGAATTTGCAAAGTGCAAAAATTACATTCAACCAGCGCTGTTCAACAGGCAAAGGCCACTCACATTAAATATTGATTAAGTTCTCGCACTTTCGTGATCTTAGTTTTGTTTCGTCTAACCCCGCGAATTAAATACCCCGACGAGTCACGGCAGTTCACTGGATTGATGATAAACATAAAAAACCGCAAAAATCCAATATCGGTGGCGCTCTTGTGTTGCTCGCCGATTTGCCACGTTGCCCGGAATGAGCTCTGCACCCTGAGATGTAATAAAGGCTCTCTGATATTGCACTCTCCAGACAGCTAATGTCCTCACAGGAGAGAGATTTCCAAAAAGAATGGGCAAATTAAAAACGGAAAGGCTGACGTCATCCCTCGTTACGGGCCGATGTTCTAGGAACACTGGATCCTGCGTGTCTCATAATGCAGAGCGATTGCATTTCTTTATTACCTTCCTTGCCTCCTGAACGGCTATTCCTTAAAAACCCTGTGAACTCGGTGTGTTTAAATCGATCGCCGCCGTTCTGTTATTTCAGAGTCTGCTGATGACCTTTTAAGTCACGATGAGTTTCGGCTTATTTAACGCTGTAAAAGCGGACGCGGGTCACGCAGCGTTTGCATATCGTCCTCGTTGCTCGGAGCACCAGATGGTTTTGCATTTATAACTGAATCGTTGCATCAGGCTGTTCGGACGGTGTCAGGTACGCTGTCAGTCACAGGACAGTTACTAAACTGCTGGCTGTCAAAACACTTGTCCACTCGTCCCCAGACCCTCCGGCACTAATCGTTTTAAAGTTCCTGCCTGAGCTCAGTCTGTGAAATACCCCTCTCAGTTTGGAAGTAAGACGAGAAACAACCCATAGAACTTTCTGACATTTGGCTGACCTTCTGTGCCGTCGCTCGGTTGTCTCATCGCGGCCATCTCCAGCCCAGTTAGACACGGATCCTGATTTGCTTTCCAATAAATAAATGTACAAGACAAGAAGGTGAGACTGATTCACTCGGTCTGGTTGAGTCATAGCTAGCAGCAGAGAAACATTGAGACGGGGTCATGAATATTCATACGCGTGCGAGTCGGGCACTCTTGTCGAAAAGAGGTTTATCTTTGGGGGGGCGGAGGACAAGGGAGCGCCTGATCTGCCACACAAAGGGCAGCCTCGCGTCGGTGAATTAGCCATTTACGGCCCGCGCAAATATCGGAGATGGCAGCGTGTCTGGAGTTCACTGTCTAGTGGCGATGCCTTGTGATCAGCCTGCGCTAAAAGACTGCAAATGTAAAATAACTCTCACATAAATGTCATCTTTGATTTTTAATATTGTGTAGGTCTCCCTTGTGCCTCCAAAACAGTTGTGACTCATCAGAGAATGGACATGGGCCTTCTGAGGGTGTCCTGTGGTGTCTGGGAACAGAATGTTGTTAGTGGGTGGGGGCTTTGAGGGGAGGGTCCTCTGTGGATCATCCCACAGATACTTGATCAGTTTGGGATCTCGTGAATTTGGAGCCCAGGTCAACACCTTGTGCTGTTCTTCATGTTTTTTTTGAGTTGTTCCTAAAGAGTTTATGTGTGTGTGTCTATGCTATGAGATGTTTGGATGTGGTGGGGGTGCCTGGTCTGGTCTAGGTGGAAGCTACATGTCTAAGTAACATCCACACCAATGAATGCCAGGTCCAAAAGTTTCCCAGCAGAACATCGAATTGTCACAAGATGGTCGATGTTATTAAGTTCTCCTGTTGGTGGTTTTAATGATTTGGCTGATTAGCGTAGCTCTCCAGTGAGAAGTAAACGTCCTCGCTCTTCTTTTTTTTTTACACTTTAATAATTGATGAATCATAATTTCTCAAGTGTTACAGAAACGGAAATGAATCACGCCTGCTCTTCTGACCTTGAATGTTACCCGTCCCGTCTTCTCCCAGGAGGACTATGACCGCCTGAGGCCGCTGTCCTACCCGATGACGGATGTCTTCCTCATCTGCTTCTCCGTGGTCAACCCCGCCAGTTTCCAGAACGTGCGTGAAGAATGGGTGCCCGAGTTGCAGGAGTATGCGCCCAGTGTCCCCTACCTGCTCATCGGCACACAGGTTAGTTCCTGGTGTTTGGTGCGTCACATCACAGGTGCTTCATCTGTACAAATGCGTTTTCCCATTTCTGCATAAAAATGACCTGGATGTCCTGAAAGTAGACACAGAGAACCAAATCAAACAAATGAAACTTGTGCTTCTTTTTTTTTCGAGGAAATTAATAAGTTGTGCAAAAGTATGTGAAGCAATAACAGCAGCATTTCCGGTAACTATAACAGGAAGCGATAAATAGATAGCTTTTGAAAATAATGATTGTGGCAGCATAAAAAAAGCAATAACTCGAAAATGGCTGCAGATCGACCCGCCTACGGTCACTGATTGGCTAGAAATCATAACGGAGATTCATGAGATGGAGTTTTTTACTTGTTGTTTCACTTGTTTCTGTTGAATGAGCATGATTGCTGGTGATTTTTGACGTTTCTTTTACCTAAAATACGCTTTAAAGGGTACTGAAATGTCATTTGCTTTCCCATTACACATCCACGTGATACAAAATTGCCGCTGAACAGTTATCTATGATGTCGTGGAGGAATTTAAAGGCGTCATTTCATTTTTACTGTGCAGGGAAGTCCTTTTTGCCACCTTATGAGTGTCCTTGCAGCACTCTTTGAGTGGCTTTTACTTGCTACGCCATTGACAGCTAATTGCTAAGCTTTAGCTTTGCAGGTAGCGCACAGTAAGTTTGTCGGAGTTATAGGTTCAAAATGTTCTGCCTGACTGATGAAAGCTCGAGACCGAATCGAAACGGGACGGCTGTTAAATCCATAAAACCTAAAACACCAGTCTCAGACAGATGAAGCCACTAAGCTGCTCAGTGATACTGAGGGGAGCTGTAGAGCCAGATAATAACCTTCTATGGATTGGTGATGTACTGTTAATATAAAAATATTGATCAGCGCAGCTTTAATTAGATTTAAACCAATCCACTCTTGCAGCCCAAACGTGAGCCGCAGCACGGAAATAATCATTTATTAAATTCAAGAAAAAGAAATTGGAACAATCATTAGAGTACTGGTCGGGGCCCATGTGGTTCGTATTGCTTTAGAAGATCTGTGGCTTGGTGCTAGAGTCGCCCGCTTAAAAGTAATCATTACATCAGGGCGAGGATCAAGTTGGGCTAATGGCTTGTGATGTTTTATAGATGCATTACTTAAAAAGTATGTAGATGTCAGGAGATGACATTAATCCAAAGTATTGTCTTTTTCATTTTTTTGTTTTTTTATTTTAAATCCTTAAAAGCCACTGCCAATAAAATCTGCTCTGTGTTCCCTGGCAACCGAACGCCAGCGCAGCCAAGGCCCAGCGGTGATGAGGAGGATTGGAGTGGGTGTCTGATTTATCTCACGTCAGCTGATGTTTACCGCTCCTTTATCAGATCCCGCCGTAAAAGCTGCTCGGTGACACATGCCACAAGTCACGCCAGTCGAAAAATAAATAAATAAATAAACTAAAAAGAACACGGGCTAATGAAGGCTGCTCCCTGTAACGTTCAGCAGGTGGACGCTGAGGGGATTATTTGTGTGCACGGTGAATAAAAAAGGAGAGGAACCTTGCGGTCGGCTGCGAAATTGGCTTTGCGCAAGAGCAGGAAGTGTGGATCAACACGGTCCTGTTTCAGAATTTAGAAATCACTCTAACCGTTGTGCTCTCGCTTATGGTTAAATAAAAACCCCCTGAAAAGGTGGAAATCACCTAGTTTGGTGTAAAACAAGACAATGTGAAACTGTAATGCGAAACCCATGCTGTAATGTCAGTGTTAATGGTGACTTAGCTCACGGGAAGTGTCCCTCCTTTTCAGATTGACCTCCGCGATGACCCCAAGACCATTGCCAAACTGAATGACATGAAGGAGAAGCCCATCGCCACCGAGCAAGGACAGAAACTGGCAAAGGAGGTTTGTATGAAAGAAAGAAAGAAAGAAAGAAGAAGTTTACTTTTCATTTTCAGTGCTGTAGAATTGCTCTGCCAGGTTCACTTAGATTCCTGTGTGCAGATTTGACCCAAGAACGTCTCTGCATGAATGTCATTTCTTCAGTGAAATGCTTGGAATCAGACCTCTGTGCATTCCTCGCCTGGAAATGAATCCAGGAACACATTCCGGGTCAAGATGGACGTTCCGGCCGAGCTTGAGGCCGTAGGACGCAGATGCCGATTGCGGTCTGGGAGTAATCTCTCCTGTCAGGCCGAAACGAGAATTTTAAGTGAGACGGTCAAATTTACAGCTGATATCCGTGCTCTTTTGGCAGCTTAGGTTGAGAATTAGACGGGGATTGTTGCCTCATGGAGCCATGAGGTATTTGGAGGCCACAAGGATCCGTTTAAGATCGTTTCGAGCTATTTGAGAAATCAGCTGCAGTTAGGGCAATTTTCCTTCAAAATGAGCAGCGTTTTACCTTGGATATGATTTTAAACTGTTGATCTTGTAGATGACTTGTCCTCCATAAAAACAGGCCTTAATAATTTAAATATTTAAAAAAAAACAGATCAGTAAACCAGAAAAAGTAAGGACAACTATACAAAGGTTATTTAGTTAGAAGCAGCTTCAGTGGACAAGAGTGCGCTTACACTGACCTTTTTCCAGTATTCATTCCATAAAAACATACTGCTAGACATAGTTTTCTGTTGAAAACAGTTCAACGATCAGGCATAACATTATGACTAATATTGTGTAGGTCTCCCTTGTGCCTCCAAAGCAGTTGTGACTCAGCAGTTCTCCCACGAAAGAAAGACCTGTGGTATCTTTCAGCTGGTCACCAAGTGTCTTGCATGGTGTGGGACATATTATCCATTTTGGGATGATAGCTTTGCTGTCATCTTCCTGTCCCCCACCACTATTGGATCTTAGGAATAAAATATAGAGCACAAAACTGAAACGCTGAAGGTTTTAAACCTAGATTTTGACACATGGCCTCTCTTCGGGACAGGCCCTAAAGATCCCAAAAAGGAGGAGGAGCTTTGGCTTTGGCAATATACGCCAATCAGGCATAACATTATGACCACCTTCCTAATATCGCGTAGGTCTCCCTTGTGGTGACTCATCAGAGAATGGACATGGGCCTTCTGAGGGTGTCCTGTGGTGTCTGGCAACAGAATGTTGTTAGTGGGGGGCCTTTGAGGGGAGGGGCCTCTGTGGATCATTCCACAGATACTTGATCAGTTTGGGATCTATTGAATTTGGAGGCCAGGTCAACACCTTGTGCTGTTTTCCCTAAGCAGGGGTCTTCAACGTTTTCTAAGCCAAGGACCCCCAAACTGATGGAGAGATGGAGCAGGGACCCCCTGCTTATGTATATGTGTATTTAAAGACATTTAAATTTGTGGAAAAAAACTTTCACGACCCCTCTGCAGTACCTCAGCGGGCCCCCTAGGGGTTGCGGACCCCCTGTTGAAGAACTCTGACCTAAAATGTTTTTGTGTGTGTGTCTGTGTCAGGCTGCATGCTGCTGGGGATGGCTGCTGCCATCAAGGAGTGTCATTGCTATGGGGTGGGGGTGCCTGGTCTGGTCTAGGTGGGTGCTACATGTCTAAGGAACATCCACACCAATGAATGCCAGGTCCTGAAGTTTCCCAGCAGAACATTGAATTGTCACAAGATGGTCAATGTTATTTATTTTTCCTTTCTCCTGTCAGTGGTCATAATGTTGTGCCTGACCGGTGTACAGTATGTTGCCAACACATGAGAGTCGTCTCAGATACCGTACTATATACAACTAAAGGACGGCTCATTTTTCTGTGGTTGAGGAGGCTCTGTGAAAACGTGCACTCGCCATTAGCAGCTAAAGTTACTCCATGATATCAGCCGGTGCCAGAGCAAATTATATATCATTACACTGATGCTATATGCAGCCATAGCACTGGGTTACTGAGACACACTCTTCTTCCACTGCTTCTCTTTGTTGCACTTCCTCCGTGGTGGATGAGAGTGTTGCGCCCTTTGACTCTGGCAGCTGAAAATGCCAAGTCATTCACAATGTCCTCTGAGCGAGTAACTGGATGTCAGTGGAAGTCAAAATGGTCTCACACATGTTCTAAACTGTAGAAACACTTGAGTCTAAAGAAGACTTAAGGAAATAGTTCAGCATTTCTGAAAATATAACTTCTCCTCTTTCTTGCCAGGAGGTTTCTGGTAAATTTAAAGCAATAGCTGGTTAGCTGGTTAGCTTAGCATAAACTGGAGCCTAGTTCTGACTAAAACAAACGCGACATGTTTACACCTGCCAAACTGTTCAAAATCACGGCTTAAAGCGTCACATGTTGGTTACCTTAAAGAACATGCTACACAACATTTCAATTCAGTAAATCTTAGAAGCAAAAGTTCACCTTCTGCTTTAAAAATGGGAGTAAATGTGAGCACACTAATTTTGTTAGATTTGTCATCTTGAGGTCTAATGTCAAGTTTTAAAGTTTATGTAAGCTTCAGACAGATTCAGCTCACATCTTGCCAGAAATGATTCAAACATTTATTTTATTTAGGACGTTTAGAGAGGAGGAAATTAAAATTTGATCAACCAAAAACAGCACCGATGGAATTAATTCCTGGCAAGAAACAGCTTCTAAAATCCTCCATTACGCTGATGGTGCCAGTATTTTTGCTGACGTTGTAGTACCGTAGTTTAATCCTATTTTTTAGAGCCTTGTTTTGTCATTTTATAGTTATAGTTCTAATTAAAAAAATGCCAAAATTGCAGCAGCCTTCCTCCCCCTCCTCCTCCTCCTCCTTGGTTTAGTTTAGAAAACTTAAATTGAGTTCAGTTTCAAAAGCTTGTCATGACGATTGGAGTTAAAGAGAAGAAATGCATTGACATAACTTAATGATGGGGCTATAACGTTTTACAGTGTACAAGTAACCAACAATAAAAAAGCTCATTGAGCTGTTGATTAAGAAACGCTTGAAGTACTTTACATTACTGTAATGTTTGGACACACCCAGGCTAGCTGTTTCCATCTGTATCCATTCTGTATGCTAAGCTAAGCTAAGCTAAGCTAACTGCCTGCAGCTGAAAGCCCCAATGGTATTTGTTTCCTCGTGTTTCCCCATTAAAACAAAAGCTAGAGAAACCACCTCTTCCTCCCAGAGAATCCCAGTCTGCTCTGATTGGTCAGCTGCAATGGCCTGAGAAGACACCATCCATACATGTTCAAGTCAAGTATTGCTCCCGGTGAGGGAGTGATGCCGTGGGATACGCCCATGAGTGCGCGATGAGTCATCAGTGAAGGATTTTCCGGGAAATGACAAATTAAATATTGTTGAGTCCTCGTTATTGCAAGGCTAGATACTGATAATGGAGACTTTAGTAATTACAGATGCGAGAATGGTAACGATTGTCTTATCACACTATCTACGAGACAGTGAATAACGGTATTTACCAAAAGAAGGGTTCTAGGTTTGAATCCATCGGCCGTGGTACTCCGGCTTCCTCCCACCGTCCAAAGACATGCTCGTTAGGTTCATTGTGAGTGTGAATGGTTGTCTGTCTCTCTGTGTTAGCCCTGTGATAGACTGGAGACCTGTCCAGGGTGTACCCCATCTCTCGCCCCAATGACAGCTGGGATAGGCTCCAGCCCCCCTCCTAGGGAACAAGCAGTTACAGAAAATGAATGAATGAAAGAATGAAGATTGCACTGTACTGCCGTGACTGATGGTCCGTCTCACTTCTCTCCTCAGATCGGTGCATGTTGCTATGTGGAATGTTCCGCGTTGACCCAGAAGGGCCTGAAGACGGTGTTCGACGAGGCCATCATCGCCATCCTGGCTCCCAAGAGGAAGAAGGGGTCTCTGAAGAGAAGGCTGGGACCCCGCTGCATCAACTGCTGTCTGATCACGTGATACACACTGTGCGCCGCAGAGATCACCGAGCGACCGACCACAAACCAAACCTGGACTTGAGGGCAGGAGACGGGCACGGACAAAAGAGAGGGACTGAAAAGAGACAAAACAGGAGCTACTTTTATGCTGCAGTGCTCTCGGAGGGGCTATAACTCTCTCCTGCTGTCCAGCACCGAGGGTGAGGATGCAGTTTACTACCAAAGGAGCACAAAGCCCAAGTCAGTCTCTTCTTCTAAAAAAAAGACTTTGGCCTCAAAAGTACCTTCTTTTATAACCATTTTTAATCATTTTTCTGTATACGATGCTGTTGGCGTATGCTGTCACACGGTTTTTCAGTTTGGAGAGAAATACTACATTTTAAGGAGTTCGTATTATTTCTACGGCTTTGGAAAATAGATTTTGAATTGACTTGTGAGTTTCTCGATAAGACGTCAGACGTCCAAAAGCAGAGAGAAAAGCTGCACTAATGAGTAACGAGGCTGACTCAATGTGAAACTGTGACAGTGCCCCGGGGATGTAGAGGATATCTGGACGTAAGGGCCAGTTTTTTTTTATTCATTATATGCTAAAAACAAAAAAAAGACTCTCGAACTATGTCTGTCTGTCTTTGTCATTCGACGACCACACAAGATGCTTCCGTTGTGTGGGGTATAACAAGTCGAATGTTGTTCAGAGGACAGATTTTGGAACTCGAATGGTATTATTTTAAAGTTTGAGTGTCTGTTGTTTATTTTGCCTTATGAAATCTCCATTGTTTTATATAGTGTGGCATGCCAAAAAAAAAAATATGTTAAGGTGGGCTGAGGTCTTCATCTGGAACTGAAGAAGTTTATTATTCTTTTTTTTTTAAAAAAAGCCTATATATATAATATCTAGAGTTTAAGATTCTGTATCTCTAAAATAGAGACTTCATGCAGTTCGTGCAAAATAATATTTTGTCAGCTGAAAAATTGACTTTCTTTTGCTTTAATTTTTTGTTATTCCGCAATAATACGTTACCCTTTTATCACCTTCAGAAGGTTTAGAAGAGAGATTCATATCAGTGCCCAAAGAATCCAGCGCACACGCTTTTAATCCGAATCAGACGGACGCCAGATGACCCGATACCTTATGTTTAATGCACAACACGAAGCACAGCCGGCGTCGCTCCATTTCCAAGCACAACAGAGCGCGCATTCCTCTGCTTTTAAGCGACGCCCCTGTCCCGGAGAAGGATGATTGAAGCACATAAGATGCGCGCGGTTCCATCGGTCACAAGTAGGGCCGCGGCACAACATCTCGACATGCACAATCGGAGTCTGTCACGTCTCCGGAATCCCGTTACAAGGCTTCCTCCAGCTTCCCGAATGTCAGCGCTTTAGGAAATGCAGAAAAGACGCTAATCTAGATCATTTAGAGCGGGCTGCAGCTTGTTGCACTAGCTGTTAATGTGGTATCCTAGTTGCTGTTTAGATCTTTACAGTTCTAATCGTCACAAAATATTACATTTACACAATAAAACACCCAGTAGTGGTCGTTAGGGTGTAGAATGTAATTTTCTTTAGCTATGCAACAGCTATATTCCTTTACAATTCCCTGTCAAACAGCAGTCGGAGCTAAATATGCATTAACCTATTAGCGCTCGCTGTTTTATTCGTCGAATATAGCCACTTTAGGCTAGCTCCAAAAGTTTGACTCCGTAAGTTTCCATGTCAAAAATGGCCACCTTATTATAACTCTCCCATTCAAGCTCAGAGCATAAAGTTATGCATCTTGTCCGGCGTCGCCTGCCCTCCTCAGCTCCACACGCGCTCCACCTCTTTGCGATTTAGCCCGGGAGTTAGCCAAGATGGTGGAGCCCGCATTGAGCTTCAAAACCACTCTGCATGGCCAGATGCTAGCATACAAGTGACGTATCGTACGTGACGTAAAAATCATATAAAAACACGTCGAATTTGATTTCACGGGAACGAAATTGGGTATGTTTTAAACTGAATTCACCCAAAACAACTCCACTAACCGTACTTCTTTATTACTTTGCTTTGGTGACATCCTGTAGATGTCATCACCACCTGATTCATTAAATCACTAAGTTATTAGTGACCCTGAAACACAGAAACGCAGACACTGTGATGGATATGTGAGTAGCTTGTGCAACCCGGTCTGTAGAAGTCAATCTTTCTAAAGAATCTCAAGCCAAATAATGTCATATTTCTGGCTCATATTACAGACATAAAGGATATAAGGACTTATTATTTACCAGAAATACCTTGATCCATGTGATGCAGTCTCATTGTACGACATTTAAATAGATATTTTATAAAGTTTACCCAGATTTAGAGAACAGCTTAGATGTCTACTAGCCCCCAAAAACAAGTGTATGCAACAAAGGTCTCCAGCCCACATGTCTGTAGTAGGTGCAGTAAGTAATAACTTAAAGATTGTGACTGAACTTTTCTTGCAAGCCAAACATAAAAATATATATATATATATATATATATCGGCTTATTTTTTATGCATTTATTTTTGGCTTTTTAAAAACACATTTCTAAAGATATTAATCCAAGGTGCCAACTCTCTCTTTTGATTTTCTGTTTCCGAGTCAGACGTGATGATTGATTAAAGCTTTAATGTACATGGTGCTCCTCCTCTCTGCCCCATGGCTTACGTTGTGCGGCTGACTTAAGAGTTGCAGACAGAGACGGCCGCAGGGCGGGCGGCCTTCCCCTCTCGGACAGTTTTGCTTGCTTACGTCGTGTGAAGGTCCGCCCTCAGGATCCGGGACCTAAGTGCCGCAGCCACCAATGCATTCTCCCGTTGATGCTCTCCTCTCTTCTCAATAAATGTGTTTACTGTGTTAATAAGCTGCCTCGGGGGGTTTTTAAACTTGGAGAGCGTCGCACACCGTTTGCTGTGGAAACCCATTTGTGGAATTAACTTTTCCGGTGTTTACTCCTGGAACTGCAGGCGCTCATAATGAGTTGACTAGATAAGCAGGTCAGGAGAATTAGTCTGAACACACATCTTCTCGTTCACAGCTTTTAGATTTGTTTGAGTAATCATTCCGTCCGCGTTAAAAATGACTTGTGTTGAGCATGAGCGCCACTCGCTGGGTGCAGATTTATAAAGGCCTTCACTTCTCTGTAGGACAATAGAAAGCACTTTACCCACATGTTCAGAATTCGGTCTATAATTTACCACGGCACACTCAAACCACTACTGCAGCAGTTGAGCAAAACTGCCAAAGACATGCGTGCAGAATAAATTTTAAACTCCTATTTTGGTGCACGCTGTTGCTTAATGCCCCCACCGGTCTGACTGCACAGCATACAACTACAGAAACTATTCAGAAACCAAAATATTAAGGTTAAAAACACCAGTTTTATTTCATTTTTTTCAGATTTGTGACTGTATGGAGGAATAAATATCTCCAACTGGTGTACGAAAACATATTCACGCACAGTACACCATCGTAAATCAAGTCGTACAGCATCATACATACAGAAGCCCTCACTATTTGCCTTCTGAAATGCTCCTGGAGCATCAGAGATAAGACGTTATTTCACAACAACACTCCAGAAGTTTTATGTTGGATTAATTTATTGTATGTCACAGCTGTCTTACAGAACTTAACACACAAAACAAACCAACAACAACACACATAGTGGAATCCAGAAGTGTTGATTGCTTTCAAGCAAGCGTTGGTTTCCATTTGCAGAACCGTGCACTGGGATCAAAACTCATTTCCCCAGCACCAGAGTAAGGAACTCGTCCCTGGTCCTGGAGTCCTCTTGGAACGCTCCCATCATGACACTCGTCACAGTTTTGGCATTCAGCTTTTGCACACCTCTCATCATCATGCACATGTGGCTGAAATTAAAGGAGAGCAATCAGAAAGACAGAAGAGCACAGAGAAGCAAACCTTATGGTGATTAAATGAAACTGTAGCTCTCCTTTTTATATGTTTGGAGTGGCTATGTCACCTTTTAGTCTGGTATATATCCACAATAAAGTCAAAATCATTAACATTTACTGACAAATACTGGGTTAAAGTAGGAGCCTGTTAACAATAAGTGAAAACACTCACGCAGCTTCAATCACCACTGCCACGCCAGCAGGTGCCAGCGCCTCCTCAATCGCTTCTGCTACCTGTTTGGTGAGACGCTCCTGAACTGTGGAGAAAACAAAAACAGAAAGGATGGAGCACAAGATATATATAAAAGAAAAAGAAAAAGACAGGGAAGACGAAATGAAAACTGCTTTACCTTGAAACCTCCGGCTGAAGATCTCAACAATTCTGGAATAAGATAAAACAATATTATGAGTTTTGTTTGTTTCCATTTTTGGCCTGTGCATGTGTTATCTGCTGTCATCACCTACCTGGCCAGCTTGCTCAGACCAATCACCTTCTTGTTTGGGATGTATGCCACGTGAGCCTGGCACATTGGAACAAAGCATAGCATAAGGATAATGCAATAGGCAGAAAACGTCCTTTGTGAGGCCTTTGGGTTGCTCTGTATATTCAGTTACCTTGCCAAAGAAGGGCACCAGATGATGTTCACAGAGAGAGAACAGATCGATGTCCTTGACAACCACCACCTCATCGTGGTCTTCATTAAATATGGCATCGTTCAAGATATCTGCGAGATGGAAATTTATATTTAAAGTTATATATTTTATGTTTAAATCGTTCTTATAATGGTCGAACGTGACAAGAAACCATAATCTTGCAGCAGATCCTGATTGAATCCACGGAGACAAGAGTAACCAACGTTCAGCATGTGCTCATTGAATCAGTGTCTTGCTGAAATTTAAAGTCCCTTACGCAAAAACTCACTTTTACTTGAAAGGTTCACAGAATTAAGAACTGAAATGTGTGCCACTGCGTTCGCCAATGCGCACTCACCTCCTATCGTTTCCTGGTAACCTTTTGTGAAGAACTGCATGGCTTTGGCTGCGCGTAACGGCGTGCGTAAAAGGCCCTCTCTCTCGGTGTTCTCTCCAAGCTCACTCAGTATGGTGCTGTAAGCCTTCTCTATGTAACAAAGCCCGGTCGGGTCTGCGGTTTTCTCAGGGCCATTTTCTTCTTTGCGCAAATCGTCATGTTGAGACTCGATGCATTTGGTCAGCTTAGCTACATCTTGCACCTTTCCGTTCATCTCGGCAGCGTAATGTAATTCCATTCTGGTTCTCGGAAACTGTCAGTGAAGGAGACTGGCAAACAGAGTTAGATGGGTCCCTTGGTGAGCTGATCGTCCACTGGTCTCGACAGGGAAACCAATGTGTTTTTAAAGGCGGCGAAAGCCCCTCGGGCGTTACTGTCACTCATTGAGCCCGGACACGCATCAGTCTTAACGACTAAATGACATGCGTGCACTTAACGCCTTTTCCAGACTGTAGAGATCTAATTGGGCGAGGGGCTGTACTTTAACACGAAAAAAATACACCAGTAAGACTTGATTTCCTCGAGTTTACTGATATATTTGAAGAAAGTGGCAGAGACGTGCCCAGGGGCATTACGCACGCTTCTATGGGGCATGTATGAAGATTAGTGCGCACAGTCCAGGGAAACCCCGGCTAATTCTGTACAAAACTTTGTTTGGTTTTATTATATAATCTTTAACTCATCCCATGTGATGGGAAAGCGTTCTGGCCAGCAAAGTTCCACAATTGCCCCACGATTTGCCCACAATAGAAGCATCTGATCAACATGCAGATCGATTAGAAATGATCTCAGACGCGCACAGATCCTGTGACATCAGTGTAAATAATTGGATCCCCATGATCTGAGTTTCACGAAGGATTCAGGATTGACCTACATATACTGTATCTGCAGGATATATAGCATATGACCAAATCAAGAAAAACCAACCAGAATAAGGAATCAAACTAAATAACTTGTAATAAAATGTCATGTTAGCACCATGTGACCCTCTGAAACCCAAATCTAGTTCCTCATTATTCCCTCTGTCTGCACAACTGCTGAATAAGAACATTTTTGACAAAATATTTAAGCAACCAAGCACTGATTGTCTATAGCACAGCTCCTGCAGAAAAAAAACAAACATGTACTGGAAAGTGCACCTATACCTGTACCACCTTCAAATACATCATTTAAAATTAGAATTAGGTTCCAGATTAGGTGCCAATGGTGAGAATCTCCTTAGAAAGTGATCAGTGTCTTATGCAATCTTCTAACTTGATAAATATGGGGCATCACTAGAGCAAGAGCTCTCTCTCAGGCATTCAGAAAAGTGACTGTGGATGAAGATGAACCTTCAAAGAAACTAAAATGATCTCCAGATGATTTCAAGTAAATCGTTAAGGAAAATCATCTGCTTGGTATAAATTCAGGTGGAATTTGTCCAAGGACTGGCCACCCGGGTTCAGCCTGACAGAAAAACCTTTTAGGTGTGAAAAGAAGTTCCAGAGACCCCCTAAAAATATAGTAACCAGTGTATATTATCAAAAATCTGACGCTGGCATTGATTGTCCCTGACTGACAGATAAATCGGATAGAAGGTAACACAACAGAGGACGCAGAGACGTTTGGTATCATGGAAGCTTTGTAAATCTTGTGTGTCACGCTGAAAAAGAACGGCAGCACATGTGGCTCAAAGCCTTCATCTCATGTGACGCAGCCATATTCGCTGATCTTGATCATAACGTGCCACATTTTTCTTCATTACAGGCGCGGCAGCTTCATAACCCAAACCCAGACGTGTGCAGCATTCAGAACAAGATGATGTTTCACACTGAAACCTAGCTGACTGTCACGCCGACCAATCCCATCGAAGCAAACGAGCAGCTGTAGCCAATGCAGACAGTCAGAGACTAAATCTGATCGTCACTGTCTCTGCACACTGCTGCTGAAACGCTGATTGATTGATTTCTCCTCTGACACCCCAGTCTCTTATTACCATATACAGCCTGATGATAGCATATCTTCCTTTGTGCATTCTTTTTTTTTGTATCAGTCACATATGTCTGCTGGATTCTCTGGTTGTGTGTGCTTTGCTGCTGCTTAGATAAACTTTGGAGCACTCAGATTGATTCTGTAAAATATACTTGTTTTATCTCTGACAGAAATGCAAAGCACGCATGAAACTCTGCATCTGTGACACCGTCTCACGGACACTTGTACTGATGTAATGTACAACTGAAATAAATATTTAAGAGGTATAACACTGATATGAAATTTTTTTTGGTGACATACACCAATCAGGCATAACATTATGACCACTGACAGGAGAAGTGGATAACATTGACTATCTTGTGACAATTCAGTGTTCTGCTGGGAAACTTTTGGACCTGGCATTCATTGGTGTGGATGTTACTTAGACATGTAGCACAATATTAGGAAGGTGGTCATAATGTTATGCCTCATCGGCGTATGCAATTCCACTTCATAGTGATGCACACACACTTTCAAATTCATTAGGTACACTAGTGAAAATACAAGACATTGTCTCAGTTATTGCTCTTTAGAGATGGTATTCTGGTGGTCATAATGTTATACCTGATCGGTGTAGGTCCCATTGGGAAAATTAATGAGAAGAATGAGATCCAAAAAGGGAAAGAACCATGTAACTAGAGGGTATTTTCTGTATTTCTGTAAATATTCAAGGTGTATGAACCTAAAACAAAGGCAGTTTGGGGATATATTGGGATCAAACCTGCTTCTTGGTGTTTGGTGTCACTTTTTTCTCCCATGAGGCGTGAGTGGATCGGCCTGATCTTGATCTTTACCAAGTGGCTCTCCAGCGTGATTGCCAGCTAGCAGCAAACTCTGGCCATATATCAGTCATCACCTTTAAGCCGTGAAACGTGGTGCATCTAATTTTAATTATGCATCTCATTGAAGATAAGATCAAAGCTGACTGTCCTACACCTCGAGTGGGATGCATCCCACGTCACATCTGGGTTTTTAAGAGCATTCATTGGAATGAACACAGCACAGAAGTCACATTTAAAGTCACATATTATTCAGTCACTTTGGAGCAATTCAAACCTAATGCTCAATCATGATCAACTTTATTTGGTAAGTTACTAACTCTCTGTCATTTCTGATGTCTTCCCTTCACCTGTGTGGTCGCTGGCACTGATTATTAGCCCCTCCCTAATTTATCTCACCTGTGCCTCATTGTTCTCCTTGTACTTAGCCTCTGTGTTTCCATCCCTCGTTTGTCAGTTTGACTTTCATGTCCGATATGTTCTAGTATGTTCCTTGTGTGCTTTGTGCTTTTTCTACTCCTTGCAATTTGTTTTTGGACTTTGTCATTGCCTGGTTTATTTATGTCAAGACTTTCAATCCACCACCTGTGTGCGTTTGAGCCCTCCAGTCTCTTGTTGCACCTAAGCTCCAAACCAATCATTTAAAACTGAAGAAACCACCGGGATGAGTGGTGAAACATCTTCAAGACAACTCAAACGTGTCAGTTTCCTTGTGTTCCAGCTTCATTTTAGAGATTCCACGTAGCCATTGCAATATCACTGACCACACTACACTTAAAAAGTTATATCAATCAGACTAAATGACCACGGCGTTAAACAATAAAGTGGCTAAACACATAGCACTTTTTTGGTGTGTGCACTTTCAATCTAACATGCTGAAGTGTACTTGTGCAAGACGCGAAATTGTGCCTGCATAAACTTGCTGCTCTGTAACTGTCTGTCCTGTTCAGAAAGCATTTTCTTATACAGTGTGTTTAAGTGCTATACGTCGTCAAGTTGAATTAATTGGTTTGGCGTGACTGTAGAGGCAACATCAGCGGATGGCATGCTGACAGTCACAATGCAGCTGTGACTAATTTCAGCAACTTAAGCCGTCATAGATAGATAGATAGATAGATTTTTATTTGTCACATGCACAGTTATACATAGTACAATGTACAGTGAAATGTGTTGTTGTACCTGCAGCCTGTAGTAAAAAGAAAT
This sequence comes from Chelon labrosus, assembly GCF_963514085.1. Taxonomy (NCBI): domain Eukaryota; kingdom Metazoa; phylum Chordata; class Actinopteri; order Mugiliformes; family Mugilidae; genus Chelon; species Chelon labrosus. The sequence goes on from NC_140348.1 coordinate 23,958,392, forward strand.
AAAAAGAAAGAAATATAGTACTACAGTAAACAGTAGTATGCACACAAGGTAAGCAATATAAGTGTAATGTACACCAATAGAGAATTAAATATAAGAATAAAAAATAAAAATAAAATAATAATATAGACTGAATAAAAATAAAAATATAGACTGGTAAACTTGGGGGGGGGGGGGGGGGGGGGGTTGTATATGTACATCAATTTACAGTGTTAGCAGCTTCATGAATAAAGTGCAATGATATTTAAGTCCAGTTAAGGCTCAGAGTTGAGCAGGCGGATGGCATGGGGATAGAAACTCTTCTTCAGCCTCTCAGTCTTTGTCCTCAGGCATCGGAAACGCCGGCCTGATGGCAGTAGAGAGAAGAGAGAGTGTCCGGGGTGACTGGGCTGTTTCAGGATCTTTGTGGCCCTTAACCTGCAACGCTTGGTGTAAATGTCCTGCAGGTTGGGGAGGGGAGTTCTGATGGTCCGCTCCGCTGAACGGACCACCCTCTTGAGGGCCAGGAAGTCCTGCCTGGTACAGTTTCCCATCCAGGTGGTGATGCTCCCACACAAGATGCTCTCGATGGTGCAGGTGTAAAAGTTTCTGAGCACCTTGAGAGGGAGCTTGAAGTCTCTGAGGCGTCTGAGGAGGTAGAGACGCTGTCTGGCCTTCCTCACGATGGTGTTCAGATGGTGGGTCCATGACAGGTCCTGTGAGATGGTCACTCCCAGGTATCTGAAAGTGTCCACTCTTTCCACCTCAGAGCCACAGATAGTGAGTGGATGGAAGTCCCTCTGCTGTTTCCTGCTGAAGTCCACTATCAGTTCCTTTGTTTTGCTGACGTTCAGCAGGAGGTGGTTCTCCCGGCACCAGTCCTCCAGGTGGGACACCTCCCTCCTGTAGGCTGTCTCGTCGTTGTGGGAGATTAGTCCTACAACAGCGGTGTCGTCAGCAAACTTAATGATGATGTTGGAATCTGAAGTGGCCTCGCAGTCGTGTGTGTACAGCGAGTACAGCAAAGGGCTGAGCACACAGCCCTGGGGGGATCCAGTGTTGAGAGTCAGGGGGGCTGAAGTGTGGTGACCCACTCGGACCACCTGTGGTTTGCCAGTCAGGAAGCTGTAGATCCACCTGCACAGGGAGGAGTCCAGACCCAGGTCATGCAGCTTAGCAGCCAGTCTGGAGGGGACTATGGTCATGCACGTATTTGTTGCTTATTTCAGTGCATGGAGGGGAAACTCATTCTTTTCTCATTTTTCACACTCACATGCACAAAATCACCAATGAACCCAACCAGCATGTCTTTAGACGGTGGGAGGAAGCTGGAGTACCTGGAGAGAACCCACACAGACACAGGGAGAACATGCAAACGCCACACAGAAAGGCCCCAGTCGGCCCCTGGGTTCCCTTTGTGCCACCCTGGAGGGGAAACTGTTTAAGTAAAACTAATATGAACCAATAAACTAAACTAGAAAATCATTCTGAGAGAAGGTAAGACACAAAGTAAGCTCTCCGCTGCTAAAGGATGTAAATAGTAAATGGGGAAGAATGGGGAACAGATTGGATGAATAGAATTAGGAACTACATGATTATTTTGTGCTTCACGAGTATTTATTGCAGGCTCCAGGCTGCTGTCATGTGCTTTCCTTATTCCTGATTTCCTGATTTCCCTCTGGCCCTCAGTGCATTAACGAGCTGTTGCTCTGTCTGTGATCTCCCATCACATCCTCAGAGCTCTCTTGATCTTAGCCCAAGTCTGGCTGATCGGTTCAGTCCAAGTAAGCTAAGTGATTTCACATTTTTCTCATTTGTTGACATCCCTTTGAACTCTCGAGTCCTGTTTTTCTTTTTCTTTTTTAACTCGTCCTTGATCTTCTCCTTTACTCTGTAGACTTCTCTTTAATTTCTGCAAATACTTTCACAGGCCGCATGTCTATTTTTAGTCTATATTCATTCCTTAAGTGAATTTTTAAGGAATTGCGGAACCACACGCGGATATTCTTCATTCCACTGATTTATTTTTTATGAAATGGATAAAGGAAGTGAGTCAATGCAGCAGAACAAGTGTGGACTTGGAGCTGGGATGATTTTAGGTAAAATGAGCAAACACTACAATAAAAGGTTTGAAAAAAGTTTGTTTAACATGAACAAATCAGCAGATTTGGGGGTTTTAGAGAAAAGGCGCACACTGAAATAGATGATAAGGCTTCTTTCCACGTTGCTGCCACAAGATGGCAACCCTGCCTTAGTCAGCACATGAACAACCCCTTGTTACTGCATATAAGGATTAAAACAACACAATTAAAATAGACCTAAATATATTGGGTTTTTTTTTTTTTCCACTTGTTGGGGTTCATTCTTTTTAACTACTTCTTTTACAGCTGAATATATTATACCTTTTGCTAAAGCTGCCAAATTAAAAGCATGCCATATCTGGGCTAACAAACAATCAGACTGGATCTGGTGGTGGGCCCGAGCGTTATTTGTCAGAAGTTCATTCATTCAATCATCTTCTGTAACCTCTTGTCCTGTGAAGGGTCACGGGGGTCTGCTGGAGCCTATCCCAGCTGTCATTGGGCGAGAGGTGGGGTACACCCTGGACAGGTCTCCAGTCTGTCACAGGGCTAACACAGACAAGAGACAGACAACCATTCACACTCACACCTACGGACAATTTAGAATCAACCTCCCACCGTCCCGCCGTCTTTGGACCATCTTTGGACGGTGGGAGGAAGCCGGGGTCCTCGGAGAGAACCTGCGCAGACACAAGGAGAACATGCAAACTCCACACAGAAAGGCCTGGATTCAAACCCTTGTCAGAAGTTATGATTTGTTAATTCAGATGTCAGACTAGTTGCTTGTTCTAATATATTAAAGACATTTAACCAAATTCCCTGTTATTGATGCCTCACCGTGACATTTTCATAAGGATCCTCATAGAGTAAACTCCCCTTCACTCCACTCTAACCGTTCTGTGCTGATCTTTCTGTTCTCTTTAGCTAAAGACACATTTCCTAGAACTGGTCTGGTAAAGTCTTTCTTCATTCAGCCAAGACGCCGCTCTGATTTATCGTTTCCAGCAGATAGCACAGCAGCGACCTGGTAGGAGAGGTCGCTGTTTACTAAAACGGCGTGAATCATCCCTGGCAGAAGAATCGGTGCTAATACAATTATTTTATTTAAATTTTTTTTTTCATTTCCCTTCATGAGCACAAATTAGATCAGCATCTCGGAGACGCAAACGCTAATGTGTTCAGACTGCTGGTGATTTCCCCTGAACTGAACCTCAGCTCCGGCTAACTACTACATTACTCACACCACTTCCACTTCCCATTACTCCTCGTGTCATGCGCTCTTGAAAGATCTGACTCCAGGAGATGACCTCATGTGTGGGCGCGAGTGAATGCTCCTCGGAGACATTTTAATTGTTCTTTGGTGCAGTCTATGACACATAGTCACTCGACTGCAGCACTTGCGGCCTCGCCAGCTTTGGCCGTTGTAAGAGTTCGAATTCATTTAAAGAGCTGCCAGACATAAGGGCATTCACCGTTTGCTTTCTTTGTGAATGACAAACGCGTATATAAGACTGTCTTTTACTGATCACAATGAAATTCACAGTAAAGAGAAAGAGACAGTAAAAAAATGATAAATAGTAAAAGTATATAACAAAATATGCATGTTCTCAATACTGATATTGCACTATGTTGGTTTTACTAGGCATTTAACTGCATATGTTATATCAAAATACTGTATATCAGTTTAAGGCTGTGTCGTGTATGTAGAGTTCTCCCAGAAAAGAAGGACCTGTGGTGTCTTTCAGCCGCTCACAGAGTGCATTGCCTGGGGTGGGACATGTTCTCCATTAGGGATGATAGCTTTGCCGTCATCTTCCCGTCCCCCACCGCTATTGGATTTTAGGAATAAAACATTAGAGCACAAAAAAAAACTTAAACCTAGATTTTGACACATGGACTCTCTTCGGGACAGGCCCTAAAGAGCCCAAAATGATGGACGACCTGCGAGTCGAGGCTTTAAATCGTCAGCTGATATGGCACACCGGTCAGGCATAACATTATGACCACCTTCCTGATATTGTGTAGGTCTCCCTTGTGCCTCCAAAACAGTTATGACTCATCAGAGAACGGACATGGGCCTTCTGAGGGCGTCCTGTGGTGTCTGGCAAGAGAATGATGTTATTTGGGGGGGCCTTTGAGCGGAGGGGCCTCATCATGTGGATCATCCCACAGATACTTGATCAGTTTGGGATCTAGTGAATTTGAAGGCCAGGTCAACACCTTGTGCTGTTTCGCCTAAACCGTTTTTGTGTGTGTGTGTACATGTGTCAGGCTGCGTCCTGCTGGGGATGGCTGCTGCCATCAAGGAGTGTCATTGCTATGGGGTGGGGGTGCCTGGTCTGGTCTAGGTGGGTGCTACATGTCTAAGTAACATCCGCACCAATGAATGAATGCCAGGTCCAAAAGTTTCCCAGGAGAACATTGAATTGTCACAAGATGGTTAATGTTATTCACTTCTTCTGTCAGTGGTTTTAATGTTGTGGCTGATCGGTGTATATATATATATATATATTAAAAACCAGTAATTTTCCACTTTCCTCTTTGCCCTTTATAAGGATAAAGAGAAGTACACTGGTGGGATTAATTGCACAGTCATTTTTGCACATTCTTTACTCGTGACTTCCTACAGATGTAAACTATTGTGAAATCACATTCTCCTCATCGTGCTGCGCGGTTCCGGTCGACTTCTCGCGCAGGGCCCCCGCTGTCCGCCTCCACGACACCGGTGAGTCAGTGGTCCGGGAGCCGGGATATACCACCTGCATCACTTCACCTCTCCACGTTTCCAAGCATAGCTGCCAGAGCCTCGCTCGTCCGGCCCTCTGCGCTCATTGGCGACGCGGGACGCCCGTCACGAGGAAAGGCCAGCTCCCGGGGACGTTCCCTATCCGCGCGCTGGGTCGGAAGCGCTCGCCCTCTCCCCGCGCTCCATTGGACCGGGCGGCTGTCAGTCGCGTCCCCTCACGTTGAGCACCGTCCACCTCTCCGGCTCTGTGTCTGCCGAGACCGCCGTCATATTGGTTGCTAGAAGCAGCAGCAGCAGCAGAAGCGGCCACGGCAAGGGGGGGAAAAAAAAGGAGAGAAGACCCCCACCATGATGAAGAACGGGCTTCTGCGGCACTTTAACACAAATTATGCTTTTAAATAAATTTTTAAATAGTATTTTTTAGAAAGATATTTTAACGTTTTCGGGATGATACCGTCAAGTATCCGTGTACTTTTTGTGCTTTCATCCGACGCCGTGGTCCGCAAGGGGGATATATGCCTGACTTCTCTTAATAGCCATTTTTTGCAGACAAAGAGAGCTGTTGAATAGGGCTTTCACCAGGCGCAAGGGTAAGATATTAATTATACTAACAAAACATTACTTGTCAAGCATGTCCCATTTGTCTGCTCGGCACGTTTGAACGAGACAGCACCGCGCGATTTATTTGTACATTTTCTGTGTCGGGATTTTTTTTTTTTTCTCTCTCTCTCTCCCCCTCACACACAAGCTAACATGCTAACCCCCGCTAGCTGGTCTGTTAGCCGAAAAGCTAGCTTAAAAACGCTAGAAACTCCCATTCTGGATAATGCTAGCAGTTAGCATTTTTTTTGACAGCTCACGAGCCCGATTACTAAATATATTACCAACAAAAAGCGTTTCTAGTTTAAAAACAAAAACAAAAAAAAAACTAATAAAACGTAACATATATAAGTAAAATGGCCAATATGAGGCAACGTTATCCTCGAGTTCGGTGCTAACGGTTAGCGGTGTATGGGGGCTGGCTCTGGTTCTCAAGTGGGTTAGCAGTTTAGCTAGCTCGGCTGGGACCGGGTAAAAGTGGGGCCTCCGCAAACCTTAAGGCCTTCCGACCATTTATATAGACTAGCTGTGGTAGTAGTAACGGTTTAGCCGTATAGATGTCTGTTTTCTATAAACGTAGGCGGTAAAACGTGTGTAATCTGTCACGCTAAGCTAACCGTAGAATAACGGAACTGTGCTGTCCACGTTAATGTGTGCGTGACAGGATCACACTGAAACGGAGGCAGTTTTGGAAGAGTGGGACTAACATAAACGGATTAAATAGCAGAAAATGCGTGTTTAAAAAAAAGAAAAAGGTGTGTTTTTGTTGTTAATTTATATAATTGTATGTTTGCTTGGTTGATTACTAAATGCAAAGGAATAACCAGGTTCCACCAGTTTGGAGCAATTACAGTAAAAAGAACACAACACAGTATTGATGCACTGTTAAAGAACAATACACTTATTTGCAAGAGTATGGTTAGTTTAAAGGTTAATTTTAAGTTAAAAAAAAGAACTCTGCATATTTTTTTACATGATAAAAATGATAATTTGCCAGATTTCTCTTTAACTTTTAAAATCCGTTGAGATTTAAACGCGAGGAATACGAATCAAAGCGTTTTTTTATCAGCTATTTACAGACCCTGCATGGCTCTCTGCCATCTCGCATAGTATGCGAGGCGCTGCAAATATCTCATTAACTCTGGCCTGGTCTGGTCTGAGCAGAGAAGGCGTCCTCCCTTAATCTTGTCTTCTCTCCAGCCCCCTCTTAGATCAGTGCGATCCCAGGAGGATGGGTGTGTTGGGGCTGCCGGAGAGCAGAAGTAGCCTAGTTCTGTTTCAGGACGGCTCAAAATGGATGTGGACTGGGTCGCGACTGTTGTCGGTGTGGCCGTTGTTGGTCAGTGGTGACAAGTCGGGAAGGTGTTGACTGTACGACCGTATCTCCCTCTTGAATTTGCTGACTTTAGAGAATTGTAGACAGAAATCTGCGCTATGAGATGCCCTTGCGTTGTGTGTCCTCTGTGCCTCCTGTCTATGAACTTTTAGGTCATCACTTTTATGTAATACTTGTTTATAACAGCGCATGTGATGAGTTATCAGTGGCCATTCCTTCACAGTCGTAGTAATTCACCGATTGATTTTAAAGACACAACTTCCAGCAATCTAACTGCTAACTTGCCAAATTAATATCGCAAATTCTTATTATCATTTGACACTCAAGGAAAATAAAGTTGTCAGAGTAGACATACTTGACAAATGCATGTTTATTTGTTGTGTAAGTGAAGAGCTCAGAAACAAATGACACTCGAGCAAAATAAATACTAAAAATTTTTGAGAGACAGTTTCCATTCAGTCATGACTGTCGTTAGCTGTTTGTGTTTTCTGAGGTGATTAGCAAGCCAAGGGATAAAAGCACAACAGCCCGGATGGAAAATCCACGTTCACTAGATGTACCTGATAAACTATTACCCTCACAATTCCAGTTCATCTTGAAGGGAAGGTGACGGCTTTAGAGGAGTGTTGTTGTTTATTGTGATTTCTAAAATCCAAATTGGCCGAATAAACGGTTAAAGTTCACTTTGAGCCATGTCGCCCCTTTCCGTGAGACTCTTGTGTGCCGCTCCAGGTCGAGCTAACGTGCCTGTTACTAGGCTATTTCGCCACAAAACCATGCGATGCAGGTTTCAGGTGTTCGCGGCGCACATTTGCCTCATTGACCCAGACTGACTTCTCGTTAATATGTTGCACGTCCTGCTCGGAAATAAGCACAGAGAAACGTTTTCTACCTTCAGTACAGAGAATTTGAAAACAGCTTGTTTAAAGTTTTTGCAGATGTTATTTAAATTGTTCTACATGTTTATAGCATAATCATGTTAGTCAAATATTACCAATATCAGTGTGGGTGTTTGTGTAGATGTAGTTTGGTGCATTGCTACTCATAAGGCTAATTTTTGATCAGTTTAACAGTCTAGTGACTTTGATTGAATGATTGGTTCCATTATCTGTTCGTTTGGAAATTATTTTCTCCACAAAACGCTGGAAAACAACATCCATAAACTCAAGGGCATTGTCATTAATGTAACGTAAGGCTGAGGAAGAGGCTCGCCAAAGAATTACTGCTTGGCTGATTCCCTAATGGATTAAATGGTCCGCTAACGGTAGAGCTCAAGGTGTATGCTGTATCAGGCATGTGTGTGGATACTCGCCATAACTTGAGGAACTATTACTATTATGAGTCTGTGCTGGTGGTTTTATGACAGCGGTGGCACAAAGAAAGGTGTTGCTTACCTTAATGAGTTCACAAAACTGAAAATACTGCTTGGGAAAAGGAGTATTGTGTGATTGAGTAATTTTGGTATTTAAATTCTCCACTTGCTCATGGCAGTATACTAAGGAATACACATAGTATTGGTTTCATCACACACAAAGCAGCGAAAATAAGCCCAGTCATCTTCCCCAACGTCTTATCCAGCTAGTTATTGAATTTCAAGTAGATTGAGCCGTTGATCCATCACATAAAGTTTAAGTTTAAGTGGTGGTTGCAGGTGTGCAACTAATGCCGTGCTTCCTGTGTGGACTTTCATTCTTTGTTTTGCGTTCGACTGGGTGTTTCCTCAGGTTAGATGTGTTGCCCTGGCCAACTTTGAATTGCACATTACAAATATTGCAGCGATTGAAGGTTAGAAAAGTCTATCCACTCTAGCTGGAGCTGCTTTCCACTCACCGTTACCTTGACTGTAAGTTGTAGACTCGTTTCTCGCTTTTTCTTTAACATGTACTCCACTCTTTCACAGAGATTCGCCCAGATACAGAGTCTCGGCACCACCAGTTTGGTCTCTACCCTTAAAAGTGCCAAGTTTGCTACCCAACCCCAACTTCCAATGTACATTTAATAACAATGGAATTGATTGGAGAATGATTCTTGACGTTTAAGAGGTTTTTAAATGGGAATTTGGTGCTGGAAAGCTCTCAGGTGCCCAGATTATTACTGGGACACCGTTGCAAGCCAGTGGTCACTATGGATTTTCTTTTTTTAAACTGGCATAAACCTTTAAGGCTATTAAAGAATGATGTCCAGACCATGCACAAAACTAAAAACATCAAATAAGAGCGAGAGCTCAGTAAAGTGGTTATAACACATGTCGTATCACACGTATCGTTGCATGCTGTTGCTGCAATTAAGCCACATTCGTGACAGGCTTAAAACTACTGTCACGTGCTGACTCCCCAGTTTGGTTTTCCTCTGTCGGTACAAATCCACGTTTTCCCGTCGTGATTTATAGGCAAACCCATTTCTGCGCACTGCTTGACGCGATGCCAAGTACTTGGATTGCAGCATTTAGCCCTCAAGATGAGTGAGTTGGCTAAAAAGCAAAAAGCAAAAGGATGTAAAGTAGACTATATAGCTGTAGCTTAGAGAGAAGCAGAGTTAGGTTGGGGGGTTTCAACGAGAACTGCCATGATTAAGGTGCGTGTTCTCATAATAAATATGATATGATGTACTGCTTGCGTTGTGTACTCTTTATGTAATCTCAGTTTGCAGTATCTTTGTGTTTACAAATGAGTGATAAAGGCATCATTGCTTTGTACGTGGCAGGCCGTTTACCTGAGGTGACTTTACCTACTGTAAAATGCAGTCTGGTGCTACTACGTCCAAATCCCTGTCAAATTCTAGCAGCGATAAATCAGCGGCATATGCGACTGTGTGTGTATATGCGTATAAATGTGCCCTGTCTGCTGCTGCTGCTGCTGCTGTTACGGGGAAAGTTTTTGGTTCAGGTCTAGACTGGCTCTGTAATACAGTACATACCAGCAGATCAGCTGTGAGCAGATCCCGGGTTCATTTATAGCTGTGGCCTTGTGTCCCTGCACGTCTGCCTGGCAACTCCTAACTCCGCTGTTCCAACTACTCAAGCTCACCCACCTCTCAGACACTTTGGCCCCGTTATACTCTCACCATGTCTAATTACTGGATACACAGTAGTCTGGGGAATTTAAATGTAGGGCATTCTTTATGTGGCCCTAGTGTTAAATGTAGGTGCCATTGCTGCTGTGATGTATATACATATATATATTCTTTTTACCTGTGAGTTAATCACCTTTGTCTCCTGTTATTTCCAGGTCCCAGGGGCTCTTATTGATGAAGAAAGCGGGCAACATGTGGAGCAACCTGAAGAACAGATGCCAGACACTCTTTCACAACAACAGTCCAGGACCCAGTGAAGGCAGGGTCGAGGCAGACACCGTCCACTGTGTGGTGGATCTCGGTCTAGGGTGCAGCTCTGGCGAGAGTCCGGCTTCGGGAGCCTCCAGCCCGTCGCGGAGCCTCCTGCCGGTACCAGTGGTAACAGCAGGACGCCGCCACCACCATAACTGCGTGTCGGACATCCCTCAGATCGTGGAGATCACGATCGACAAGGACGCCGAAGATGTTCGAGGGGGGTCGGGAGGTGTTCCCCTGGCCCGGAGAGACTCCTATTCCCGCCACGCTCCGTGGGGCGGCAAGAAAAAACACTCGTGTTCCACCAAAACCCAGAGCTCTCTGGAGGCAGACAGGCGATCCGGACGCTTACGAGGGAGTGGGAACCGCAGGGACAGGCGTTATGGAGTCAGCTCCATTCAGGAGATGAATGACTCTGTATCTGGAGGGCGTAGTCTGAACGCTCGGTCTTTGCGTCAGCGGCTGAGTGACACGGTTGGGTTGTGCTTACCCCTTCCTGCGCGCAGACGCTCCCGCTCCGCTAAGAACCCCGTGACCTCCAAACGTAAGATTCACCTGACGGAGCTCATGCTGGAGACCTGCCCCTTCCCACCAGGCTCAGACCTCGCTCACAAGTGGCACTTGATCAAACAACACACAGCACCAGTCAGCCCTCATTCCTCCACTGCACTTCTGGATGCCTTTGACCCAGCTCACCCCTCTCCTGAGGATGAGGAGGAACGACTGCGCGAGCGCCGGCGACTTAGCATCGAGGAAGGTGTGGACCCGCCGCCCAACGCACAGATCCACACCCTGGAGGCCTCAGTGCCAGGCTCCTCTCTCTACAAACTGGGACCAAAGATGGCTCCTGGCATGGGAGAGGCCTCGGGGGATAGCCGGGCCTCAACGTCTGGCGTCTCTGTGGGGTCTGGATCAACAGGAGCCTGTGTGCAGGTGTTAGGGGCTGCAAAGCCAGCCCAGGACTGTGACTCGGAGGAGGACTCGACCACCCTGTGTTTGCAGGCCAGGAGACCGAAGCAGAGGCACGCCTCCGGAGACGGTCATCTAAGTCGGCAGCAACCCGGGCCCTGGAAGGTTCACACTCAGATAGACTACATTCACTGCCTGGTGCCAGACCTATTACAGATCACAGCTCTGCCCTGCTACTGGGGCGTAATGGACCGCTACGAGGCAGAGGCGCTGCTGGACGGGCGGCCAGAGGGCACCTTCCTGCTGCGTGACTCAGCCCAGGAGGACTATCTCTTCTCTGTTAGCTTCCGCCGTTACAACCGGTCCCTGCACGCGCGCATCGAGCAGTGGAACCACAACTTCAGCTTCGACGCTCACGACCCGTGCGTTTTCCACTCTTCTACCGTCACAGGGCTGCTGGAGCACTACAAGGACCCCAGCGCCTGCATGTTTTTCGAACCGCTGCTTACGGCGCCTCTCCATCGGACCTTTCCCTTTGGCTTGCAGCACCTGGCACGGGCCGCCATCTGCCGTTGGACCACTTATGATGGTATAGGCTCTCTGCCATTGCCCCCTGCCCTGCAGGACTTCCTCAAGGAGTATCACTATAAACAGAAAGTACGAGTTCGCTGGCTGGAGAGGGAACCGCCACTCAAGGTCAAATAGGGCGGTCTTCTCCATTGCCTGTGCGCACACACACTGCAGGAGGATTATAGAACTTTAGAAATTCCTCATTAGCCAACTGGAGGCTACACTAACATGGCTTTCTTTTTGGTTGGGGGATGGAATTTAAGTGTAACAAGCTATACAAGATTCATTCTAATCTTTGTTTTAGTTATTACTTACATCACAGAAAATACATATGATTATATTCAGTATAATGCTGTCTGGCAAGCACATGTTTTTGTGTTGAACAGGTTGTTTTGACAGGGAGTAAAGGCACAAATATCAGCGCTTTTGTGTCTTTTTCTCTCCTGCCTTTTGTGCTAAATGTCTGCCTGATCCCACAACACCCACCCCTGCCTGTAGACCTGCCTGCATGTCTCCCTTCTTCATCCCAAATCGCTATTTAGGCTCACATACAGTAGCTACGTTGTACAGCTCACTTTGTGCTCTCTCTGTTTTTTCTTTTCTTTATTTTATTTTTATTTTTTTGGCCAAAGCACCTAGTAGAGCACCTTTGAGAAGAAGGTGTGTGTGTGTGTGTGTGTGTGTGTGGGTTGAGAGGGCATCTGGAGGTGCAATTGGCATATTGACGTCAGAGCTTGTCCCATGGACATAACGGCACATTCTTCGCACAAATGAGCATCGGCTAAGCCAGAGACGAGGACAGATTCAGGACAGCGTGTCAGGGAAAGTGACTGCAGACTTAAAAGAACACTAGTTCTTCCTAAAGTAGCGACGGCGAGTGATTAATAATAAATCAGTCTACTCTGTTCTGTTTAGTGAGCAAGCAAAACATGTCAGCTTTATTCCCCTCCCTGTGTGAAATGCTCATGCTCGTCATAGCAGCCCGACGGTTCTTCACTGGCCACGGTTGGTTCAACCCTGTACACACTATTGCACCTACGTACGCCCAGTTCAGTTCTTCCCCAGTGGAAGTTCGGTGAACGTCTTTTACAGTTTCCTTAAGTGTTTTTTGGTGATTTCTTGCACACAGAGAGCTGTGGCCCTATATTTTGAGGCTAAATGTTTGAAGCCAGCTGCTTGTTAAAATAGAAAACTACAACTCCCAGGATTAGGTGGCAGAATTCTGTCACCAACAGAAAAAGGTGTCACTTTTTTGAGGGGGGGTTCCTTCCTAACCATTTCATTCATTGCCCATTTACATTTATAGTCGTAGACATTAACAGCAGTGAGTTAAGGCAACGTTCAACTCTTGAGAGACTGGCCGTTAGTGAAGCAGTCCGGTTTATTTCAGATTTAACTGTAACCTATGTGCCTTTTTTAGATATCCATTTGTCTTGTTCCATAATCAGTTGCTTTACGCCGCTAACCAGGAACAGGAGGTGCTTCAACACAGTCCACTCGAATGCCATCAAATGAGACTGAAGCGAGTAATAATAATAATATTAATAATAATGAAGTGGTGCATGAGCTCTAAGCTCAGTTACATAATTGTGTACATTAAAGATTATTTTAACGTTTTAGCGGTGCTATGTTGATGAACGCCATGAACAGATTACTGAAATAGGGTTTTTACATTAGCTCCGTCTGTTCTCGCCGAATGCGTGCATTAGGATTAGGTTGTTACTGGGTCCAATGCCAGCTGTGATGCTGTAGCGTATTTCAGCGCAACATATCAATGTCCAGCCCTCACATTTATAGGTCGCAATGTGCAGCTTGACAAATGAGTGGCCGCGAAGGTTAACTCAGGTGCTGATGAATGAATTCCCAGCTCAGCCGTAGCTGTTAAAACCAGAGTTTGTGCTCGGGAGCTGTTAGGGATGTCCCGATTGGTGTCAGGGGGGCCGGTCCTGGCGTTATCGGGCTTCAGCCAACCCTGATCTATTGTAGTTATTTATTTTAGGTCTCCCTGTAGGGTCAAAACGGTTGGCTAGCGTCAAGAAGAAGAAGACGATGACCCAAAAATCTACTTGTAACTAGACATCTTTACCTTAAATTTGTGGAGATCATCATTCAGTACTAGTGCGCCGATTGCAAAGTCTGCAACAAACTTAATCCAGTCCCACTGTCCACACGTGGTCTTGAACAAAACAAGTAAGATAAGAAAAGTCTTTATGAATCTCCAGGGGAGACAGTTTTGTTTATTTAACATCGGATCGGGTCCCGGGTCGGCCTATACTGGATATTAAAAACATCGGCGTCAGATCGGGAGGGGGAAAAACCTGATCGGGACATCCCTAGTAGCAGTGGCACAGTTGTCGTTCTTCTTCATGACTCTTTCTTGTCGCCGTCTTTCAGTAGTGTAGACACGTGAACTGATTATCTCGGAGGCACTCGACTCCAATGGGTCGGACAATTTGGTGCTGGCTCTTGTTTCCCCATCCCTGGTGCTCATGAGCGTAGGAGGATGAGATCGGTTGAGGCAGTGGAGTGATTCTCTTGCGCGTTTCATAGAAAGAACTTAAATGTAATTAATTAACCAACTGGAAAGTGTCCAGGTGAAATCCCACTTACTTGTAAAAATAATTAAGCTGAAACATGCACGAGATCACGATGACCGTGAACTTATAAAGCTCTCAAGCTCTTGTTTTATTATGTGTGTGTGCGTCTTCAATCATCTGTCCACCCACACGTCCGTGTACTCGTCAGCGAGGATGAGTCACGAATGACGTTTCTTTTCCCACGAACAGCTGTCTTCGGCCAAAGTTCTCGCTCTCATCTGCATGCGTTCACTAGCAGCGTAAGCTTTGTTGCTGTATTCGGAGGTGTTGGCTAAATTAAAGTATAATCTCACAAAGAAAGTCAAGGCTAGATCCATAGTGTGTTATCTAAAAGCCCCTTTCACACACACACACACACACATATATACGGACGGGGACGGCCCTTACATTTTCCAGACCTGGAGGAGCAGTATGTGAGAAGGCACATGTCCGAAACAGGCAGAGCAGACATTAAACGGACTTTAACCTGCCAGCTATCTGGCACAAAGTCTGTGTATTGTCCAGTTCAGCCTGTGTGTGTGTGTGTGTGTGTGTGTGTGTGTGTGTGTGTGTGTGTGTGAATAGAGCAGGTAATTGCCTGGATAATTCACAGAGAGCAAGTCGAGTGTGTTGCAGGCGTCACACACTTTTGTTGACATATGCACTTAAATGCGTGTAGTTTTTTTTTTTTATATCGGTGCAAAAACAAATCCTCCTGTCTGAAAAACAGCTGAAGGCTCAGGCTGCTCTTCTTTGTCGTCCACGTCAAAGCATGCACGTGCACCCTTAATTCATCGGTGGATAGTTTTCCTCGTTAGTCGGCAGGTGTTCTCAAATATATCAGGTGTACAAGATCCAAACATTTCTTTTCCCTTCTCAATATTTGCCTTTTTCCGCCACAATGTGAACTGATCAACGTTTTGTTATTTCCGTTTTGTAGTAACCCTCACACTTTGTTTTCTCAAGAAATCACCTACACGTGTTTTAAAAGTGGCGGGGCGTGACTGTGAACAGGAAGGGAATATGGCTGACACTTGAGTTGCTTGCATTTGCACTTTTTATCTTTCAGGATAATTAGCATCCACACTGAAAAACAAATATATATATATATAGATAGATATATATCTTGAAACCCACACACATCATCATGCATCAGGCTGTTTTTCCCCCCATTGCCACCTGTCTATCAAGCTGTTGCCTAGCAATTACAGCGCCCCATCCCACTTGAAGGCACTGCTAACTTTGCCGTGTTGGGATATAAATTAACTGGGTACTGTTAGTGCTGCCTTACGGCTGCTGTGTGACTCAAGGAGGCCTTTTTATTATTATTATTATTCTCTCTCTCCCTCCCTCCCTCCTCCGGACCACATCCCTCAATTAACCGCTGATGTGGAGTAAAAACTTAAGGCCCGTTTGTTTCCGACTCTCTATTCACTCCTGTTAGGGGCGACGCCAGGCCCCGAAAGTGAACGTTAAGGAGCAGGAGGAGGAGAGATGGAGCTGGCTCACGTTGGGACGCCTCGGGCTTCCTGCGGTGGCTGAGGCGTGCCTCGCGGAGAGGGCAAGGGGATTTGCAGAAGTACATGGCACTTTAATTGTGTGTGTTTGTGTCTCTACGGTGCAGTCTGCATGTATTGGGACAGGGACGCGTGTTGTCGCTCGGTCTTTCATTTCAACACATTTGAGAGTTTGGTGTCAGGTACAGGGGCTGTTTCCTTCACACACCCAGTATGAATTTAAAATCCCCTCAGAGATGCAGAATGAAAGTTGTGGCGTAATTGTTCGACTATTGACATGCACTGTGTGTGTGTGTGTGTGTGTGTGCGTGTTAGGGAGTGTTACCATTTAAAAAAACCCGGTTGATCCTCAATCATTTCCCTTAAATTCAGACGGTGTAAGCTGTACCAGTGGAGGTTGTGTTCTCCTCGTCGCTGCAGGCTCGGTGCGCGTGTTGTGTGGGACTATGTTAGCCGCGTACGGAGGGGTGTCCCGTGGAGGGATGCAGAGTGCAGGACTGTGAGGGGTGATAAAAGTTAACTCCTATGAACAATGCTCCTCTGCCCCCTCTATCCCACCCCGACCCCACCCCGACCCTCATTCTCAGGCAGGCCCATTGCAAGGAGAGTCCCAGGACCCTCTCAACCCAGTTTTCCCCATGGGAAATATCTGACATTAACCGTAGCACATGTTTGCCGTATAACCCGTAGACTTAGAAGAGAATAAAAACAAACATTGTACGTATGATGAATGATGGATTTGTGTGTAATAGGCTGATGAAAGGACATTTTTTATTCTTCTGTGGAGCACACACACACACACACGCGCACACACACGCTTCTTCATCTGACACCTGCACTACCCCAGGTATTGACACACACCCACAACCCCACCCCTTAAGCCAGCCAGCGATGTGTAAACATGGACCACATTTAGCCAGCACCACCTTTCAGTGTGACTCCCCTTAAATGAAAAATAAAAAAATATAAAAAAAGGAAAGAGGGGGGGGGAGGCAAAAATGGAGGTTTATTTTATTTTTTTTTTTACCTAATATTGTCATTAGACACTTATTTAGCTGCCTCATTTGTGGCAGGAAACCACTGGGCCTGGTCTGGAGGAGAGACAGGCTGGTTGTGTCACTAGTTGTCCCTTTAGCAACAGCAACACCCCTGGATGTAGGACTCCCGCCTCCTCTAACCCCCCTTCACCTCCTCCTCCTCCTCCTCCTCCTCCTCGGTACGACTCATAGTTTTAAATCTTACAAAAAAAAAGAGATATTTAAAAGAAATTGTGTTCCCATATATATTTTAGAGAGCTGGGTTAAGTTCTATATGCAAAAAAAAAAAAAAAGATGTATGAAAGAATTATTATTTTTCATTATTTCTTCACCCTAATATGCAATGGAGTGTAGTGTAACAATGGTTGCAATCCTCTGTCACTTTAATGCTGTACGTGCACATTGGTTGCTGCGTGGATGTGGGTGCCGAGGCAACGGGACTTGACAATGATGGGAACTAATGGTTGTCACTCCGCAGCACTGCCGTGTTCCCACACCGCCTTATTCGTTCTGGCCAATCACAAAAAAAAAAGCCCTTTAAATCCAAGGGGGGTGGGGGGTGGTGGGCCACAGGCTGACCGAGCTGCCGCCGTCGGGACGAATATCGCCGTGTTCTGTGGTGTGTCTGCTTTTTCCTCACTTTCCTTTTCTATTTTTATTTTTTTTTTTCCTCTCTCTCTTTTCTGGTGTCAGGTAGGATTTGGAGCGTGTAAATGGCATAACCATGTTCACATGTCACCGTCCGTTCTGTGTTATCTGCTTCACCACTCAAAGAGGAAGATTAAAAAAAATAAAAAATAATAAAGTTGTTTTCCAGTATAACCTGTTCATTTTTAAGAGCTGTATGATGCGAAACTTGTAGCTGTCACACTTGGTGCTTGGCTTATGCTTCATTGTCTTAATATTCCAAATAAAACTGTTAAGTGTAATCCACACTGGCCCATGATATAATGTTGAGTGTGTCTTTTGTCCTTTATCGCGTCACAGCGCACCACTAGACGTGTCCCGGCGGTGAGTCTCGGGGTGATTTGGGACGGTTGTCGACACAGGAATGACTCGACTTACGTGCTGATGACGTCACTGAAAGTTACAACGTGATTCACTGAGTGTGCCCTGAGGCTAAAAGTTTTCATTCAGAGTTATTCCTTTGTGAGGCAGGTTTGTGCCTGTGGCTGATAGTGAAACTAAGACTAGAATCTAAAACTGATTTGAAACGATAGACGAAGTAGATCTCCCTGTTCATGGGTTTAAATATGAAAAATGATGAATGAACGAGTTCACTCACTGCTTCGCTGACTACATCAAGATACCAGAAAAAGAATACATCTTCCAAAGATTATACTGATCAGCCACAACATTATGACCACTGACAGTAGGAGTAAATAACATTGATCATCTTGTGACAATTCAATGTTCTGCTGGGAAACTTTTTGGACCTGGCAGTCATTCATGTAGATGTTACTTAGACATGTAGCACCCACCTAGACCAGACCAGACACCCCCACCCCATAGCAATGACACTCCTTGATGGCAGCAGCCATCCCCAGCAGGATGCAGCCTGACACAGGCACACACACAAAAACGCTTGAGAAACAACTAAAAAAAAAAGACATGAAGAACAGCACAAGGTGTTGACCTGGCCTCCAAATTCACCAGATCCCAAACTGATCTGTGGGATGATCCACAGAGGCCCCTCCCCTCAAAGGCTCCCCTCACTAACATCATTCCGTTGCCAGACACCACAGGACACCCTCAGAAGGCCCATGTCCATTCTCTGATGAGTCCCAACTGTTTTGGAGGCAACAAGGGAGACCTACACAACATTAGGAAGGTGGTCATAATGTAATGCCTGATCGGTGTAGTTCCCATTAAGAAGAATGAGATCTCAAAAGGCAAATTTATCCAGAGGGTGGTTTGTGACTTTGCCCACCTGAGACCCACATGACTTGGGACCTGTTAACGTCCACAAACTGCAATTCAGAGGAATTAGTTTCGTTCCAGTTCTTTCCCTCCAGTGAGTCGTACTCTTAACAATCCATAAATGGCCAGAAACTCCACAGACTGGGGGGGGGGGGGGGGGTGTAACCCTCTAGGGATAAACTGGTCAAACCATTGTCAAACCATCTGTCTTCGCTCGCGGAAATGTTTCCTGTGCGTCCAAAACTGCGTCCCTTGTCGTTCAGGTATAGGTGGACCGCCGAGTCCTTTTCCTGTAGAAGATGAAGGAGGCCTGGATCCTGTCCCAGTTGGCACTGACCAAGAGGGTACAGCCTTGACGGGTCGCCAGTCGTCAGTCTACCAGTATTTTTTCAAAATCCAGTATATGCAGCAGTAGTTAATGAGACATATAAATAAATAAGTTTGAGAATGTCAGCGTGTCTTCGCCGACATTTGTGCAGCTGCTGATTCAACCTTCTGGACCTTCCCTCCCCCCCAAAAAAAGCCTTCATCTCCATGCCCCAAAGTCTACCTCCCTCCCCGTACCCAGCAGCAACAGCAGCAGCAGCAGCTATGCAGACAGACACGACCAAGCTGCCTGGAACCTCACAGTTAAGTATTTGTTCGTTTGAAATGAAGTATAAATAGCATGTGGGTTATCGGTTTCAAGTCAGCTACCCAAGGCTTATGAATAATTGACGCTCACCCGCGAGGAGGGTGAGAGAGAGCGAGCTGGGAAACATTCGGCGGGCTCAAAGAGAGGACAAGAAACCAAAAAAAAATAAAAAATAAGTAAACTTTTAAAAACATACCCTCAAGTCCTGCGTTAAACCCTCCGGCGCTACCAGAATAGCAACCGAGCAATAACTCTCCGGCAATAAGTTGTGGAATCTTGAGTATGACATGGGTCACTGACAAGAGGAGGGGGAGGAAGAGGAAGAGGAGGGACGTGTAGATGATGAAGGTCTTGTTGGTTTATCAGCGAGCCAAAGCTCCCAGATTTCATCTCGGTGTGGCCCAGTCAGTTCTGTCTGAGAGACGCCTCCTTATCAGCCCAGCGTGCCGGCCTGCGCCGCACACACCGCTCTATCTCCGGCTGGCACGTCGAGCCGCAATAAAACTGTTGCTGTTGGCAGCGACATCAAGAGATCCGTCAAGGGTGAGAACCGTCGGGCTGCCATCAAGATTAAAAGTTTTTTTTTTTTCCTTCCTTCTTTGTTTCGTGCTGAGAACATTGCTCTGTTTTGTTATTATTTGAAAATAATGTCGGTTCGCGCATTTAACGCAGCGCTCGCTGATAAGAAACAACCTGGCTTCTCGTATCTCCGTCCGCTCCCTGTGCTTTATGTATTGGGCCAAAGTTGAATTTTTTGTGGCGCAGCTATAGCTCTACGTTTTGGGAAGTGCTTGCCAAGAAGATGGAGATGACTGACACCGCCCTCGTGTCTGTCTATATAAGTTGCCACGTCAACTGAGCACTGTCCAAAATCTGTGCAACTCAAAAGTTCACTGATATATATATATATACGCTGTGGACCATGAATGCAGCACGGTCTGAATAAAGATTAGCAATTTGTTAGTATTTCCAAATCAGAAGAGTGTTTTCTAGTTGTGAAAACCTCTGGAATCAATCAGTGAGGGAGTGCAGAAGGAGTTAAAGAAGCTAGTGGAAGAGAGGCTGGACTGGAACCATCAGTTAGCTTAGCTCAGCTTAGCGTAGCACACTGAATGGAAACATTTGATCTTTTTGCTCAGTCTGTACGTAAACTGTAATGTCTAGTTGTGATTTTGCATGGGTTACATGCCAGACTGTTTGTTGTGCAGGGCTTTGCATGAATCACAAGATCAGCCACAACATTGTGACCACTGAAAGGAGAAGTAATTGTCGACCATCTTGTGACAGTTCCGTGTTCTGCTGGGAAGCTTTTGGACCTGGCATTCATTCATTGGTGTGGATGTTCCTTAGACATGTAGCGCCCACCTAGACCAGACCAGGCACCCCCACCCCATAGCAATGACACATCCCCAGCAGGATGCAGCCTGACACAGACACACACACAAAAACTAACTAAAACTAAAAAAGAAAAACATGAAGAACAGCACAAGGTGTTGACCTGGCCTCCAAATTCACTAGATCCCAAACTGATCAAGTATCTGTGGGATGATCTACATGATGAGGCCCCTCCCCTCAACCCATAGGACACAAAGACCCTCCCCAATAACAACATCATGTTGCCAGACAACACAGGACACCCTCAGAAGGCCCATGTCCATTCTCTGATGAGTCACAACTGTTTTGGAGGCACAAGGGAGACCTACACAATATTAGGAAGGTGGTCATAATGTTATGCCTGATTGGAGTATTAGATGACACATTAAAAGATAACAGGTGAGAAGTAAAGAATCTTTGGACTTAAGCTAAGCTAACTGACTGAGTCTACGTTCTCATTTGGCTCTCAACAGGAAAGTTCCCAAAGTACGTAACTGTTTAGTTGAGTCGTAACGATTTGGACAATGAGGTCGGCACTACTTTTTTTTTTTTTTTTTTTTTTTTTTAGAGTGCCAGTAGTACCAGTGAGGACGGTCCTACAGCCTCAGTCTTTTGAAATCTTCAGCAGTGTGTGTACGGAAATGTTTCCTCCTCTTACACTCTCTTGGGCTCCTCTGACTCCTGTTTCACTTGTGAACTAGTTAGGCTTTTCATTTCCTTCACTTCTCTTCCGCCGAGCCCACAGTTCTGCCCCGCACGCACACACACACACACACACACACACATATACACACAGCGCTAAGCCCAGAGCTCAAGACAGATACACACCACATGGCCGCCTGCATGCTATCTGCACGCAAACTACAGAAGCACTGGCAAGAGGAGGAAGACGAGGAGCGAGGGCTCGGACGGGGAGTGAGTAAGAGACACTGCTGTGGCCTTTTCCCTGCTTTGGAGCGCCGCCAAGTCTGTGGCGGCAAAGTGAGCGTTGACCTCCGGTTAACCTTACGAGGATGCACGTGCACGGACAGGCACGCGCACACACACACACAGGACTTACATCCATATTTCATAGCCGAAATATATCCGCCCGACAGTATTTTACACCCACCGCGGAGCTCACCTCCCAGTGGCTGAGAGGGCCCGAGGAGGGCCAAGCCCGGAGCCTGCTCCTCTTCCACCGACAGGGCCAAGAGCAACAGCGCCAATCGCGAGTCGGTGCAGCTACGGGGGCACGAAGGCGATCCATCACTTATCTTGTTTTACAACTCATACCATTTAATGATCATTAACTCTTTCATCTTTATCCCAAAACCAGTTTGGAAGTAGTTTTACCCCTTGTCCTCTAAGTCTCCTCCACCTGTCCAAGTCCAGGTTTATTCTGCCTCGCGTAACCTGATTAAAATCACAATCCGAAACCACTATTTACCTTCTCCCTTCTCCTACTCCCTCCACCCCTAAACTCCAGAGAAGTCGGACCACATGTGAACAGTCTTTTTTTTGTTGTTCTCTGGCAGAGATACTGGAAAATTTCAGTGGGCATGTCCTGTTAATTCCTCTGTCTTTCCCTCCTCCTCCTCCTCCTCCTCCTCCTCCTCTTTTTTCCCTCATTCTCCCTCACGGCCTCCCAGATCCTATCTCAGTCTCTCCATATGTGTGTGTATACATATGACGACTCCGAACCTATTCCGATTGCAGGGATTCAGGATGCCTTTTCTCGTTCCCCTGCTTTTTTCACTTCTACAACTTTTCTTCTCCCCTATTCCCCTGTGTCCTTCTTCTCCTCCGGCGCAGTGTATCATTGCTGCTTGGCTGGCCTCTGCGTAAACCCTGGGCTCGCTCAGCAGCCCTGCTTACTCTCACCCTCGTCCTCCCCGCTGCTCGGCGAGCCTGCGGAAAGTTCTCCCCGCTCGGAGCGTTGGCATCGCGAGGCGAATCCGTGTATGTGTTTATGGAGTTCTGACAAATTCCTTCCTCTTCGCTCCCTCGCTCGCATTGCAGACTTGACATGCGAGCATTATATTTAATCCCTCATTCCCCCGCGCAGGCAGCGGCAGTGTGGTGGAGGAGCTATGGGGCCTGGAGCTGGAGCCATGGCCTCTGCGGTGGCTGGTGCACCATTATGGAGGCAGCGGGACAAGCGAGCGACGGGTTCAGATAGGCCTTGTGGTGGAGCTTTGGAATATGTGGTCAAGCTGTATTTCCTTATGGCAGGGCACTGCCTGGGTCATTGGCTCTGGGAATACTGGTCACTCTGTAATTAATTAAATTATAAATACTGCACTCCTCTTCTCATAGTATTAGGTTATCCGGTAGAGACATAAATGGAACTGTGCCTGTTTTGGAGTTAATTAGTCGCAGCTAAAGGTCAGCGTAATATCATATAAAGTTGTTCCATATATGTAGCTTGGAAGCCAGCCCTGCATTCCCCC
The DNA here is from genome assembly GCF_963514085.1 of Chelon labrosus. Taxonomy (NCBI): domain Eukaryota; kingdom Metazoa; phylum Chordata; class Actinopteri; order Mugiliformes; family Mugilidae; genus Chelon; species Chelon labrosus. The sequence goes on from NC_140348.1 coordinate 23,981,427, forward strand.
ACCCACAAAATGTTTGTGGGGGAGTTGAAGTCTAAAGTTGCTCTGTTTAGTAGTCATTATCCCGGGCAACGATCTCCAGAGCCAATCAAATCCTTTGGACAAGCTTTATGTGGAGATGGACAGAGTTACGTCATCCGGGATGCGTATGTTTACCAAAAAAAAAGGCTCGGATTAGTTGTAGGGCTATCCAGTTCCATGCAGAGAGATTTTCTTTTCTCTGTAACGGTTGAAACATAAGGAAATCCATATGACGTGTTACCAAGCTAACCGTAACCACATATGGTGCCGTAAGTATAATGAGGCCTCCCAGATGGCTTTTATCACATTTTGCAATGACAACAATAAACCCCCCATTTAAACCTACAAAGCACCTACAGTTCAATGACAATACTCCACGACCCAGAGGTTTGGACTGGAGGTTAGTGCGTGTTAGGTCAAGGGTTGCATGACTAGTCTCTGATGACGTCGCTATTAAAAACACAGTAGAAAGTAATGAAATCTATATTCTTGACCTGAATACATATGCTGGGAACAGACAGCTACATGCAGATATGTATAGCCTGTATAAAAACAGGCAGCACCTCAGCACCATCAGTAGCATTTAGCAGCTAATAACTTTGACAGATAGTTGATGTGCAGCCTCCTTCTCTCTCTTACCACAGGACGTTTGGTGAAGTTGTTAACTGAGGATTTGGACCGTTCCTCTGCTAGCGTTAGCGTTAGCCTTTTCAGATGCACTGCAGTAGTACTTTAGTTGTATTTCAGGACTGACATGTCACGGTAGTATGGGCTTCATCTTCAGTGAAGTATTTCCACACACTTGATGAACCGCTGCTAGCTTGCTAGTAGTAGGCGACTAGTCAACGTGTTGCTTAAAGTGTCATGGTATGGCAGTAAAGCCAACTGGTCTGTACAACCCGTAGTGCAAGTACATCTCTGCCATGGGGACGACCAGAACCGAGGATGGCCAATCACTGCTCCATGATTTTAAATCCTTCACATAACTACACCGATCAGCCACAACAATAAAACCACTGACAGGAGAAGTGAATAACATTAACCACCTTGTGACAATTCAATGTTCTGCTGGGAAACTTTTGGACCTGGCATTCATTGGTGTGGATGTTACTTAGACATGTAGCACCCACCTAGACCAGACCAGGCACCCCCCACCCCACCAGCAGCCATCCCCAGCAGGATGCAGCCAAAAAAACGCTTGAGGAACAACTCAAAAAACATGAAGAACAGCACAAGGTGTTGACCTGGCCTCCAAATTCACTAGATCCCAAACTGATCAGGTATCTGTGGGCTGATCCACAGAGGCCCCTCCCCTCAAAAGCCCCCCCACTAACATGATTCTGTTGTCAGACACCACAGGACACCCTCAGAAGGCCCATGTTCATTCTCTGACAACTGTTTTGGAGGCACAATGGAGACCTGCACAATATCAGGAAGGTGGTCATAATGTTATGCCTGATTGCTGTATGTGTGCAAACAGATGAAAGTTCATGAATATTTTTGAGGAGAGACTGCCTGAAAGCATCAGTGACTGACCAGAGAGAGACTGTGATTCACCTCAGAGGAAGCCATGACAACATGAGCTGCCGTTCTCTGGTTAGTCACTAAATTTCTGTGAGACAGGAAGTATGCTGTGCGTTTACCAGAACCTTTTTTTTTTCCCCTCTCACAAAATCTCCCTCCTGTGTTTGGAAACTGCCCAGAGAGCAGTTAGAGTGCACCAGAACTGTAGAATAGGGGAGATGTAAAGCCTTAAGAAAAGAGCTGGAAGACCCTAAAATGCTGAGCGGAGCCTCAGGAGGACGAGCGTGACAGTCCTGTCACATTATTCAAAGTCATCTGATGCACTGTACTTGTAAAAATACTGATGGGACCAGATTTAAACCATCTGTTTAGCTGGTGTTCCTCTTGCTCCTGTTTGCAGTGCTAAAAAAAATGCAATTACTTACGTTTGATAATAGGAACCACATGAGAGGTGAAATAATTCTGCACAGATTGAAAATGAAACTCGTCACTGCCTCCGTGTCTCAGAAACAAAAGAAAAAACAAAACAATGAGAGAGCAACAAGAGCGAAACAGTGAGAGGCTGGTGTGGTTTCCTTTTCCAGCCGGCTTTCCCAGAAGAGTGAATCAGCTTGGAGTGACCTCAAAAGGAGCCCGGGGGCCCTTTTCCTTCAGGGCCTCAGGGTCCCTTCCTGGATGATTGGGGCGAGGTGCTGAGAGCTTCGGTTCAACTCGACTGTCACACTAGCCCCTTTCTCTTTCCCACTGACTCACGCAGCTGTTGTCACACCAGTCGGGCACCGGTTATACGACCGCAACCTCCCCCCTGGGCTGTGTAGGGTTCGCTTGATTTGTTAACGCGTTGGCATATTTTCACTGGCAGATCGGGGCCTCGCGTACCCATGTGCTGTTTACATGCCGCTGACGTGTGTTTTATTTTGTCTGGCACATAAAACTCAGGACTATAAACGTAATATATGAGCTTTAATGCCGTTGAATGATCTTCTTCTTCTTCACAACATTATTTTCACTCCACAACTACAAATCCACGGCTGTGTTTCTCTTTAGGCACATGCGTACTTTTCTGGAATTTTGGACGGAGCAAAAAAAACAGCTTAAAATGTAAAATTGTAGAAAATGTTCTTGTTGCTTCCACGCTCGTTTCTCATCAAGGCTCAGCTTCGCGTACTGAGCACGGGAGCTGCCCAGAGCAACCACAGGTCATTGAGCAACTCTGCTGGAGTCGTTGCTCGTTGGGTAACTTGCTCCAGGGCACCACTCTAGGACTGAACCTGTGGTTTCTTGTCACGTCTTTTCTATCTGCCCGATTTTTCCACGATGTAATAAATCTTGTATATATTTTTTTTTTTATTTTTGCTTTTGCTTTTAATTTTAATTTTAAAAAATCTTGTATATTCTTTTTTTTTTTGGCTTATAAGTGTTATACTTTATTTTTATTATTTATTTTAATTTTAATTTTTGTCATAATACATCTTGTATATTCCTTTTTGATCATACTATTATACATTATTATTTTAATTTTAATTATTATTTGATTTAATTTTTATTTTAGTTTTTATCATAATAAATCTTGTATATTATTTTTTATAGTATTATACTTTATTTTTATTATTTCTATTATTTAATTTCATTTTAATTTTCATTTTCATTTTTATCTCGTCTCGTCTTCTTCCGCTTATCCGTCTCATTTTCATTTTTATTTTCATCATAAATCTTGTATTTTTGTTTTCTGCTCGTTCTATTATACTTTATTTTTATTATTTTTATTTTAACTGTCTTACATCTATTTTTCTTTTTACTAGCAGCTTTTTTTTTATGTGCAACTGAGCTACTGTGACTGAGCAATTTCCCTTGTGGATCAGTAAAGTCTATTTTAAGTCTATTTAAGTCTAAGTACTACTACTGATGGACTTTTGGCTTATTCCAACTTGGGTTATTGTTCCTACAGCTAGTAAAATGCCATTGCTATTACCCCTCATCTTACCAATTTAGCACTGTTAAAGGCAGAGGGTGGTAAAACAGGTTTAAAAGGTCTGCTGGTATTCAACAAATCTGGTTCTACTGACAAGTTTGGATTGACATGACGTTTTCCTTCATTGCCATGAACCCACATGCTGTAGCTGTTCATTGGAAATTCGCATTGGAAATACGACGACCGAGAATGGATTTAATCTGCAGCTAAAAGAAGAAGTCCCCAGCGGGCCTCAGACTTTACTCCTGTTTGAGTAACGTTGCTGGAAAAAGAACAGTGTCCAGCTGGTGCCCTTTTTATAAAAAAAAACACGTGTTCCCTAACTCCTTTATTAAATGAGTTGGTTGATGCTCATTCTTGATGCCCGTGCAGCTACGTCATTAAAGATCTGACACAATAAATGCATAACTTTGCTTTAGGATGAGCTGAGATTCTCCTCCGTGTTCGCTGGTGTGTGGATGCATGTAATATCAGCATGTGTGCAGATTGCTCTACTTCAGACGTAGCCCTCGGCATGGTGGCTTTCACCCTATCGCATTCAGTCCCTGATGATCTGGTGGATCAGCTCACTGGTCAGTCACCGCACTTCCCTCCTCGGCTGCTGTGAGCCAGCCCGCTTGGATGCACACAGTCATTCTGCTGCCTGCTGAATGTATATTTGTAGAGTGATCTGTATAGTCTGCCGTCCAAACTTGGTCCTCGCGCTGCATGTGAGGTCTCTGCGCCATGTGCTTCAGAATAAAGTCCTCCGTGGGATGACTCTGTGCAAGTTTCAAGACAGATTCCTGTGCATTTGTTGGGCTGGTTCGTGTGTGACTTGATAGAAAACAGATTTGTCTGAGAGCTGTAAAAGTCAGTAAGTAAAGTTGTCGGTTCTGAATCTCGTGCAGTGAATGAGTCGAGACGCAGGCAACTTGGAAGCCGTGTAAAGACACAAGCCGGGGACGCGCTGGGCTGCTTAGGTGCGCGCAGCTACGGTGGAAACGGGGGCACAGAGGCGCGTTTGAGCGCTCGAGCCTGTTTGCGGTTCGAAGAGCGAAAGCGAGCCCTGCAACAGGAAGTGACAGAACCCGGGTGCAGAGGCTAAAAATAATGCCCGTTGTTAAGAGAGAATAGAGACGGAGAGGCAGCGGAGTACAGCAAATATTATTTCAATTAAACCGCAGGCTCAAAAACCACGGCCTCCAGAAAAAAAAACAAAAAAAAACAGGTGGCTGCCAGGGGAGGGGGAGGAGGAGAGGTGAGGAGTTGAAGCTCTCACAAACGGAGTCAAAGGTTGGGTGTTGGGTGGTGGTTATGGGCGGGGTGAGGGGAGTTTCTGAGTAAGATTCTTGCAAAGTTATGCCACAGTGCAGTGAGTCAAAAAAAACAAAACAAAAAAAAAAAACTACGCCGTCCTTTCCTCGGTGGTCTTTACGCAAGGGCCGTGCACCGCCTCCTTCTTCCAGTAACAATAGAGGAAGAGGAGGAGGAGGAGGAGGAGGAGGAGGAGGGGGCTGCAAACGCTGGCATCAAACTGACACTAACGCCACTTCACCTCCCCCACACACACACACATGCTTACACACTGGCAAGCGCAACACACCCTGGCACTGAACGGTGCCGAGCTAAGAATGGAGCGCTCCTCCAGCTCACGCAATGCGGTGTGGCTGAAATTTCCTGCAATAAAAATGTGATTGGGAAGATACCCATTACAACGTGTGAGGAAAGAGGAAAGAACCGAGAGCCTGCCAGCCAGCCAGAGAAGAAGAAGAAGGAGAAGAAGAAGGAGGAGGAGGAGGAGGAGGAGGGAGAGCAGCAGAGGTTGATGGAAAGGGAAGAAGAAGAAGAAGGGAGGGGAGGGAAGGGATATTCTCTTTGCTGACCACTGGCTACCCTGCCCCCCTTTCACTCTCTCTCTCTCTCACACATTTTTGCTTCTTCTTTTTTTGTTTTTCTTGCGCTCCTCTCTTTCTCCATTCTCTCTTCTTTTTTTTTTTTCTCAAATGCTGTTTTCATTTAGCACATGGCAGCGCTCCCTCAAAACTCTTGAGTTTCCCAAACCAAAAGCTATTTCCTGATTCACTCCCTCTCTCATATAATTATTCTGCTGGACCGTGTTTCTCGGTTCTTTCTTTCTTTTTTTTTTTTTTTAATTCAGGCCCTCTTTTCCAGCCAGCACGGCCTGTTCTGTACTCGGGGGGTGACATCACACCCTCGATGGGGCGCCGGCCGAAGGTGGCCTGGCTCGTACGCCGTAGGTCAGAAGTCAGGGCCGTTCCCGCCCTGTTCCCTCGCGCTCGACGTCGCCGTCCGCGCCAGGGTTACGTTTGCGCCGTTCCTGATGTAATTTTAATGAAACACTTTTGCCGCTGCGGTGGTGGAGGCTTTCTGCCCCCGGATCGTGCGTCATTTAAGGTTGAGAGCTCCCTGTCAGGCGAGGCTTAGCATGCAGCGTTTTATCACACGCTTACATGTTAACGGTCACATGGTTGATATGTTAAGGGCCCTTGTTAAAAGCCGTGGTATTCGTCCCGTAAATGGCCGCATTGTTCCCCGTTCAGACACACACACACACGCACACAGTCTCGATGCACACACTGAGGCTTTTTATGCCGTCCTGAATCAGTCGTAATGTGCCCCCAAATTTGCTGTTAAAAAGCATTAAGAGCGCAATTTAGCCACTGAACTGGTAGTGTATTTTTTTTTTTAGCCCCTCTCCCGGTCTGGTGGTGTTAACTGCGTTGAGCTGTGTTAACATTCGTCTCTCATTCTCTCTCTCTCTCTCTCTCTAACTTTCTCCCGCCCAGCTGTGCACTTCTGTCCTCGTTGGAGCTGTTCGGGTGTGGCTGCTGCTGTTGGCACCACCAGAAACCTCCACACACTCAGAGGAGTTGTGCTCATTAGTTGAGTGCTGGAGACTAGACCCTGATAGGGAAGGCAGAACACACATATGGAGGGGATGCTCAAAAAAAATGCAGGCCGGTCAGGCATAACATTACGACCACCTTCCTAATATTGTGCAGGTCTCCCTTGCGCCTCGAAAACAGTTGGGACTCATCAGAGAATGGACATGGGCCTTCTGAGGGTGTCCTGTGGTGTCTGGAAACAGGATGTTGTTAGTGGGGGGGGGGGGGGGGGGGATCCTGCTCCATCAAGGAGTGTCATTGCTATGGGTTGGGGGGTGCCTGGTCTGGTCTAGGTGCGTGCTACATGTCTAAGTAACATCCACACCAATGAATGCCAAGTCCAAATGTTTCCTAGCAGAACATTTAATTGTCACAAGATGGTCAATGTTACTTGCTTCTCCTGTCGGTGGTCATAATGTTGTGGCTGATCGGTGCATCTTGTGATTCATGCAAAGTCCTGCACAACAAACACTCTGCCATGTAACCCATGCAAAATCACAACTAGCCGTTACAGTTCATGTACAGATTGAGCAAAAAGACTGAATGTTTCCATTCAGTGTGCTAAACTAAGCTAAGCTAAGTTAAGCTAAGCTAAGCTAACCGATGGTCCCAGTCCAGCCTCTCTTCCACTAGCTTCTTTAACTCCTCCTGCAGTCCCTCACTGATTGATTCCTGAGGTTTGAAGGTCCAAACGTTTCCCAGCAGAACACTGAACTGTCACAAGATGTTCTCCTGTCGGTGGTCATAATGTTATGCTTGATCAGTGTATGTATCAACACTACCTTTCATCCAACGCATTACAAATGCAGCAGAAGTTTACATAACAGATTTATGATTTACATCTACGTTTAAAGCCACACTGGTCATTTTGTCCCCCCCTTGTCTTTCTAGAACGACTTAAGTAAAAAAAAAACTGCAAACCTTTCGTGTCTTTGACAGAAACGAAGGGAAACAGACTCCAACAGCGTTCAAATATTTCATCCTTGGTGCATTAGACAGTGATTTGTTGAAACATGCAGCTTATGTGTGCTTTACTTTAAAAAGCCTCCAGCTTTGCTCCTTATGTTTTCATTCAGCGTGCTGCTAAGAATAGCCTGCAGACCAGACTACAATATGCGCTGCAGCAGCAGTAGAAATCCTATACGAGACTACAGGGCATACAGTGTGCGTGCAAAGTTCTGGTCTGGAGTTGAGGGGGCGCATGTGAGTGTGTGAGGCAAAATATAACTACATGTGTGCTAAGAATGCATGTCTACATGTGAGTGAGTGTGCTTGTGGCGAGGTTTACGGCTCGCCACGAGCAGCGAGGTTGGAGAAGACTGAAGAGGGTCGGAGCAGGGCTTAAAAACTACCTGCAACAAAGGCCAGACTGTGACGTGGACTCATGTCAGGACAAAAAGTTGCACTTGAGCACATTGCAAAGACTAGGCCCAGCTGGTGCACAAACCAGAAGAGCTAGCTACCGTTAGCTAGCAAACCAAGATAAGCTACAAGCTGTCGTACAGAGCTGGCCATTCCTGAATCATGCTAATCAGCTGGTCTACACAGTTTATTCATTCTAGATGAGGGGTGCACACCTTGTACAACTGCATGAACACTTATGGCACACTCATTTCTGCACCCCTTCTTTAGTCGATATAAACTGAAAGGCTAACTACTTAGCTAGCTAAAGGTTTTGGAGCAGCCCATGCATTGCATGAATGATCTCAGACTGGTCGCCGGTCAATGCATCATTGTATTTTACGTCAAATGTGTCAAATGAGGCTAGATCATAGACTAATACCTAAGATATAATTATTATTTTTTTGAATGGCACCAATCTACCTACCTTCGATGCATTGAGCCACCCTTGCTCTAGGTGATCGTGCCGTTGTTTCAATGTTTGTGCATTCGAGTGTTGGGATCAGATTGAAGATGGACCCGCTGAACTTTGTTTTTGTGCTTACTTTCGCCGGTTTCACTCTTTCTTCTCATGCACTGGTTCCCTAAGCTCTCAATTACTTCCTCTGCCACCGCAAGCTGAATCAGCTGAAAAGCCGGCAACAGCGGTCTGAGCGCTGCCAGTGGTGCAGGGCACGCCGAAGAAACTAGGGGCCACAGACGCTCACTGACAGCTCGGCACCGGAAAATGGCCGGCCGAATGCTTCGTGTGTCATGGCCTTCATCGCCGTGGCAATGACCACCAGGATGCAAACTTTAAGAGGTGTGACTAACTTCCTTTCTACCTAATTTTGATTGAATGAGATAAGAAATCAGATCTCCTTGCACAAAAGATTGCCACCAATGTTTAGCAACTACAGCACAGCATTGGCAAATAGCCAGTACAGCAAATACGTCCCGTCAATCAATGTGTCCTTTAATTTGTTTGGCAGGTACTTTGATAGAAGTTGGTTTTAATCCCGCTTGACTTCAGGGAGTGCCTTTGAGGACGACAGGACACCCGCGGAGCCAATAAAAGACAGTCGAGGGGGTGGGGTGGGGGGGAAGAGGACACCACCTAGGGAGTCTGGCGCAGGAGAAGGCATCCAGACAACAGCTCTGCAAATCCACCCGCCCTCCCTGCCAGACAGCTGAACCTCGAAAACCTCACGCAGGGCAGGCTGCCACACGCCACCATTATCTCAATCACCGTGCAATATAGCTGACATTCTCATGGAAGCGTGACAGACATGGGTGAAAAGAAAGCTGAGTAACATTTAAAGTTACAGTCACAAAGTACTTCAGGTTTGGTATATTTGAGTTTTGAGGACTCGAAAGAAAGTGAGATGCTTCTGCAGAATGGGACATCTTAGTTGTGTCTAGGACAACCTGTCCAGTTCAAACCTGTCTTTCTTGGCTTTATATATATATATATTTATATAATTGCAGCTCAGATGAGACTCCCAGTGGGCTGGATAATATGACGTCCTAGATGAGTCAAATATCGTTAGAGAACACAGAGTACTTCTGCAGTCACATGAGAGGATAGCGCTCTGCATACCGCTCCATCTGTCGAGTCATAGTGGGCGCAATGGTTCCCTCTTCCCCCCCGCAGACCGGGCCAAGGAGTCAGAGAGACAGACTAATGACCAAAATGGTTCAGGTTGTAAATGTAACAGCCGTAATTTGCTTGAGCAACGGTGTGTGCTTTCCAAGTTTAACAAGCTGTAAATCCATTTAAATAAAAAATTAAATGGGAAAATAAAGACAATTTAAGCTGAGAAGCTTTAAAAAAAAACAAAAAAAACATTAAAAGTTCTACTTGGGAGACAAAAGACTGTAAACTCTGACATGGCAGAGGTGCCAAGTGAAACGGCCAAGTTTGTGTCTAATAAATCTTGTAATCAGATAAACTCTGTGCTGTTGCAGCTGTATGCCACTCCTGCTGCTGCATTTGTAATGGATGAAAGGTAGCGTTGATACGTACACCGATCAGCCACAACATTACGACCACCGACAGGAGAAGTGAATAACATCGACCATCTTCTGACAATACAATGTTCTGCTGAGAAACTTTTGGACCTGGCATTCATTCATGTGGATGTTACTTAGACATGTAGCACCCACCTAGACCAGACCAGGCACCCCCACCCCATAGCAATGACACTCCTTGATGGCAGCAGCCATCCCCAGCAGGATGCAGCCACAAAAATGCTTGAGGAACAACTCAAAACACATGAAGAACAGATCAAGGTGTTGACCTGACCTCCAAATTCACTAGATCCCAAACTGATCAAATATCTGTGGGATGATCCACAGAGGACCCTCCCCCCAAAGGCCCCCCCACTAACAACAACCTGTTGCCAGACACCACAGGACACCCTCAGAAGGCCCACGTCCATCTCTGACAACTGTTTTGGAGGCACAAGGGAGACCTGCACAATATTAGGATCGTTAGGTTGTAATGTTATGCCTGATTGGTGTATATTGCCAACGCCAAGGATCCTCCTTCTTTTGAGATCTTTAGGGCCTGTCCTGAAGAGAGTCCATGTGTCAAAATCTAGGTTTAAAACCTTCAGCGTTCTGGTTTTGTGCTCTAGTGTTTTATTCTTAAGATCCAATAGTGGTGGGGGACAGGAAGATGACAGCAAAGCTATCATCCCAAATGGATAATATGTCCCACACCATGCAAGACACTCGATGACCAGCTGAAAGACACCTCAGGCCCTTCTGTCCCAGGAGAACTCCACATAGACCACATACATCAGAACTGAAATCGCTCATGAGTCGCAGCTGTTTTGGAGGCACAAGGGAGACCTACACAATATCAGTAAGGTGGTCATAATGTTATGCCTGATCGGTGAACGTTAACGTGTACGTCCACAGGAGCGGCGGTCAGCGATGCACATAAATATAACAGTCAATATTTATCAAGCTCTTATCGTAGACCAGAGTCTTATGAAAGTCGAAAATGTAATTTAAACCGACTTGGTGCTTAGAAAGCAGAGAGGGAAGAAGATCCGCTGCTCATCTGGATGTTCCATTAACACAACCAGCTGACACTGACATACTCACTGGAACGAGGGTGAATCATCTCAGATGCAACACGAATCAGCCGCATCCGTGCACGTCTGCTTCTCTATTTTTTCCTTTTTTTTAAAGTTGTTGATAGCATCTGAATCCAAGCAGCAACCCTAGCTTAAAAGGCAAACCAAAGGGCAAGCACCTTAAAGTGTAAAGAGACTGAGAGCCACTGGGTGGAAGGATTCAAAAAGTGTCAACTTCACACATCAAATACTAATTCAATCAAGTTTTTCCACATTAGATCGTAGGTGGGGATGGCGGGACCCTCGTTCATCCTTTCATGCGTGTCACTAATTAGACGATGGCCTTTAGAGAGTCGTAGTTTTGCACCTCATTGAGTTTCTTCACTTGCAGAAATCACATGGCCTTCTGTGGGCTTTCACGATGACCCCTCAGATGGCGTGGCGGGAGTAACCCAGGACCTCAAGGTGCTTTCAAAGTGTTCATGATCACCATGTCCTTCATTTAATTAGATCATCCAGCCAGTTGCGTTCTCCTTCGGCCTCACCAGTCAAGTGGTCCACCCCTAAGAGAAGAAGTCGTAGGAAAGCTGTGTTTTGAGACAAAGGAAGGGACCCCTTCCTTTGTCACCCCACATGAACCCCCCGTTGAGCCTCTGGTGGAGGAAGGAGTGTTGGTTATCCTGCTGAGATATTGGAGGACAACCGGGGCGAGTCAGACACACTCCCTGAGGGTTCAGGTTCTGCGAGGACAAGCTTTGAACGCCCGGGTGACCTGTAGGCAGAGGGGTACCCGCACTGGGACTGCCAGGAATGCGTCACTTCGGGGATGGAGTAGGTGCGGGACATTGAGGTAGGTCATGTTCCCCGGGCCCTGAATAGTGGAGGTATCTTTCGCGCGCCCGCCTCATCTAGCCCCAGGAGGGAGGACCTGAATAAAGGAAGGAAGGAACATTTTGATCCAAACTGATCAGGTATCTTTGGGATAGTCCCTCCCTTCAAAGGCCCCCCCCACTAACACCACAGGACACCCTCAGAAGGTCAATTCTCTGATGAGTCACAGCTCTTTTGGATCTCTTGGGTTAGTTATTACACCGTCTGTTGTGCTCCGGTGATGCCCAGATACCTGATGTCAGAGATGAATCTTTTAAACGGCGAACACACACCAGACTCCTCAAAGATTAATATCCGCCGGAATATGACGAAGCGTTCCGTGCGGTTAAAACACGTCCCTCTCACCTTACACCGTTGTATGTTTCTCTGCTCTGTGTCTGTCCTCCTCACACAGCTGGGCCCGGCACACTGCTGCATGGATAGGGGGCTGCAGAGGGTGAGATGGGGGAGTTGAGTTACATTCCTTCCATCGGGGCTGTGTGTCTGCCAACCAGGTCACTCCAGTTCAGTCCCGGAAATTGGGAGGGAAGAATTCCTCTATGTGTCCATACTGGACACAGCCGCAGCCACACAGAGGCCTGCGCACAATATATGTGTGTGTGTGTGTGATGCTAGAAACTTAGCACGCAGTATAATATGACTTGCATGTTATTTTCTTACACTGTAAGAGGCGTGGGGTTGTGCAAGCGTGTTCATGTGTGCGCCGTATCAAACCGCGGTGGCCCGTGTGCGCTTGAGCTCGGGCCACATCTGCAGCAAGTTCCCGCGTTTTAGCGGCCGTCACGCAGATTGAGTTACGATGCATCGATCTGTGATGCAGAAGACTGCGGCCTTATCACTCCCCGCAGTCTAATATTAGAAAAGACAGCAACAGAAAAGGGGCAAAGTGCTGCTATAGGTCAAGGTTTACATCATCACTGACGACCGAACACAAAATTATGAAGAAATCAGCTACCAGTTCACTGCTTTACCATTTGTGCCTTATACTAAATTCCTTAAGTCCAACATCTGGGGGCAAAGAAGAGGACATATGGTAACGTCCTCTGTGAGACAGGAAGTCTGGAGTCTCCATAAAATATGTATCGATTGAAGAGATGTAAAAACTTCAACCAGCTCAGCAGTTGTTTCCCTCCGATGTCGTTTGAACCCGAACATTTTCTTCACGGTAAAAATGAATTTAAGACCAGGTAGAGTCGCATTTGCAAGCTACAAGCTAAGGGTTTGCCTTTTAGAGGGTGCAGAGTGGGGGCAGGGGGGGTTACGGCTGTCACGGCTTCGTCTGGGACAGGAAACGTGTGAGCAGAATATGGGATCTGTAAAGGACTTGGCAGCCTGCGATTGCACCGAACACACACACACACAATGCAGGCGGGGTGGGATGGGAGCTCGCTCAGGACTTGGCCCTTGCAGACAGCGTGACACAAGGAATCAAATTAGATGTCGGCGCACGGAGAAGCCCA